>NW_028318623.1:3687500-4287500 GCF_062004578.1 Staurois parvus | reverse complement strand
TATCAGTAGGAATAAACAAAGCTTCAGGCTTGTGGTTGGTGGGAGTAAAAAAGTAGTAACTGTGATCAGTGGGAGGAATAGTGCCCCATCATTGGTATTAGTTGGAGGAATAGTGCCCCATCAATGTTATCAGTGGGAGGAATAGTGCCCCATCATTGGTATCAGTGGGAGGAATAGTGCCCCATCATTGGTATCAGTGGAGGAATAGTGCCCCATCATTGGTATCAGTGGGAGGAATAGTGCCCCATCATTGGTATCAGTGGGAGGAATAGTGCCCCATCATTGGTATCAGTGGAGGAATAGTGCCCCATCATTGGTGTCAGTGGAAGAAATAGTGCCCCATCATTAGTATCAGTGGGAGGATTAGTGCCCCATCATTGGTATCAGTAGGAGGAATAGTGCTCCATCATTGGTATCAGTGGGAGGAAAAGTGCTCCATCATTGGTATCAGTGGGAGGAATAGTGCTCCATCATTGGTATCAGTGGGAGGAAAAGTGCCCCATCATTGGTATCAGTAGGAGGAATAGTGCCCCATCATTGATATCAGTGGGAGGAATAGTGCCTCATCATTGGTATCAGTGGGAGGAATAGTGCCCCATCATTGGTATCAGTGGGAGGAATAGTGCCCCATCATTAGTATCAGTGGGAGGAATAGTGCTCTATCATTGGTGTCAGTGGGAGGAATAGTGTCCCATCATTAGTGTCAGAGGGAGGAATAGTGCCCCATCATTAATATCAGTGGGAGAAAAAGTGCCCCCATCATTGGTATCGGTAGGAGGAATTGTGCTCCATGCTTGGCGTCAGTGGGAGGAATAGTGCCCCATCATTGGTATCAGTAGGAGGAAAAGTGCCTCATCATTGGTATCAGTAGGAGGAATAGTGCCCCATCACTAGTGTCAGTGGGAGGAATAGTGCCCCATCATTGGTATCAGTAGGAGGAATAGTGCTCCACCATTGGTATCAGTGGGAGGAATAGTGTCCCATCTTTGGTATCAGTGGGATGAATAGTGCCCCGTCATTAGTATCACTGGGAGGAATAGTGCCCCCTCATTGGTATCAGTAGGAGGAATAGTTCCGTGCTATTGGTGTAAATGGGAGGAATAGTGCCCCATCGTTAGTATCAGTGGAAGAAATAGTGCCTCATTTTAGTGTCAGTGGAGGAATAGTGCTCCATCATTGGTATCAAAGAGAGGAATAGTGTTCCATTATTGGTATCAGTAGGAGGATTAATGCTCTACTTTTGGTGTCAGTGGGAGGAATAGTGCTCCATTATTGGGGTCAGTGGAAGGAACATTGCCTTAGATCAGTGAGAGGTGCAGTGCCGACAAGGGCCAGATAACAAAAAGCAAAGGGAGGCAGTTTGGAGGTCAGCTCTATAGGATATGTTTTTGATGGTGGTTCTGATATGAGCCACAATTCTAGATGAAAATCTTCAATAAAAGAAATAGTGCTTTACTAATACTAGTCTTCTCATCAAGCCTTTGCCTCGCTGCCATTCCTGTTTTATCTTCCAGCTTTCCGGGCCATCGTTGACATTCTGTATATCTCATTGTAAAATCAAAGGCATTTCATATGGGGCATGTACTAAAATATTAAACGCTTCCTAATAAAGCAGGGCTGCAATGCGACGCAGTAAAATGAACAATTCTTCCGGAAGATAAAAATCTTTTCTTTATTCTTGTAAGATCTGTTTATTTATCTCACACTTTGTCTTCAGGCTCATGATCGGAAGCCATGAATTTCCCCGAGCAATTAATGGAGGCCAGTACCAATAGTAAGGCTCCCTCAGCATTGCTTGAAGATAAAAGTTTTGATACTTTGCATAAAATCTTAGCATACCAATTAGCTATGCAGTATCTGTGCTACTACTTCCTACAGGAATACATGTTCCCATGCAATTGGAGGGTCAGGAAAAATACCGTTGTAAAGTCAATCTTTATAGATTACTATTTTGATTCTAAATGTTGCATTAGCTGATGTTAAGTGTCTTCAAACTTTGTAAATGTACATAAAAGAAAACGGCAAACATGATTTAATCCAGTCATGTATATATTAAAGCCTAACTCCATGTTCTGGACAAAAATGTAAAAATAATTGGATGGACTCTTTAAATACACTGATAAGTCATTACATTATGAATACCCACCACAACCCTTTGAGGTATGGACCCCACGGAGTCCTCTGAAGGTACATTGTAGTATCTGGCACTGAACCATTTGTAGCAGATCCTTAATTTCTTTAAGTTGCAAGGTGGACCTTTCATGACCGGACCTGTTTTTCCAGCACATCCCACGGATGCTCAATTGGATAGGTAGGCCCGGAGCAAAAAAATAAAAAATGAAGTGTAGGGACGACATGACTGGGGGGAATAGAGGGACAACATATAAGGTTAAAAGAAGGGTAGGAAGTTTTGATAGTATTTACCTAATTGGATGGGGATGTTTGGGACAGTTCACAGGGAGGAAAAAAAGTGTCCGATTTCAGGAAGTCCAGTGGGGAAGTTGGAAGAAGAAGAAGCTTTCCACCCTCCCTCCCCTTTGTGCTTTGGCTTGGATTGTCATGGCAGCCTTGGCAGGGTTGGTCTTTGGAAGAGGAAATAATTCTGTATGAAGACAGATTTGGGACCCATCAGTAGTATGGGGATCTCGGTACATTCTGGTTAACAAGGGGTAACTCGGACTAGGTAAAATGGTGGTCACTGTGGATAAGTAGAGTTATCTCCAAGCCGGTGTGTTGCGGCTGGGGATAAGTAGGATTGTTCCCGAGCTGGTGGGTTAAGTTGAAGGAATGTTTTCCGCACAAGTTAAGTTGGGTTTATGGCCCTCAAATGACCACCACGTTTTTCCTCTGTTTCTAATTTTTGGAATATTATGTTAATTATGTTGAAATAATGTATTGGTTAATAAAAGGTTGCTATGGCCATTTGGACTCCAAAACCTTTTTTTTGTATAGCTGGAAAGTGGAGGGTATGGCCTAGCAGGCTTGGTTAGGTTGGAAGGCGTATATTCTACCCTTGTCATGAAATCTGGAGACTTTGGAAGCCAAGTCAACAACTCAAACTTGTTGTTTTTTCAAACCGTTCTTGAATTTACCAGACCAGACCACCTTTTTCAATTACTCCTGCGGTCCAGTTCCAATGCCCACATGCCCATTGTAGGTACTTTTGGCTGTGGTTGGTCAGCATGGGCACCCTGACTGGTCTGCTAACACCACAGTCCCATACACAAAAAACTGTGATGCACTGTGTGTTCTGACACCTTTATATCAGCAATTTGAGCTATAGTAGCTCTTCTATTAGATCAGACTACATGGGAAAGCCTTCGCTTCACCACATGCAATAATGAAGTGCACATGACCCTGTTGCCAGTTCATCCATTTTTCCTTCCTTGGACCACTTGTGGTAGGTCATGACCGCTGCAGTCTGGGAATATCCCACAAATTTTGGAGTTGCTCTGGCCCAGTCATCTAGCCATTACATCTAGCCATTTGACCCTTGTCCAAGTCACTCAAATCCTTACGCTTGCTCGTTTTTTTGCTTTCAACACATTAACTTCAGGGACATCTTGTTCACTTGATGCCTAATATATCCCACCCGCTTTCAGATGCCATTGTAACAAGATCATCAATGTTATTCACTTTATTTGTCAGCTGACAAAATGTTATGGCTGATCGGTATCTATCAGGTCTGGCTGCAATATTCTCCCCCTCTTAGGCACTGTCCCCTGTAGACTCACCTCTCTTCGATCCAGCATCTTTCCACCTCCGGATTAAATGACGCCCAGAGTCATCCAACAAACCTGAAACTGGTTGAAACCTATAGTACTCCTGGACAGTGAGGTGATAACACATCATGAACCACTTACTACTGTTGCCACCAACTAGGGCAAGGACCACCTATCCATGTTGTGATGTCACCGGACCACCTGAAACCTTCAGGAAAAAAGGTTTGTCTGAAGGGTCTTTTTTTTTAAAAAGAAGAAATGTGGCATAGGGTGTGGTAGGGGGCTTTAGGGATAGGGTGACACAAAACGTGAAGTAAGACTTTAAGTATAATCAACACCTATCTACCCATAACCTGCCTATGCCCCATGCTCAGAATATGTAACGTTACCCCCACTGTGCTTTGAGCGGCTGGTCACCCTCAGTCCCTGCTTCCCAGTTATCACTGACAGCCAGGGTCTCCACTGTTGATCAGGAGCCAACCAGAGTGGTTTCCAGACGTGTGACTACTATGTCATCTCTGAAATCATGGTTACATACAGGCTGGAGGCTTAATTAAAATTAAACCCTTCAGAGAAACTTTACCTTCAATAGCAGCGAAGGTGACTTTTATCAAGTATATGTTTGGTAAATGTCAGCTTACTTTTTTTTTGCTAAATGCCCCTATGCCTCTATGCCATACCATGTCTCTTCTGCATTAAGAGCTCTCTTACCTTCTGTACTATATATTTGTATACTAAAATATGCATCCACATTTAAATGTACATTCTCAGGATACCTTAAAGTGTTATTAAACCCAGGACCCTGCATTCACTATATCTGATTTCCCCAGACTCTGCATTCACTATATCTGGTCTCCCCGAACCCTGCATTCACTATATCCGGTCTCCCCGGACCCTGCATTCACTATATCTGGTCTCCCCGGACCCGGCATTCACTATATCTGGTCTCCCCGGACCCTGTATTCACTATATCCGGTCTCCCAGGACCCTGCATTCACTATATCTGGTCTCCCCGGACCCTGCATTCACTATATCTGATCTCCCCGGACCCTGCATTCACTATATCCGGTCTCCCAGGACCCTGCATTCACTATATCCGGTCTCCCCGGACCCTGCATTCACTATATCAGGTCTCCCCGGACCCTGCATTCACTATATCCGGTCTCCCCGGACCCTGCATTCACTATATCCGGTCTCCCAGGACCCTGCATTCACTATATCTGGTCTCCCCGGACCCTGCATTCACTATATCTGATCTCCCCGGACTCTGCATTCACTATATCTGGTCTCCCAGGACCCTGCATTCACTATATCTGGTCTCCCCAGACCCTGTATTCACTATATCTGGTCTCCCCGGACCCTGCATTCACTATATCTGGTCTCCCCGGACCCTGCATTCACTATATCTGGTCTCCCTGGACCCTGCATTCACTATATCTGGTCTCCCTGGACCCTGCATTCACTATATCTGGTCTCCCACAGTACAAACAACATGGAAATGCAATTATTTTAGTAAATATAAACTGCTAAACACCTTTTCTCATCAGCAGTATGTAGCAGTCTTGTGACTTCTATCAGTGTCCAGCAGAGCACTGGTTAAAGCTTGTAGGAGATGTTTTCTTTCTCCCCTGATTGTCCTATGAGGCTGCAGGACCACTGATCCTCTGCCTGGACTGTGCTGATTGGCCCTGTGCTGATCACCGAGAAACAAAAACTCTCTAGCAATACACACCAAACAGAGCATGTGCCGCTCACCCCCAAGGCTCTGTTCTAACAGCAGATTGATTGTGGACAGTAGAAGATGGTGAGTATCAGGGAAGACAGGATCAAACAGCCTTTTTACACAATGGAGAAGATTAACCCACTTTTGTATCCGGACCTCTTAGCAGTGGTGTTGCGCTGCAACTTCTAATTTTGTTAAATTAATACTGTAACTGTCCAAATCATTTGCACTATTAAAAATAATAGTAATACATTAAATAATAGCAAAAAACATTTAAAGTAATTGTAAAGGATCATATTTTATATGTACCTGCTCTGTGCAATGGTTTTGCACAGAGTAGCTCCAATTCTCCTTCTTTGCAGTCCCCCGCTGGCACTCCTGGCCCCCCATCCTCCGCCACTTGCTATAAGGGGGCACTCGTGCCGTCTGTTCCTGAGCTGGTTGTGTGTCCATTGACACAGAGCACAGCTCAGCTCCTCCCCTCTCTCCCTCCGCACTGGCTGTGATTGACAGCTGCAGGAGCCAATGGCTTCCACTGCTATCTATGAGCCAATAAGGAGGGAGAGAGCAGAGTGCCTCTGCTTTCGTGCACAGCGCTGGATTGAGTATAAGGGGGGCTGGAAATGGAGCTATAAGGTAAAAACCCTTTAGCCTTTAGAACCAATTTAAATGTTTTAAAATTAAAACTGTGTATCAAACAATATACACTACATTTCCAAAAGTACTGCCTTTACACACACATGAACTTTAATGGCATCCCAATCTTAGTCCGTAGGGTTCAATATTGGGTTGGCCCGCCATTTGCAGCTATAACAGCTTCAACTCTTCTGGGAAGGCCGTCCACAAGGTTTAGGAGGGTGTCTATGGGAAGGTTGGACCATTCTTCCAGAAGCACATTTGTGAGGTCAGGCACTGATGTCGGGGGAGGAGGCCTGGCTCGCGGTCTCCACTCTAATTCATCCCAAAGGTGTTCTATGGGGTTGAGGTCAGGACTTTGTGCAGGCCAGTCAAGTTCCTCCACCCCAAACTGGCTCCTCCATGTCTTTATGGACCTTGCTTTGTGCACTGTGTGCAGTCATGTTGGAACAGGAAGGGGTCATCCCCAAACTCTTCCCACAAAGTTGGGAGCATTAAATTGTCCAAAACATCTTGGTATGATGACGCCTTAAGAGTTCCCTTCAATGGAACTAGGGGGCCAAGCCCAACCCCTGAAGAACAACCCCACACCATAATCCCCCTCCACCAAACTTTACACTTGGCAAAATGCAGTCAGCCACGTACAATTCTCCTGGCAACTGCCAAACCCAGACACATCCATCGGATTGCCAGACAGAGAAGCGTGATTTGTCACTCCAGGGACAACATCTCCACTGCTCTAGAGTCCAGTGGCGGTGTGCTTTACACCAAGGCATCCGATGCTTTGCTTTGCTCTTGGTGATGTAAGGCTTGGATGCAGCTGCTTGGCCATGGAAACCCATTCTATGAAGCTCGCTACGCACTGTTGTTGTGCTAATCTGAAGGCCAAATGAAGTTTGGAGGTCTTTAGCAATTGACTCTGCAGACAGTTGGCGACGTCTGCGCACTGTGCGCTTCAGCATGCGCTGATCTGCTCTGTCATTTTACGTGGTCTACCATTTCGTCGCTGAGTTGCTGTTGTTCCCAGTTGCTTCCACTTTGTTATAATACCACTAACAGTTGAGCGTGGAATATTTAGTAGCCAGGAAATGTCACGGATAGACTTATTGCACAGGTGACCACCTATCACGGGACCACGCTTGGAGTCACTGAGCTCCTGAGAGCGACCCATTCTTTCAAAAATGTGTGTAGAAGCAGTCTGCATGCCTAGGGGCTTGATTGTATACACCTGTGGATCTGTGGTCATGGAACGGATTGGAACACCTGAACCCAATGATTTGGAGGGTTGTCAAATCATTAATTATACCTCATCTAGAATATGCAGTTCAGTTTTGGGCACAAATTCACAAAAAAAACATTGGGGAACAGGAGAAAGTACAGAGAAGGGCAACTAAACTGATACGAGGCATGGAGGAGCTCAGCTATGAGGAAAGATTAGAAAAATTGAATTTATTCTCTCTTGAGAAGAGGAGATTAAGAAGGATATGATCTCCATGTATAATACATAAGGGGGGATATGATCTCCATGTATAATACATAAGGGGGGATATGATCTCCATGTATAATACATAAGGGGGATATGATCTCCATGTATATTACATAAGGGGGGATATGATCTCCATGTATAATACATAAGGGGGGATATGATCTCCATGTATAATACATAAGGGGGGGGATATGAGCTCCATGTATAATACATAAGGGGGGATATGCTCTCCATGTATAATACATAAGGGGGGGGATATGAGCTCCATGTATAATACATAAGGGGGGGATATGATCTCCATGTATAATACATAAGGGGGGATATGATCACCATGTATAATACATAAGGGGGGATATGATCTTCATGTATAATACATAAGGGGGGATATGATCTCCATGTATAATACATAAGGGGGATATGATCACCATGTATAATACATAAGGGGGGATATGATCTCCATGTATAATACATAAGGGGGGATATGATCTCCATGTATAATACATAAGGGGGGATATGATCACCATGTATAATACATAAGGGGGGATATGATCTCCATGTATAATACATAAGGGGGGATATGATCTCCATGTATAATACATAAGGGGGGATATGATCTCCATGTATAATACATAGGGGGGATATGATCTCCATGTATAAATACATCAGTGGTTCATATAGTGAACTCGGGGTAGAGCTATTCACCCTGAGGTCATCACAGAGGACAAGGGGGCGCTCTTTACGTCTGGAGGAAAAGAAATGTATTCTCCAAACACGGAAAGGTTTCTTCACAGTGAGAGCTGTGACAATGTGGAATAGACTCCCTCAAGTGTTGGTTGTGACCAGCTCAGTGGATTGCTTCAAAAAAGTCCTGGATTCTTTCTTGGATACACAGAATATAACTGGATACTAACATTTATAGGTAAAGTTGATCCAGGGAATATCCGATTGACTCTCGAGGGATCAAGAAGGAATTTTTTCCCCTGCAGGAGCAAATTGGATCATGCTTTGCTGGGTTCTTTTCCCTTCCTCTGGATCAACTGTGGGTGTAGGATTAGAATTTTTTTTTTTTCGGTGGTTGAACTGGAAGGACTTTTGTCTTTTTTCAGCCAGACTAACTATGTAACTATGTCCCAAAACTGTTGGCAATATAGTGTATTAGTTCAATGTAGACTTAGACAACATGCACATAACCCACACTATTCGCAAAGTGTATCAGTCCATCCCATTGCCTTTGGCCAGTACTGGTAACTGGTAATCTGGGAACACCTTTGCATACTTATTTAAATGCAAAGCAAATATTCCTAAACACACCCACTGAAGACTACTTGCTGATTTCCACACACGAAAAGCCTGATGGATCAGTGTGTTTGCTGGACAGCATTAGGCGTTCACAATTGCTCTCACTTGTCACATGGAATTGCTTATTTAAAGATAAATGCAGATTGTAGATGTTTAAACATTTATTTGTCTATTGATTGGTTTTACCCTTCAGTATATGCAGACCTTAAGGTTGTTTTTTTTTCTAATTCCCTCAACATGAAAACGATTCTTCATCAAATAAATTACTAGATGAAGAGGTTTTCATTTTCCACAATCCAATTTTCGAACACTAGGGAAAATTTGATTGACGCTCTAAAAAAAATCTTCGTAGCTTCGACTAAACGGACTCGCTGGATGAGTTTCAGAAGTGATGAGTTGAAAATACTCCGAATGCAAACAAATTAATTTGCACATCAATTATATCTCGTAATTTATGTGCAACCTGAAATCCTTTAGTTGGGAGATTGCTCGCGGAAATCCTGTGTGTTCGCCGTGCCATTTCAATGTAGGTGACGAGGAGAACGTAGTGACAAGGAAAACAAACAAAGTCCTAAGCGCCTACCCAGAAGAAATATTATTTTGGTTAAGGGCATTTGGGTTAATTTGCATTTCATTTGCATTTGATTATCATATGTATATTTGGGTTTTCTACCAAACAAAGAAAAAAGTCGGAGTTAATGAAGCAGTGTCAAGAGCAGTAATGATATGCAAAGCAAAGTACTGATACCACTCAGGTTTGTTACCAAAGAGAAGGGAATTCTGATTGGTTGACCTATGTTTTATACTTTTTAACTCAAAGTCGTTTATGTGTTCAACTTTTAGATTCCCATCCATGCACGGCAATACATCTCAATTGCAGGGAGTATCGACTCCTGGGGAATCAAGAACGATTTTTTTTTCCCTTCAGAAATTGGATCATGCTTTATTGTGTTTTTTCGCCTTCCTCCGGATCAACTGTTGGTATAGGATTGTGTATATGGAGGTTTTCTTTCTTTCTTATTTTTTTCTATTGCTTGAACTAGATGAACTTGTGTCTTTTTTCAATCTAACTACAGTATGTAAGTAGGACACATTGTCAGGTGTCTCTGGCAGTGAGTTCTTGTAGACAGTCAACTTGGGTTTCCCCAAGGGGAAAACCTAAGTTCACCTGTCCTTGATCTATCCATTAAATGCATGTGCCTCTACTATGGGGACTCTCAAATTGTAGAGTTAGGACCACAGATTATCAGGGTGCCGTGACGTGGCTCTGTGGCTTACGTATGTATTTGTAAATGTGTGCTAAGTAAACCCCTGTTATAAACGCATACTGTTAGACAGGTTAATTTGGTTGTTAGCAAGCTGGCTGGCAAGTTGTCCAAGAACATTGTTCTCTCCCCTTTATTCACTGTGGTGTCCGTTTATGACACAGAGAATAGCTGCGATTCAACAGTTCTCAGCTATTCTCTGGTCATTCACAGTTTATGACACTCAGGAGATCATGTCAGCCCTTCTCTGGAGATCTGTGTTCTCCCTCCAGATTCTCCAGCCCAGAGCTGGAGAATCAGAGGGACCGCAAACTAAGCAGAGATAATTTACCTCTGGTTAGTAAACTGATCTTTTACTGTAATCTCACGAGATTATAGTAAAATGAGCCGTTTTCCAGAGTTTGTAGACCGTTCTCCAGCGTTTGGAGACCGTTCTCCCTTCATTCGGAGAACTGCTTCATAAACTGCATTCACAGAAGAACTGTGTTCTCTGAGAATGCCGGAGAACTGAGCAGCGATCTATTACCGCTGGTTCATAAATGGACACCTATGTGATGCCTGTTTATGTGTCCTTGCTTCATAAGCCAGTTATAGACTTGGGCAGGTGGTGTTATATACATATATACATATATATATATATATATATATATATATATACATACATATATATATACATATACATACATACATACATATATATATATACATATATATATATATATATACATATATATATACATATACATATATATATATATACATATACATATATATAGTGGCACAGTGGCTTAGTGGTTAGCATGTCTGCCGTGCAATAAATGTGTCATGGGTTCAATTCCCCATCATGGCACCTCCTGCATGGAGTTTGCATGTTCTCCCTGTGCTTGCATGGGTTTCCTCTGGGTACTCCAGTTTCCTCTCACACTAAAAAAAACATGCTGGTAGGTTAATTGGCTCCTGTGTAAATTGTCCTAGTTTCATCCCTGGCCATGTGGGATCTCCTGCTTGGTAGGGGTTGGGTAAAGACCTGGCAACCTATCCTGTAAAATAATTGCCAAGAGAATTCATGGAAAAAGTCCCTTACGAGTGACAGTCCATGCAATTGCCAAGGGTCAGATACAACTGAATGGATATATATATAATTATTATCATTTGTTGTAATTACTATTTATTTTAATTTTTTTCAAATATTTATTTTTTTATTTTTATTTTTTTCATCATTGAATATCTACTTTATTCACATTAGTTTTGTTTTTCATCATTGAATTTCTATTTTATTCACAATAGTTTTAAATACATTAAAACCTTTAAGAAGAACCAGGAACAATATTTAAATGTGTTCTTTAACAAATATATTCCGTGGACTACCTCTATTCTTTTCAGTATGATACATTATTTCATTTACTGGATAAAACGAGAATGCAATGTGTAAGATCAATAGAATCTCTATAGACAATGATTGAGCATGGAGTCAATAGAATTTATTAATGAGCCACTCAGGACACATTTCCAGGAAAGGTCAGAGGTCAGTAAATTCCAGCTCATGGAATTGATCAAACAAGGTGTTTTTATGGTCAGTGTGTCATACCTACTCTTCTACATTCCATGTAGACAAATTACCAAACTGGTTCAATTAATCAACTTCTAAAAGAAAGCATATTGGTTTTGGGGTCAAGATATTTGATAATGTCTTTGAGTGGAAGCTTTATATCTGTTTTATTACTATTTGTACAACAGCTTTGTCTTCCAAATACATATACGTATAATAGAGGGTGCACCAATGACATTGGTGTCACAGAGCATTATGGGTTTTCTAAAGAGAGAGCATGCAGAAGCTGTTTGCCTTCAGGCTGTCTCCATCTGACTGAAACTTTAACTGAAGCAGTCTGCATAGAACAAGAGAGAAGGGGATAGAAGGAAAGTGAAGAAGAATGAGTCACCTGCAAATTTAATCTTGAAATCTGTAAACAAAATCATTTTTTTATAGAAAAGCAGGAAAAGAAAGACAGCCATGGCAACTAGGGCAAGTGTTCCACCTTGTGGTTTAACATAAGAATACAAATTATCCAGATTTAGTAATTCATATTTATCCAACTAATAAAATTAAAATACACACAGTACTGTTTTAGGTACCTGTTAAGGTATAAATGAATATTTTTTAATTAACAGCCAACAATTGTTAGAAAGAGAAAAAAGCAAAATAATCCACCCTTTGCCTTTAAAACAACATCAATTCTCCAAGGAGCACTATGGGGAAGATTTGCTAAAACCGGCGCACACAGAATCTGGTGCAGCTGTGCATAGCATCCAATGAGCTTTCTGGTTTTATTGTCAAAGCTTAAGTAAACAAGCTAAAGTTAGAAGCTGATTGGTTACAGCCAGGGGTGACTGACCATTTGGAAACTCGGGTGCTGCCCGAGGGCCCGGGGTCAGTAGGTGGCCCCATGAGATACCCCTGGTACCTTTTTCATAGGCTTTTTTGAGTTTGGGCATGGACACAGGGGCCCCATGATCCCCTATTGCCCGGGGGTCCCATGAGTTGTCAGTCCGCCCCTGGTTACAGCTGCACCAGCTCTACCCCATATATATGTATATATATATATATATGTATGTGTATATATGTATATGTATGTATATATATATATGTGTATATATGTATATGTGTATATATATATATATATATATATATATATATATATATATATGGTATATATAGGGTATATAAAACATGTTTACATTAAAAAAATAAAAATTAAAAAAAATATATATATATATATTTGTTTATAACAAAACCACTATATTCTCCATTTAATCACATTTTATTGTCATTTTATATTATTCAGAGATATGTATGTGAACTTTTTAAAAGTGAATCAAAGCTAAATATATTTAAAATGAAAGTGATATAGTGGTTAGTGATTTTTTTCAAATGCAAAGTTGTTGGGATTTTTATGAGGAAATCCTGTAATACTATCAAAATGATAAAAGAAAAAATAATAATCCCAGAATACTACCAACTGTCACTTTTAAACCTCTTTGCTCTGTATACTAAACAAGACAGATAACAGAATAAAAGCAGACACAATAGCACTACATAAATGTCAAAAATCTAATTTTCTTAGGAGAGATGAGATTTTTTATGTCAATGTTTGTAAAGGTAAGTAGATGTTTTACAATACAGTTTTTGTATATATATTGTGACAAGCAGTCACAAATTTTCCCCGGGGATGGTCTGTAATTGCGTCAATCTATTACCAATGTTGTTGGATTTTTTGTAATCTCATTAGGCAGTAGGGGTTGGACAGGAATCATTAGTCTGGGCTCTGAAGCCTGGCCACAGAGAAATAGGTTTGGCTCCCTGGCCACCACTCCAAGCTTGCATTTAATTTATTATCTATTACAGGTACTTCTATTTAAAGCGGAACTAAACCCATCAATTTAACAGTTTCAAAAACAATTACATTCCCTGCACGTACTGGGAATGTAATTGTCACATTGGTTGTGCTCTCAACCAAACTGTCAAACCATCAAATAGCTGGTGTCATAATTGTCATAAGTGCAACATCATGGCAGATGCAGATCAAATACAGGCCAAAATGGCAACTTCCTTGGCTGAAAATAATAGCAGAGTTTAACCTCCTCTGGAAGCCTGGTACTCAAGTCCTGACTGGGTACCCCTCCTCAGAGCAACCTCTGGGTCCTATTGAAGAGTTAAGCTGCCTGTGGGTGGTGTCAAGTCAGCAAATGACCATACTCTCCAGACAGACTGGGTCTAAGGAGGTATGTCAATGCATTAAGCAGAATTTGAAACAGAACATTTAAGTTGGCCATACATGTAAAGGTTTCTCATAGAACACTTAACAGAGTGGATAGCTGAATCTCCCACTGCCGGATATTGTATTCTAAAAAATGGTAGAAGTGAGGCACTGGATATAGATCTCTAACCTATACGAAAGGGTAATAGGTTGAGCCTTATGGCTTGGATTCAGTTGCTCTTCAGCAAAGAGAGGGACTCCCAAGAAATAGAGGTCACCTATAAGTCGAAAGAGACGCCATCTCCTAGATTGTAAGCTCCAAGGAGCAGGGCCCTCCTATCCCTCTTGTATTGAACTGTATTGTTGCTGTACTGTCTCCCTTTATATTGAAAAGTGCTGAGCAAACTGTTGGTGCTATAGAAATCCTGTATTATAATATTAATATCAGGACTTGGGTCTGAACCTGCGATTTCTGCTATGTCAGGCAATGTCTCTCCTTGTTGAGCCACCTGAGATGCTGGATAGCTTTCAGTCTCATCTCTTAAGACAAACTTGCCTTCTGTCTGGTTTAATTCTGAATCTTGAACCCTTTGCTCCTCCCATTAACTTCCTACTAGAGCCATGCCTTTGCACTTCTTGTTTGTCAGATTATTGTGCTCGTCTTCAGCCAGTAACTTGCTCTTGTCTCTCCTGCTGCCATTCGTGTCTTCACTACCATTCATTACCGACCTTTGCGTTGTTCCTCAACTACGCTTCTGCTTGATCCCAACCTGCGACCATTCATTACCAATTTTTGGCTGGTTCCCCGACTACACTTCCGCTTAATCCCTGCCTGCTGTATCTGCTACTGGACACCAGCTTGCTCACCTCCTGGTGGGGCATTCCTGAGGACTACGATCTGGTACTAACATGCAGCAAACCCATCTCCACCATCAGGAGCTCTGGTGAATACTGGTTAATGCTTAGACCCCTCACCTTGGGTAAGCCCATGTCATCCACCAGGGTGACCTGCTTATGCTTTTATTCAGCTGGTTGGTGGGAGCCTCTCCACTGCTACTACTGATCTCTGAGCGTGACCCCAGACCGTGACATTCCACTTTTTGGTGTTCTTTTGGGCTATGCTTATGGCCATTGTGATAGCCAGCACCCATGGCACTCAGAATACCAAAAAAGTGACTGCAGCTGCTTTTGGCCAAACTCTTTTCCACATGGCTCCTTCATTTCCTCAACTGAAGTTTGGCAATCTGGGTGGCATTGGCAGGGCCACCCACAGCTCAAATGTTGTCTTATTCCTGTTGGAGATACAACAGCATGTACTATATAGTATTGTGTGTTAATATCACTTGACCAGTAGATGACACTGTACACTAATGTTACTAGTTGTGCATAAGTGTAAAACTTGTTGGTTCTCTCTCTTCCTTCCTCTCTTCCTCTCTTCAAAACCAAGATGTCTGCTGAAATGTGTTCTGTATGTTTGCAACTTAAGCCAAACAAGTAAAACAGAGTTCTGCCTCATCACAAGCTACCAGTGTCTTCTCTAACACATAACCAACAATTCCGAGGTATCAGATGATATTTGAGCCATGTATGACCAGCTTTAGTTTATAATAAATGAACAAACGAAACCAGCACTCAAATCTTCATGGTGACTGGGATTACTGTAACTGTCATTCGTTGAGGTGCAGCCCTTAGAAAACTGGGAAATCTTGATACTGGTAAACAAAAGCAAAACAGGGCGCACTCTCTTTGTGCATTACCGTGGTGAAACACGAGTTTATCTGAAAGCATAAAAATGCATACTCACAAACCAAAGGGGGATAAAAACAGAAATATAGAGTCTGTGATGACGGTCCAAAGTGACGGTAGACCCTTGGTGAGGTAGGTTAATGCGTTTCGGGAGACATACTCCCTTCTTCAGAGCTCTGAAGAAGGGAGTACGTCTCCCGAAACGCAGTGAGGAAGACTAGCATATTTCAGGAGTCGTACTCCTTTCTTCAGAGCTCTGAAGAAGGGAGTACATCTCCCGAAATGCATTAGCCTACCTCACCAAGGGTCTACCGTCACTTTGGACCATCATCACGGACTGTATATTTCTGTTTTTATCCCCCGTTGTTTAGTGAGTATGAATTTTTATGCTTTCAAATAAACTCGTGTTTTACCACGGTAATCCACAAAGAGAGTGCGCCCTGTTTAGTTTATAACAAGATGCAAATATGTTTCCATAGAGTGTAAACAGAGAAAGAAGGAATTGTGATTTGCATTTGCTATGTGACTTTTCCTGGTTATATTCCATCTACGAGGTTTTTTTTTACCAGCATCCTAAAACCAAATGGAAGCTCTGCTGTTAAGTTTACAATTTGGCTGTTTTTTGTTAGGAAATTGAACAACTTTTTTTCCTCATTGGGAATCCACATTTTTCAGTGCACATTCACTATTGTAGATTTTACATTAATCACTCGGGAATTGTAACTAAAAATTTAATTAGTTTCAGGTCTACAATATAGATTCCACTTTTCACAATGTATGGCCTTGCTAACCACCTTAACGATTTTCTCTTATTGCTTAGACTTGCACTTGCCCTGCAAATTGACTTAGACTACAACTTGCACATAAGTATACAGTGATTGCTGTAAATTTCCAGCATTAATCTATGCTATTTTAATGAGAACAAAGCACACTGCTGGAATTTAGATCTCTCTGTCCATATTATTCCCTCTCCAATACTCTTTTTTTTTTTTAAGGTCTGACTTATCGTCAGTGTGTTCATTAATATATCGTCATAGGTGTTTGTATTGGTCTTAAAGTCACCAGTGGGCTGTACATGACATATTCCGGACAGTATACTGTATTGCATGTGTAGCCAGGTGCTGGACTACAGAAACATGGAGGAGACATTTCCTTCTTTACAGTTTGCTTTCACTTTCTGCTGTTATGCTGAATGTTGTATTGCAATTTCCTCTCCAGTCAGCAGAGGGAGATCTATATCCAGAGAAGCCTATGGACTTCTATGCAGAACGCTGAGGATCATGGGAATTGTAGTCCAATCCAATTGAAGTCCAATCTTTAACAAACTCGTGCAGACTCCACCTCCGCAACATCGCCAAAATCCGCACGTTCCTAAGTCCAGAAACCACTAAACAGCTCATCCACTCCCTCATCATATCACGACTTGACTACTGCAACTCCCTCCTCACTGGCCTGCCTTGCCGCTGGCTATCCCCGCTTCAGTCGATCCTGAATACGGCTGCCAGACTCATTCACCTTTCCAACCGCTCCATCTCCGCCACCCCTCTCTGCCAATCCCTCCACTGGCTTCCGATTGCGCAACGGATCAAATTCAAAATCCTAACACTGACGTACAAAGCCGTCCACCATACTGCCCCGAACTACATCACTGACCTAATATCCAAGTACCACCCAGCACGCACACTGCGCTCTTCACAAGACCTCCTTCTCTCTAGTTCCCTGGTCTCTTCCTCCCATGCCCACCTCCAGGACTTCTCCAGGGTGTCACCCATCCTCGGGAACTCCCTGCCCCAACCCATCAGATTATCAACTACTCTCCTCTCCTTTAGGTGTACCCTGAAAACCCATCTCTTCAGGGAAGCCTACCCCACCCCCTGCTAACTTGCCGACCTCCTCCACTCTTCCTACCACTCCATCCCCCACAGCTATCTCCTCCTGTACCACCATCCCCTCCCTCCTAGATTGTAAGCTGGAAAGAGCAGGGCCCTTAATCCCCTCATGTTTTGCATTGTATTGGTATTGTTCTATCACATGTTCTGTCCCCCTTTGTAATGTACAGCACTGAGCGAACTATCGGCGCTTTATAAATACTGTATAATAATAATAATAAAATAATAGTCTGACATATCAGTCACAGAATGGGACTTATGAACCTTTACACTACAGTTCCCAACGGACATTTATGAGGAAGGGGAGTGGGTGGAACAGCTTTTACCAGACTGCTCTGGAAACCTCTTTCTCAAAGAGGTCCAGTTCGTTCCAGTTCTCTTTGCAGCGTGGAAGCCGAGGTGTGCATATTGGTACTGATGCACACCAATTATCCATTGGGTGAGTATCCTGAGCCAGAGACTGAGATCTGAATATCTGAACCACATCTACGTTGCACCTGTGCCCATAGTATACTGTACCAATACCGCATGCAGGTTAACTGGGAGTGTCGTTAAGTGCACCAATGCTCTTAAATGGCCCCAACATCAGCCAGCAGAAGATCATTCAAAGGACCGCCCCTCCTGTATTAATTATTCTGCAAGTCCTCTTTGTTTCTGGAGCAGCGCAGCATGACCAAAGCAATCACATCTGGCCCATTGCCACAGGGAGAATGGAGCATCCTTTCACCTTCTACTTCCAACCACTGATCACTGGGGGCATTTTGTGTAGAGACTGAGGGGGCGCTCTTTCTACAGCAAGAGGTCACTGCAACATCCCAGGGACTGGTCTATTCACCCATTGCTGATACTGCTAGCAGGGACTGAATAATTGAGAGCAGGACACCAAGCATACCCAATCCATGCCGCACCCATACTGCGCTCTGTACTGCATTTATTCCAAATGTAGACTGTACCTGTACTAACCCTATACTGCATTTTACCAAACCTTTACACATCTGAACCACATCTACGTTGCACCTGTGCCCATAGTATACTGTACCAATACCGCATGCAGGTTAACTGGGAGTGTCGTTAAGTGCACCAATGCTCTTAAATGGCCCCAACATCAGCCAGCAGAAGATCATTCAAAGGACTGCCCCTCCTGAATTAATTATTCTGCAAGTCCTCTGTTTCTCTGACCCCTCCTCTACCATCCTCCATTTCTTTTTGGACCTAGTCAGTCTAGGACTAGCATTGCTGCCATAAATTCACTCTGGCAATACAGTTCCAGCACTCGGTAGATTAAACTTTACTACTGCTGCACTTCAGCCAAATGTCATCGTATGCCTCATCCCTACTGTTAATCACTTTGTATGATAAAGTGTGCTATTACCATTGTAAATCCATTTTTTGCTTGCCAAATTACCAACCATATTGGGTGACAAAATATTAAAGTTTACTAAACCCACAACAGTAGTACCAGTCTGTATATACAGCAAAGCATGCTTGTTATACTCACTGTGGAACCTAAGGAGTTAATCCTCTGCATTGTGTAAAACTGCTGTTTTATCCTGTCTTCTCTGATCCTCCCCTTCTTTGATTGTTCCCAATCCATCTGCTGATAGTACAGAGCCCTAGGAGGCACTCTGCACTTGCTCTGTTTGGTTTGTATTGCTAGACAGTTTTTTCTTTTGGGGGGTGGGGGGATGCATGTGATCAGCACAGGGCCAATCCAAATTGTCCAGATGGGGGGTCAGGGGTCATGCAGCCTCATAGGACAGTCAGATGAGAATGAAAACTCCTCCTATAAGATTAACCAGTACTTGGCCAAACAATGATATAAGTCACAAGACTGCTATATACCACTAATGAGAAAAAGTATTCAGCAGTTTATATTTACTAAAATAATTGCATTTCCATATTGTGTGTGCTGTGGAAGACCAGATGCAGGGTCCTGCGTTTAGTAACACTTTAAGTTTGCCTTTACTACCTGGTTAGGTGCCTGTTTTCTTTGCTATAGAAATACTATTGTGTACTAAATACACTGCTCAAAAAATTTAAAGGAAAGCTTTTTAATCAGAGTATAAAATCACGGCAGTTAAACTCCTGGGATATTGATCTGGTAAGTTAAGTAGCAGAGGGGGTTGTTAATCAGTTTCAGCTGCTTTGGTGCTAATGAAATTAACAACAGCTTCACTAGATGGTCAACAATGAGACGACCTCCAAAACAGGAATGGTTTTACAGGTGGAGGCCACTGACATTTTTTTCCCTATTTACCTTTTCTGACTGTTTTTCACTAGTTTAGCATTTGGCTGGGGTCAGTGTCACTACTGGTAGCATGAGGCGATACCTGGACCCTACAGAGGTTGCATAGGCAGTCCAAATCCTCCAAGATGGCACATCAATACGTGCCATTGATGAAGAGTTGAGCGTTCTACTACCTTCACCTTTTCATGGTCCAACCATTTTGGAGTACCGTCCTCTATGGCTGCTGATCTACTATGATGAGATTGTGATTGCACATCTTTGAGTTGAGCGTGCTACTACCTTCACCTTTTCATGGTCCAACCATTTTGGAGTACCTTCCTCTATGGCTGCTGGTCTACAATGATGAGATTGTGATTGCACATCTTTGAGTTGAGCGTGCTACTACCTTCACCTTTTCATGGTCCAACCATTTTGGAGTACCGTCCTCTATGGCTGCTTATCTACTATGATGAGATTGTGATTGCACATCTTCGAGTTGATCATTCTACTACCTTCACCTTTTTATGGTCCAACCATTTTGGAGTACCGTCCTCTATGGCTGCTGATCTAGTATGATGAGATTGTGATTGCACATCTTCAAGTTGAGCGTTCTACTACCTTCACCTTTTCATGGTCCAACCATTTTGGAGTACCTTCCTCTATGGCTGCTGGTCTACTGTGATGTGATTCCACATCTTTGAGTTGAGCATGCTACTACCTTCACCTTTTCATGGTCCAACCATTTTGGAGTACCTTCCTCTATGGCTGCTGGTCTACAATGATGAGATTGTGATTGCACATCTTTGAGTTGAGCGTTCTACTACCTTCACCTTTTCATGGTCCAACCATTTTGGAGTACCTTCCTCTATGGCTGCTTGACTAATATGGTGAGCTTGTGATTGCACATCTTCGAGCTGAGCGTTCTATGACCATTTATAATTTTATGGTCCATCCTGTCTGGTAAGAGGCTCTGACATCTATATGTGGTGTATTGTCGGCTCCTAGACAGCACTTGATATTCTTTGGAGAAGAAAGGACTTTATTTGTCACTTGAATTCAGTTTTCAAGTGGACGCTTTTATTTTATTTCTATTCACTGGATGCTATATATTATGATTGATGAAATACTCACTGTTATAATTATGTGGTTTTTATTTGTACATTTGCTTAGTAGCACTTGTATCTGATTATATTTTTTTTTCCACTTGGTGTCACAGTGATTAACAGCTGCTTTATATTGTGTTTTTTCATCTTAGCGCAGATATATTTTTTTATTACATTTTTTCTATAGAGTCTTTAGCAACGGAAGATTTTACCCCCTTCATGACCAGGCCATTTTTTGCCATTTTGCACTGCGCTACTTTAACTGGTAATTGTGCGATCATACCACGTTGTACCCAAACTAATTTTATATCATTTTTTTTCACACAAATAGAGCTTTATTTTGGTGATATTCGATCTCCACTGTTTTTTTATATGCATGATAAAAGATTTTTGATATATTGAAAAAAAAACCAATATTTTTTACTTTCTGTTATAAAACATATCCAATAAAAAAATTTTTTTAAACAATCTAATTTCTTCATAGATTTAGGCCAAAACGTATTCTGCTACGTGTCTTTGGTAAAAAAGTAATTGGTTTGCGCGATAGTTATAGTGTCTACAAATGATGGTATATATACCGGAGATTTTATTAACTTTTTTTATGCTAGTACTGGTGGTGATCAGCAACTTATAGTTGGACTGTGAGTGTGACAGGCAATATACTAACTGGCATTAGGTGGGAACTGACTAACTGCCACTGACATCGCCTGTAACATTATTGCAGTGATCAGTACTAATAATAATAACTGCCACTGACATCCCCTGTGACATTAATGCAGTGATCAGTACTAATAATAATAACTGCCACTGACATCACCCGTGACATTAATGCAGTGATCAGTACTAATAATAATAACTGCCACTGACATCACCCGTGACATTAATGCAGTGATCAGTACTAATAATAATAACTGCCACTGACATCACCTGTGACATTAATGCAGTGATCAGTACTAATAATAATAACTGCCACTGACATCACCTGTGACATTAATGCAGTGATCAGTACTAATAATAATAATTGCCACTTACATCACCTGTGAATTAATGCAGTGATCAGTACTAATGACACTGGCTTAAAAGGGGTTAACATGTAGAGGCAATCATAGGGTTAACTGTGTGCCTAACAATGTTAATTGTGTTTACTGTGTGCTGTTTTTACTAAGCAATGTGCCAGTTTTTACTCCCTGCTGTCTGTGGAGAGCCCTGTGTTGTTTACCAACGCAGGGCTCTCTTCTTTTATTCGCTCAGACGATTAGCATGTCCATAAATCATTGGCCGAGACTGTAGCGAAGGACAGTACAGCCCGGGAAGCAGGTGCGTGCGTGTCTCCTACCCAGAAACCCCAGATCACATACATGTACGCAATCTGGTGCATGAGAGTCTCTGGCCCAGAGTAAATCTGGGTCATTTGGCATGTGGTTAATGTAAAGTTTTCCGTTGAGTTGATTCATTTTTTTCTATCTTTTGTAAACAATTTAAGAATGCTTCATTGTAATTTTCTTTCAAGATTAAATTCATATTTTGATCTGTTGTTGCGAGGTCCTTAAAAATTTGGCAATCCGGCACTGCACATGGAAGAAAAATATATTTTAAATATATTTTAAAAATATTCTTCCCAAATATATTGACATATATTTGAAATACTACAATTTTGGCCACATTCAATATATTAAAAGAAAAAAATCACTGTCCAATCACTGACAAACTCATGTAGACTTCACCTCCGCAACATCTCCAAGATACTCCCGTTCCTAACCCTGGAAACCACTAAGCAACTTATTCACTCCCTTGTTATAGCACGACTTGACTACTGTAACTCCCTCCTCACTGGCCTACCTCATCGCAGGCTATCCCCTCTTCAGTCTATCATGAATGCTGCTGCCAGACTCATCCACCTTACTAACAGCTCTGTATCTGCCACCCCTCTCTGCCAATCCCTCCACTGGCCTCCACTCAGTGTCCTCCACCCCTCTCTGCCAATCCCTCTACTGGCCTCCACTCAGTGTCCTCCACCCCTCTCTGCCAATCCCTCCACTGGCCTCCACTCAGTGTCCTCCACCCCTCTCTGCCAATCCCTCCACTGGCTTCCAATTGCCCAACGGATAAAATTCAAAACACTAACACTGACGTATAAAGCCATTCATAACTCTGCCCCTAATTACATCGCTGACCTTGTCTCTAAATACCACCCAAACCATACTCTCCACTCCTCGCAAGACCTCCTACTCTCTAGCTCCCTTGTCTCCTCCTCCCATGCTCATCTCCAGGATTTCTCAAGGGCTTCACCCATCCTCTGGAACTCTCTACCCCAAGCTATCAGGCTATCGCCTACTCTGCTCACTTTTAGGTGCACTCTGAAAACCTATCTCTTCAGGGAAACCTACCCCGACCCCAGCTAATACTGGAATTCCCTACTCCTCCTACCACTCCATCCCCCACAGCTAATTACCTCTTGTACCACTATCCCCTCCCTCCTAGATTGTAAGCTCCAAGGAGCAGGGTCCTCTAATCCCTCTTGTATTGAACTGTATTGTTACTGTACTGTCTCCCTCCATAATGTAAAGCGCTGAGCAAACTGTCAGCGCTATATAAGTCCTGTATAATAATAATAATAATAATAATAATAATATATATACACTGTATGTTGAAATGCATTTTTTATATATTACAAAATATACGAAAATATTACTAAAAATACATTTTCAGATATAGTGTGTACATTTTTGGAATGCATTTACAAATATATTACAAAATATATGTTTAAATTACTTTTATATGTTAAAAAAAATCTGAAGAATATATTTAAATAAAATATATTTTTAAAAATGTTTTTCATATATGTCGTAATATATAAAAAACGCATTTCAACATACAATATATATATATAAAATATATATATATATATATATAAAATATATTTTAATTATATTTTTAAAATATTCTTCCCAAATATATTGACATATATTCGAAATACTATTTTGGCCATAATCAATATATTTGAGAAATAAAATTATATTATATACAGTATATATGTGTGTGTGCATATATATATATATATATATATATACTGTATATAATATAATTTTTTTTTTCAAATATATTGATTACGGCCAAAATAGTATTTCGAATATATGTCAATATATTTGGGAAGAATATTTTAAAACTATAATTAAAATATATTTTTCTTCCACGTGGGCCTTCACGCTATGTCGTTTTGTTAGGGTGTGTTACCACCAGCGCATTGCAGCATAGCATTTCACTATAAACGTGCATTGCGTTAATGCAGCCCAGAAAGTAACAACAGTTCTATGATGTTACTTCTGATAAAAAGCCTTTTTTTTATATAAAGTCTCTTAATTTAAATTCATATACTACAGAATAAAACAATTGCTGACATATAAATTAGTACGTTGATAGAAAATAAAAAATCCTTCCAAGACTGAACTGGTTAAATTAAGATGTCGCCTATCAACCTGGTTTCAGTTACTAAAAGTACACAATTAGAAAGCAGAATAAAATCACAAATGAGCAGCAGCATGGGGTGATATGAAAATACTCTCTGATAGAACATCATTAAATCCGCCATAACAGAATTATTCCTGCTGGGTTGCCCGTCGTTAATTGACACATTACCAACGGAATAAAGAAATTCAATAGCGTCGTGATTGATGCAACATCCCCCTACTCTCTTGGGGTTTTTAACATAAACAATTTGTAAGGGGAAAAAAAAAGCATCTGCATGGGGGAGGAGTAGGCAGCCGTCACAGAGGAAATACGAGAAACTGTTTGTCAGGGAGATGTGAGATACTGGAGGATGGGGTACCCAAGAAAATATGCTTACATAATATTCTCACGAAAGCCAGTCTCATTTATCATGTCTGAAGGCAGAGCTTGCATTAAAACCAACAACATAATCTGTAAAAATATCTCACTTAACCTTTACAGCTACGTATACTCTATTGTACACCCTAGTCCTCCTGAAGACCTACTAGCCAAACCCACCCAACCCCAGGATACATACTTGTTGAGTAGGACAGCTATGGCCTACTTCATTTTGAGGTCAAAATCTTCTACAGAGGTCTCTCCGTTCACCTACACAGTGATCCTTCACATTCCCTAAAGTGGGAGATGGTATTGTAGAAGTCTATGAGGGCTCAATGTGCACGTGCGGCCAATGGTGAGAAAACAAATATGTCTGGAGTCCTTAAAAATTGGAACAGGCCATGGCTGTCCTGCTCAGGTGACTAAGTATCAAGGGGTGTTGGGTAGACTAGGTCAGGACGTCTAGGAAGGGTGGGAAACTGTAGGTTTAATGAAAATATTCTTACCTTTTAGAACAGGTTTCTTGAAAAGTAGAAAAAACTATTCCTCCCCCGCATCTAGGACTACAACAAAATGGTGCCCGACCACACACAGGATCAACTGTGATGCTCAAGTAGTGGAAAATGATGAGAATTGGTTTTATCTTGGTTTTTCACCAATAGAAGAACTACCCCTAAGCACTTCGCCCGTGTGGGGCTTAATCATAGAGTCCTATATTTTTAAGCCCCCACATAGGCAAAATGCATTAGGTGGGACAACTAAACTGAAGCCAATTCTCATCATCTTTCACTGTGTTAACTTTACAGACTGTTGATCCTGTGCTCTGTGGACGGGTGCCATTGTCTTGTCCCAATTGATCCTTATGAGCCTTATATCCTGACCACCACCAGCGTACAGTATCTCCAGTCATAGGACCACCTTTTCAAGCATTAGAGCGATACTGATTTTTTTGTTTACACCCCCCCATGTTTTCGAGGAACTCTTTGGAGATATAATTTGCTTTAAAGTATAACTAAAGGCTAACTTTTTTTCCATTTTGCATAGACTGGAGAGGGATTGGAACACCTGTCAGTTTTGTCTGTGTCCCTATTAGGGAGATTTACCCTCTCTATTTGTCCTATTTGCCTATCACCAAAAGTAAAAGTGAAATAAAATCCCAAATTTTGGGTTGTCACCAGAACAGAAAAATTGTGAAAATCTTTCAATGGGAACACTAGACCTTGGTGACAAAAAGGGAGTCCCTCTCTCATTTTCTGTTTTGGCTATGGGACAGGAAGTGAAGTAAAATCTCCCCAATGGGACACAGATGGCAAAACACTGACAAGGGTTTTAGCCCTCCCTTACTTTATCCAAAATTAATTAAAACAAATTTGCTTTTAGATGCTGCTCACTTCCAGTTGGAACATCACTGTACTAAATTTATTTTTTAAAATGGCTAATATAGAAGTATACTTACCCCATATTTGGGTGATTGAATATAACTCTCATAGGCCCCGTGCACACAGGTTCATTATGGTCATACAATGTAAAATTCACCATTTTTTCCGCACCTAAGGAGCCAGTTGCTGCATACAGCTACCCATAGACGTGAATAGCTGCAGGCCAGTATATGCCAGTACTTATACACTCACCGGCCACTTTATTAGGTACACTTGTTCAATTGCTTGGTAACACAAATTACTAATCAGCCAATCACATGGCAGGAACTCAAAGCATTTAGGCAACTTGCTGAAATTCAAACTGAGCATCACAATGGGGGAAGAAAGGGGATTTGAGTGATTTTGAACGTGGCATGATTACTGGTGCCTAACGGACTGGTCTGAGTATTTCAAAAACTGCTGATCTACTGGGATTTTTACGCACAACCATGTCTAGGGTTTACAGAGAATGGTCCAAAAAAGAGAAAAGGCGTGGTGAAGATGACTTCTTCAAACCGGGCGCTCCAGTGGGATCCAATAGAGTTTTACTTTTCATGCACACATGTGCTTTAGAGGTGTACAATGTAAAACTCTTTACATTTTTTCCATACCTTGGAAGCCCAGGCAACACATATAGACGTAAATGGCTGTGTGTGGCTGCACTGCATTGGACACAGGGACTTGCATAAACCTATGCATAGTACATGAACAAATACACTCATGGGCCACTTTATTAGGTACACCTTGCTAGTACCAAGAAAATATCTCCCAAACCATTACACCACCACCAGCCTGAACCAAGGCATGATGGATCCATGCTTTCATGTGATTTATGCCAAATTCTGACCCTACCATCTGAATGTCACAGCAACCAGTCTGCCCATTCTCCTCTGACCTCTGACATCAACAAGGTATTTTCATCCGTACAACTGCCGCTCACTGGATATTTTCTCTTTTTCAGGCCATTATCTGTAAACCCTAGAGATGGTTGTGCATGAAAATCCCAGTAGATCAGCAGTTTTTGAAATACTCAGACCAGCCCATCTGGCACCAACAACCATGCCACACTCAAAGTCACTTAAATCCCATTTCTTCCCCGTTCTGATGCTCGGTTTGAACGTCAGCAAGTCGTCTTCACCGTGCCTACATGCCTAAATGCATTGAGTTACTGCCATGCGATTGGCTGATTAGCAATTTGTGTTCCCAAGCAATTGAACATGTGTACCTAATAAAGTGGCCGGTGAGTGTATATACTCCAAGCTGATGCTGAATTGGATCATTCCATGCTAAAATAAGTTAAATAAACTCTGTACTTCAGAAAAAAATGTCTAGCAGGAAATGTTTCTCCATTGCCATTCCTTCCCTGTGGCCAGCCGGTAGCTGTGATCACCAGTCCTCTCCAGTTCTCTGCTTAATGAAATGGGAGACATCTCCCTAAATTATGACCCTCGGCTTCATCCAGGAAAAACAGCACTGGAATTGAGTGATGGACCTCACGCTCTTCTTTCCTGAAGGGGACGCTTTGTGTTCTCAGTTTAAGCCCATCATTATATACATAACTGCACAAAGGGTGGCTCTGCAGCAGCCATACGTGATCACCCTATGAGCCTGTCCATAAGCCAGTATGACAGATTGCTCTGGTTTCTAATAAAGGTTATTTTGATTAGAGAATTGATTGGACTGCGGCCACTCAAGAAGATGAAGATAGTACTGGAACAAAAAGGCCAGACTGTAGAATGGGTGGGCTTTGATATCAGAAAGGTTCATTTGTGCATTGCTTTAGAATTAAACAGATTATCCGCTTAGCAAAAATTTCTGAGGACAAAGAAGCCACAGACTCTAGGAGATATACCGCGGATGTAAAAAGAATTTACACAGCACACCGAAAAAAAAAATGTTCTTCTCGAAGGTCACGGTTTATATATATATATACACACACATACATATAAAATCTCCCATATGTGTGAGTATATACAGTATCCCACAGAAGTGAGTACACCTCTCACATTCTTGTAAATATTTGATTCTATCTTTTCATGTGACAACACTGAACAAATGACACTTTGCTGCAAAGTGATGTAGTGAGTGTACAGCTTGTATAACATGTAAATTTTCTGTCCCTTCAAAATAACTCAACACACAGCCATTAATGTCTAAACCGCTGTCAACAAAAGTGAGTACACCCCTAAGTGACAATGTCCAAATTAGGCCCAAAGTGTCAATATTTTTTGTGGCCACCATTATTTTCCAGCACTACCTTGACCCTCTTGGGCATGGAGGTCACCAGAGCTTCACAGGTTGCCACTGGAGTCCACTTCTACTCCTCCATGACGACACCACGGAGCTGGTGGATGTTAGAGACCTTGCACTCCTCCACATTCCGTTTGAGGATGCCCCACAGATGCGCAACAGGGTTTAGGTCTGGAGACATGCTTGGCCAGTACATCACCTTTACCCTCAGCTTCTTTAGCAAGGCAGTGGTGGTCTTGGAGGTGTGTTTGGGGTTGTTATGTTGGAATACTGCCCTGCGGCCCAGTCTCCGAAGGGAGGGGATCATGCTCTGCTTCAGTATGTCACAGTACATGTTGGCATTCATGGTTCCCTCAATGAACTGTAGCTCCCCAGTGCACTCATGCAGCCCCAGACCATGACACTCCCACCACCATGCTTGACTTTAGGCAAGACACACTTGTCTTTGTACTCCTCACCTGGTTGCCACCACACATGCTTGACACCATCTGAACCCGATCAGTTGCTCTTGGTCCCATCAGACCACAGGACATGGTTCCAGTAATTCATGTCCTTAGTCTGCTTGTCTTCAGCAAACTGTTTGCGGCTTTCTTGTGCATCATCTTTAGAAGAGGCGTCCTTCTGGGATGACAGCCATGCAGACCAATTTGATGCATGTGCGGCATATGGTCTGAGCACTGACAGGCTGACCCCCCACCCCTTCAACCTCTGCAGCAATGCTAGCAGCACTCATATGTCTATTTCCCAAAGACAACCTCTGGATATGAAGCTGAGCATGTGCACTCAACTTCTTTGGTCAACCATGGCGAGGCCTGTTCTGAGTGGAACCTGTCCTGTTAAACCGCTGTATGGTCTTGGCCACCATGCTGCAGCTCAGTTTCAGGGTTTTGGCAATCCTCTTATAGACTAGGTTATCTTTATGTAGAGCAACAATTCTTTTTTTCAGCTCCTCAGAGAGTTCTTTGCCATGAGGTGCCATGTTGAACTTCCAGTGACTAGTATGAGAACGTGAGAGCAATAACACCAAATTTAACACAGCTGCTCCCCATTCACACCTGAGACCTTGTAACACTGATGAGTCACATGACACTGGGGAGGGAAAATGGCTAATTGGGCCAATTTGGACATTTTCACTTTGGCTTGTACTCACTTTTGTTGCCAGCGGTTTAGACATTAATGGCCGTGTGTTGAGTTATTTTGAGGGGACAGCAAATTTACATGTTATACAAGCTGTACACGGACTACGTCACATTGTAGCAAAGTGTCATTTCTTCAGTGTTGTCACATGAAAAGATAGCACTTCTGTGAAATACTGCATACTGCAATACAGCATAAATAAGTACACCCAACAGATTTGTCAGAAAACCTTTCCTTTCAGAATCAATATTTTCTATGGGACTCTATACTACAACATACCCCCACAAATGCGGGCCATTGATTGCAAACATTTTTTTTTTGGCATTTATTTGCAAACATAAAAAAATATTTTTGAAAACAAATTAATTCAAGACCATGTAGCAAAAATAAATACATCCCAATGAAAGTAAAGCTAAATTTTAGACAACAAAATCCTAATTAAACAGGTGTCCAGCAGACAGTTGATTATAAAAGGGCGTTACTTAACAAAGAAAACCCCGCCCATTTCATGCTGTCAGCAATGGCACCACATAGAAGAGAAATATCACAAGGCCTGAGAAAGAAAATAATTTCTCCACACAGGAAAGGTGAAGGCTACAAGAAGATCAGCAAAGCTTTACTTATCAGTCATAATACTGTAGCAAAAGTGAGACAAAAATTTAACAAAGATGGAACTGCAACCATCTCACATAGATGTCCAGGCCGTCCACATAGTTAGCATCTCGTCAGTAACGTCTTCTGATGAGAAGGGCTGAAGAAAAGCTTCACACAAGTTCACTGCAGTTAGCTAAAGAAATAGAAAGCCAAACTGGGGGGATTGTTTCCCTGTGACACAATATGGCGTATGATGCAGAGCAATGGCATGCATGAGTGTCCTCCAGGAAGGAAGACTCTCCTAAAGCCCATGCACAAAAAAGCCCACCTAGAATTTGCTTTGGACCGATGCTGAAAAAGAAGAAGACTACTGGGACTGTACTCTGGAGTGATAAGACCAATATAACTGTTTTGGGAACTGATGGCTTCAAAACTGTATGGTGTTGCACAGGGGCGGACTGACAACTCATGGGGCCCCCAGGCAATAGGGGATCATGGGGCCCCTGTGTCCTTGCCCAAACTCAAAAAAGCCTATGAAAAAGGTACCAGGGGCATCTCATGGGGCCCCCCTACTGACCCCGGGCCCTCGGGCAGTGCTCGAGTTTCCAAATGGTCAGCCCACCCCTGGTGTTGCACAGGTGAGGAGTACAAAGAAAATTGCATGGTGCCTACAGTGAAACATGGTGTTGGCTGTGTCTTTCTGTGGGGCTGCATGAGTGCTGCTGTTGGCTCAGAGCCGCATTTCATTGTTGGTTTGAATTCATAGATGGACTGCTCTATATTGAAAGAGAAGATGCTACCATCACTCCATGCCCTTGGTCTTCGTGCACTTTTCCAACATGACAATGATCCAAAACACACATCTAAGGCCACTACTGAATTTCTGAAGAAGAACAGGGTGACAGTGATTAAGTGGCCAAGTATGTCTCCTGATCTGAACCCAATCCAACACCTATGGGGAATTCTGAAGAGACAAGTTGAGCATCACATTCCATCCAGCATCCAGGATCTAAAAGAGGTCATTCTTGAAGAATGGAAAAAGATAGATGTTGCAATATGTTATAAACTTGTTCATTCCATGCCTAGAAGACTTGGTGCTGTCCCTTCAAATCATGGAGGTCATACAAAATAGTAGATGTAGTAGTTTTTGTTGTGGGGTGGATTCATTTTTGCATCAACTAATTTGAGTAAAACTGAAGATTTTGTAATCTAAGTTATATTATTACCTTACTTTCATGTAATGAGCTAAACAAGTGTTCCATAAAACTCAGTTTTGTCAAAATTTTGGAAATTGTTCTTCTGTTCATTGAGATATTGATTCAAATATTACTTTTCAAAAGGGTGTATGCTGAGCACTGTACAGTATATATATATATATATATATATACAGTTGCAAGAAAAAGTATGTGAACCCCTTGGGATTACGTGGAGTTTTGCATGAATTGGGCATAAAATGTGCTCTGAACGTCATCTAAGTCACAACAATAGAAGAACACAGTCTGCTGAACATAATATTACACAAACATTAGATGTTGCCATGGTTTAATTGCACATAACATGTAAACATTCACAGTGCAGGGAGGAAAAAGTATGTGAGGCCCTAGCTTAATGACTTCTCCCAGAGCTAATTGGAGCCAGGAGTGAGCCAACCTTGACTCCAATCAGTGTGATGATATTGGATGTGTTGCTGACAGCTGTCCTACCCTTAAAAAACACACACCTGTTTTGGGTTTACTGGTTTCAAGAAGCACTGTCTGATGTGAACCGTGCCTTGCAGAAAAGAGCTCTCAGAAGACCTACGATCAAGAATTGTTGACTTGCATGAAGCTGGAAAGGGTTACAAAAGTATCTCCAAAAGCCTTGATGTTCATGTGTTCACAGTAAGACAGACTGTCTACAAATGGAGAAAGTTTAGTACTGTTGCTACTCTCCCTAGTCGTGGTCGTCCTGTAAAAATGACTGCAAGAGCACAGCGCAGAATGCTGCATGAGGCAAAGAGGAATCCCAGAGTGTCAGCTAAAGACCTACAGAAATCTCTGGCACATGCTAACATTTTTGTTGACACATCTACAATAAGGAAAACATTAAACAAGAATGGAGTACATGGGAGGACACCACGGAGGAAGCCATTGCTGTCCAAAAAGAATATTGCAGCACGTTTGAAGTTTGCAAAAGAGCACCTGGATGTTCCACAGCACTACTGGCAAAATATACTGTGGACAGATGAAACCAAGATTGAGTTGTTTGGGAAGAACACACAACACTATGTGTGGAGAAAAAAAGGCACAGCACACCAACATCAAAACCTCATCCCCACTGTGAAACATGGCGGAGGGAGCATCATGGTTTGGGGCTGCTTTGCTGCCTCAGGGCCTGGACGGATTGTTGTCATTGATGGGAAAATGAATTCCAGAGTTTATCAAGACATTTTGCAGGAAAACGTACGACCATCTGTCCGCCAACTGAAGCTCCGCAGAGGATGGGTGATGCAACAGGACAATGACCCAAAGCATACAAGTCATTCAACAAAACAATGGCTGCAACAGCACAGGATACGCCTTCTGGAGTGGCCCAGTCAGAGTCCTGACCTCAACCCGATTGAAATGCTGTGGCATGTCCTTAAGAGAGCGATTCACACCAGACATCCCAAGAATATTGCTACACTGAAACAGTTTTGTGAAGAGGAGTGGTCCAAAGTTACTCCAGATCGTTGTGCAGGTCTGATCTGCAACTACAGGAAACGTTTGGTTGAGGTTATTGATGCCAAAGGAGGGTCAACCAGTTATTAAGTCCAAAGGTTCACATACTTTTTCCTCCCTGCACTGTGAATGTTTACATGTTATGTGCAATTAAACCATGGCAACATCTAATGTTTGTGTAGTATTATGTTCAGCAGACTGTGTTCTTCTATTGTGACTTAGATGAAGTTCAGAGCACATTTTATGCCCAATTCATGCAAAACTCCACGTAATCCCAAGGGGTTCACATACTTTTTCTTGCAACTGTATATATATATATATATATATATATATATATATATATATATATATATATATATATATATATATATATATTTTTTATGCAAAAGGCCAGCATAAAGTATATTTTTCCATTTTGGATATGGTAGGGAATGGTTAAAACCCATGCTAGGTTTTTTTTCAATGCTAGTTCTTTTGACAGGTCTAAATTTTACATTTTCCTTAATTTTCAGGTCCCAGTGACATTGGTCACCGGGACAAAAAACAAAGTGATTTCTCTAGCAAGAACACAGACAGCAAGAAATATATAAAAAGGGGTTTGAATAATTCCATACTCTACCATGAACTAAAAAATACAAGTTTTCCCTTTTAATATACTTTAAAGTGTATCTAAGCATCTGAAAGCAGTCTCTAATGACATAAGCATCCATAATCTTCCTTGTAGCCACAGACCATGTGATCTTTACACCCCGGTCACATCAAGTCCGACTTTGAAATCGTGTGACTTACAGTGAAGTTGCATGATTTCAAAGTTGGGTGAGATGTCGATTTCAGGTGCAATCGGCAAGACATATAACACAGATGTCTATGCAAATCGCATCAAAAGTAGTGCATGCACTACTTTAGAAATCGGTGCGGCTCCGACCAAGTCGGAACCGCACAGAATTGATCGCTCTAATTGCGGACAATAGGGTGCGACTTGGCACACAATTTTCAAGTCGCATGGCATGCAAATTGCATGCCAAGTCATACCCGATGTTACCGGGATGCAGGGGCGGACTGACAACTCATGGGGCCCCCGGGCAATAGGGGATCATGGGGCCCCTGTGTCCTTGCCCAAACTCAAAAAAGCCTATGAAAAAGGTACCAGGGGCATCTCATGGGGCCCCCTACTGACCTCAGGCAGTGCCCGAGTTTCCAAATGGTCAGTCCGCCCCTGCCGGGGTGTTACTCACACTGTATTTTTGGCAAGCATTAGGCATTTTTTTTTTACCCAAAATAATGCTTAGGTTATGCTTCGCACACCCTATATATGTCCAGTGATCCATTTAACCTCCCTAGAGGTCTGATTATTTCAGATTTTTGGTGCTGAAAGCGGTACCATTTTTTTGCATGGAAATATGTAGTTTTTTTATTGTAGGCTGTAATTTTTAGGAATAACTCCCTGAAATCTGTCCAAACAAGAGTCTAGTAAACATCCCGGGTATGATAAAACTTGAAACTTGAAATCATAAATTATAATTTAATAAATAATCATAAAAATAATAATATAATAATAATAAATTTAATTCAATAATATAATCAAACCAAAAACACTGACATTTGAAATATAGCGCCAAGTTCGCACATCACTGAGCAAAGTCGCAAAATCGTTTTCAGTGTCTGATGACGAAATTCCCCCACGAATCAATATCACTCAATTCTGCAAGTGGTTCTAATTTACTATCGCTGTTCTCTAGCTGGTCTAAAACCGATTTTGACCTAAAGGGACGCTTTTTGGACTCCATGGATGTTTCTCAGTTTCCAGGCAGAAAGAACAGTCAAAATGAAGGCAGGGCGCCGGACAAAGCACTCGGGACAAAATGTATGTGAAATGCTTTGAAACAGCAATGTTTTACTATGTAATATTCGTTTACAAAAAAATGACAGTTTTTAACATTTTTAAATTTGCCGCCGGTTCCAGCCCTTCTACGTCCCGACATCACAGGGACCGGAACACGGAAGCCGGATGCCGGCATCGGCCAGAGGAGATGGCCAGGGACACTGCAGGAGGGACATCGTGGGAGTGAGGGACAAGGTAAGCGCTGCAGGGAATCCCTGAACTACGCCACATGGTAAGCCCGAGAGTAGCTTGGGGTTACCGCTTTTGGTACTGAAACACTACCCCGAGCTACACTCAGGAATACCTCCAAGGAGGTTAAAAAAGAACTATAGGCAAAACGTTTTTTTTTTCTTTTTTCATTTTGGATAAAGGAGGGTTATAACCCCTGTCAGTTTTTTTTTCGCCATTTGTGTCACATTGGGAAGATTTCTCTTCACTTTCTCTTCGACAGCCAAGACAGAAAGTCCCTGAAAATTAAGGGAATTCCTTGGGGACCCCCAAGTCACTAGAACTAGTGTCCCCATTGGAAGATTTCCCATCTACTACTTTTCTGGGGACAACTCAAAATTTGGGCTTTTTCTTTACTTTCACTTTTGATGATAACAGTAAACAGGGCAAATAGAGAGGGTGAATCTCTTTAATGGGGACACAGACAGCAAAAAAAAAATTGGCAGGTGTTCTAATCTATGTCCACTCTATCCAAAACTAAAAAAGGATTTGTCTTTAGTTATCCTTTAAGTCCTCATGCACACATTTGACATTTTTTTCTACAGCTAGTAAACCCCCAGCATGTTATCCTATGTGTCCATGCGCACATAGACTGGAATCAATGTTTTTTGGCTGGGACGTTTTTTGGCTGAAAAAAACCCCCAAAACTAGTGGGTTTCTAGAGGAGTTTTTTAGCTGCAAAAACGCTGTAATGCTGAAAAACGTGGCAAAACGTGGTAAAAAGTGGTAAAATGCACCAAACCATAGTTTTTGGACTTTTTTTGACCAAAAAATTGTTTTTTTGTAAAAAAAAATGCTAAAAAACGCAAACACGAGAAAACGCCAGTAATCGCGGCAAAACGCTGCTAAACGCTAGTGCGAAAACGCTAATGCAAAACCGCTAGTAGCATTTAGCTGTGTTTTTTTTGCGTTTTTTCGCATTTGAAGTTTTTGGCGTGTTTTAGGTTTTTTTGACCCCCCCCAAATTTTTTTGGGAGGTCAACAAAAGTAAAAAAATGCTGTTTTCCATGATTTACTGCATTTTACCGCACCTTTCAGTGTTAGAGTATTTTTACATCCACTAGTCTTGGGCTTTTTTTCCAGCCAAAAAACACCCCTGCCAAAAAACATTGAGTACAGTCTGTGTGTGCATGGACACATAGGATAACATGCTGGGGGGTTTACTGGCTGTAGAAAAAAACCTCAAAAGCCAAAAACAGCCGCTGTAAAAACGACCCGTGTGCACATGAGGACTTATGCAGTCTCTGGAGATCAGAAACTGCTAGAAGGTGGCAGTCCCAGTCATAAGCAGGGTCGGACTGACCATTTGGAAACTCGGGCACTGCCCGAGGGCCCGGGGTCAGTAGGGGGCCCCATGAGATGCCCATGGTACCTTTTTTAGAGGCTTTTTTGAGTTTGGGCAAGGACACAGGGGCCCCATGATCCCCTATTGCCCGGGGGCCCCATGAGTTGTCAGTCCGCCCCTGGTCATAAGCACCCATAATCTAATTCTCTAAAAGTAAAATGAACATCTAGTGGAAACTCTAATGCCTTCCTTGTTCTCAATACTTGTCTACAGTAATAGTCTCTCTGCTCTGTATGAAAACATACACAGTGACTCCCAGCCTCTTGCAGTTTGTGAACTATCGTGACTGCATGAGTGCAGTGCAGCTTAAAAAAGGTTCCTGCCATTGAACACATTACCCCTTCCTGCTGATGCCTCCCAGCCATTTAATAGCTTCTAGATGCTGGGAGGTGGGCAATCAGGTCATGTGACTGCTGTGATTGGCTGTAATAACGGTCACATGATTGGAAAACTCCCGATTACAAGTATGGACTATGCTGGGAGTGTGCAGGAAGCGTGCTCTCAGCTCTGTAAGTTTTTATTCAGGGCAACATACATGCAGCCACGTTAAGACCTACCCACTGAGAGGCCACATATATGCGTACGGCCAGCGAGAAAGGGGTTAAACATGTGAAGCAGATGACTTGAAGGCCTAAGACCCCATTGTTAGGCTCCATGCACACTAGCATTTTTTTTAAGCTCCTAGAAGCCATTATCAGCATATTGTTTTCTGTTCCTAGAAGCTAAATAGTTTTAGCCTACGTGTCCATGCATGCTATTTTAGGCTATTAGCATTTTTTGAGCTTCAGCATCTAGGAGCAGAAAAAAAGTTGTTTTGGTAGAGCTTTTTGGAGCGTTTTTTCCAACGCAAAAAAAACTGCTAAACACTCTAAAACGCTCCTAACAGAGCGGGGCTGATGAGCAAGCATACATGAGTGCCCCCAGAGCAATTATCTTGGGCAAGGGCTGGACCCAAAAAGAGGAGAACCAGGGCTGCTCTGTACAAAACCATTGCACAGAGCAGGGAAGTATGACATATTTGTTGTTCAAAACAAAAACTGAGCCTTTAGTGTTACTTTAAGTACCCCCGTGTGAATGAGGCCTAAATATTCACACACCCTAAGCTACTTGGATACACATAAGATGCTATGAAAATAAATACAGGGAAAGGATTAAACAATAATACAGCATAAAAACCTCAAACTACAGTCTCTGGTAGTGATACATGGAAAACTTAGACTTGGGATCAGTGGTAATTCAACTTTTGGAAATTGTTCTTAAAGATAATGAAGTTGGAATTATCAATGAAGGATAAATGGAAAAAAGAAAACAGTGAAAAACATTCCCAAATATTTAAAGAGTAAAGTTGGGCCTACATGTCCTAGACCACGGGTGTCAAACTGGCAGCCCTCCAGCTGTTGCCAAACTACAAGTCCCATGAGGCATTGCAAAATTGACCGTTACAAGCATGACTTCCAAAGGTAGAGGCATGATGGGACTCGTAGTTTCGCAACAGCTGGAGGGCCGTCAGTTTGACATCCCTGGTCTAGACCTTATTTTAAGCCATGAATGAAATAACACAATACAATAAAATTACATTTACATTTTCAAGAGATAAATTAGACACTTACAGAGCTGGCTTCTAGGATGTCTCTCCAGATGGGAACTTCTTCTGTTGGATTTGAGAAATCCAGCAAATTGTCTATCACCACCTGACCAATGAGGTCATGCCGGGAGAATCGGTCAAAGTCATAAATGCTGAAGTGCAATTTGCGGTTTTGAAGCTCATTAAAGGGCACATTAAAATGGAATGTTTCATTAAAGATTGGGTTAAGAGTCTTGCGGTGAACTTTAGTCTGGAACTTTTTCTTGCGGTCTGGAAGAAGGTACATCTTCACATAAGGATCTGAGAATCCATTGGCATCCTTTGCCGGTAGGTCTAGAGCCTTCAGTATCTTTACCACCAGCTGTTCTGTATTATAGGCATATCGAAGGATAAAACTGATACGCCCACAGCTTGTGGCTTCCTGTTTCTTCATCTCGGCATCTGCTGAACGCTGTTTATATAACTCCGGCTTTATCTGCCCAATACTGGTGGCCTGCTCTGGTTTCTCATCCACGTGACCTGAAAAATCAGGACTGGACAACTGCTGTGTCATGGGTCTGGGTAACGTGCTGTATCTGCAAAGCAGAAGAACAATATTAATTTCATTTTGTCAAGTTACGTTTTCCTTTGCTTAAAGATGAATATGTAATTATTGGGAACCGGCACCTAGAGGAACCTACACATACCAGTTTTTATTTTCCTAAGAACCCTGAGAGCCGTAAACAGTCTTGAGCTCCAAGCACCAAAAACTCAAGGTTTAGTGAACCATATAAAGAAAACATTCATAATTTAACGGTATTGACCGCCCAAAGTCACTTTCAAGCCTTGATCAGCATACAGGACAGCCTACTAGTGCAGGACTTCTGTTTTCAGTCCAGCCATTGCTGTAGTGCACCAAACCTCTAAAGTGTTGATTGTCATCTTGTTGCTGGTTACCTGGTATTCTGACAGCATCATCTCTCCTAGTGTTCTAGACCATATACACTCACCGGCCACTTTATTAGGTACACCCAGGGGCGGACTGACAACTCATGGGGCCCCCCGGGCAATAGGGGATCATGGGGCCCCTGTGTCCTTGCCCACACTCAAAAAAGCCTATAAAAAAGGTACCAGGGGCATTTCATGGGGCCCCCTACTGACCCCGGGCCCTTGGGCAGTGCCCGAGTGCTCGAATGGTCAGTCCGCCCCTGGGTACACCTGTTCAATTGCTTGGTAACACAAACTGCCAATCAGCCAATCACATGGCAGCAACTGAATGCATTTAGGCATGTAGACGTTGTGAAGACAACTTGCTGAAGTTCAAACTGAGTATCAGAATGGGGGAAGAAAGGGGATTTGAGTGATTTTGAACATGGCATGGTGCCAGACGGACTGGTCTGAGTATGTCAAAAACTGCTGATCTACTGGGATTTTCACGCACAACCATGTCTAGGGTTTACAGAGAATGGTCCGAAAAAGAGAAAAGGCGCTCCAGTGGGATCCAATAGAGTTTTACTTTTCATGCACACATGTGCTTTAGAGGTGTACAATGTAAAACTCTCAATGTAAAAAAAAAATGAGAAAATATCCAGTGAGTGGCAGTTGAGTGGACAAAAATGCCCTGTTGATGTCAGATGTCAGAGGCAGGGGCGGAATGACAACTCATGGGGCCCCCCGGGCAATGCGGGATCATGGGGCCCGTGTCCTTGCCCAAACTAAAAAAAGCCTATGAAAAAGGTACCAGGGGTATCGGCAGTTTCCAAATTGTCAGTCCACCCCTGGTCAGAGGGGAATGGGCAGACTGGTTGCTGCGACATTCAGTAGCATCAGAATTTGGTGTAAACAACATGAAAGCATGGATCCATCCTGCTTTGTATCAACAGTTCAGGTTGGTGGTGTCATGGTGAGGTGGATCCATCCTGCCTTGTATCAACAGTTCAGGCTGGTGGTGGTGGTGTCATGGTGTGGGGGAGATTTTCTTGGCACTAGCAAGATGTACCTAATAAAGTGGCCAGTGAGTGTATATTTCTAGTTCACAGAGAGTGAAGCTGACACTGTCTTCTCACCTTTTATTCCCACCTCATAGGGCCCGTTCACACCAGTTCATTGTGGTAACGGACAAAAGTTTAACATACGGTATCACGTATTTAATGTGCATTGAGTTAAGCAGCCATTTATTATGAATGGGCTGCCAAAGCTCTGTTCACATTCCACTTACTCCATTACCATAGCATGTTTAACATTAAATATTTAACACAGAGTGAACCCAGGACATCCATGTCACATAGCAATAATTGTTGTCTAAAAGGAGAACTACGTTAACCGTTTAATTTAAGTGTATAGAACTGGTTTACCAAAGAATTTGAGAATTCACTTCAGTTACCCAATTATGTGAAAAGTATATGCACATCAAAATGAACAGGAATTTGTTTTAAAGTGTTACTAAACCCACAACAGTAAAATCAGTCTGTATATGCAGTAAAGCATGCTTGTTATACTCCCTGTGGAATCCTCGTCTTCTTCTACTGTCCCCAGTCCATCTGCTGATACAACAGAGCCTTGGGACAAGCTGCACATGCTCAATGTGGTGTGTATTGCTAGAGAGATCTTTTTTTCTTGGGAGAGTGCATGTGATCAGCACAGGAACAATCAGCACTAGCCAGTCAAGGGACCAGCAGCCTCATAGAACAATCAGGTGAGAATGAAAACTCCTTCTACAAGCTTTAACCAGTTCTCTGCTGGACACTGATAGAAGTTACAAGATTGCTATGTACTGCTGATGAGAAAAGGTATTTAGCAGTTTATATTTACTAAAATAATTGCATCTCCATGTTTTGTGTATTGTGGGAGACCAGATATAGTGAATGCAGGGTCCGGGCAGACCAGATATAGTGAATGCAGGGTCCGGGCAGACCAGATATAGTGAATTTAGGGTCCTAGGAGAACAGATATAGCAAATGCAGTGTCCTTGGAGACCAGATATAGTGAATGCAGGGTCCGGGGAGACCGGATATAGTGAATGCAGGGTCCGGGGAGACCAGATATAGTGAATGCAGGGTCCGGGGAGACCAGCTATAGTGAATTCAGGGTCCGGGGAAACCGGATATAGTGAATGCAGGGTCCGGGGAGACCAGCTATAGTGAATTCAGGGTCCGGGGAAACCGGATATAGTGAATGCAGGGTCCAGGGAGACCAGATATAGTGAATGCAGGGTCGGTCCTGTGAAAAGCGAAGGGTACGGGTAGGGTGATACCTGGGAATCAGGTTGGTGAGGTAGTTAGGGGCAGTGTTGTGAATGGCTTTGTAGGTCAGAGTGAGTAGTTTGAATTTGATGCGTTGGGCGATAGGGAGCCAGTGGAGGGATAGGCAGAGGGGGGTGGCAGATGTGGAGCGGTTGGTGAGGTGGATGAGTCTGGCCGCTGAATAATATTGAATATTATTACTAGTAATAAAATAAGAACAAAAAAAATCTATACAGTCCCATCCAGAAGCATCAAAAAACTAGGGCAAATGCTAAATTCATTGCCTATTTAGAAGTATGCCCATTGGCATATTCATTTATTCTCGCAGTAAAGGTTTTTAATTCAGTAATGATTTCACGGACAAGTTTAGATTAATGTAAATTTTTGCTGAATTTACAGAAGTCGCTCTTGTTTTAAACCCTTTGCTGTCAAGACCATTTTTTTCTATTTTTCATATACTGTACATTATAAGCTTGAAAATTTACAAAGGAGAACAAACTATTTTTCCCAAAGCTAAGGACCTATTAAATGAAAATGAGGCTGTCTCAATTTGTGTGTTGCAATATATTTGTGAATGATTATGAAATCCTTTATTTTTAGTAAAAACCTTTTTTTTATTGACACACCAACACAATATATTCTCCAAATCGTCCATAAAAGATAAAAGATAAAAGTTAAAGCTGCTTCAAGTGAAAAAACAGCAAAAGGTATCTAGGCTTAGAAACCGTGTAAGCATGATACAATGGCAACATTTACAGTGGCCAAAATTGGGGTTGATTTTCTTGAACAGGAGAGTGTAAAATCTGGTGCAGCTGTGCATGGTAGTGAATCAGCTTCTACCTTCAGCTTGTTTAAGCTTTGGCAAGTTGATTGGTTTCTTTGCAGAATTGCACCAGATTTTGGCAAACAGGTCAAAGGCATATCATACTAAACAGTGGTGTCCAATCCACATTGCATACAAGTCCAAAAATGGGACCCTGGACTTCCAACAGACTAACGCGTTTTGAGGACTCCTTCTCTTTCTGAGAGCCCTGATGCTAATGTGTTTCGAGGAATCAGCCTCTTCCTCAAAGCCCTGAGGCTAACACGTTTTGAGGACTCAGCATCTTCCTCAGAGCCCTGAGGCTAATGCATTTTGGGGACTCCGCCTCTTCTTCAGAGCCCTGAGGTTAATGCGTATCGAGGACTCCGCCTCTTCCTGAGAGCCTGAGTTCTTGAAATGCGTTAGCCTGTTGGAAGTCCACAGTTCCATTTTTGGACTTATATGCAATGTGGATTGGACACCGCTGTTTAGTGTGATGTGCCTTTGACCTGTTTGTCAATTGTGAGTACAATACTTCATTTTTATTCTTCCAATAAATATTTTTTATGATAATGCACTAGGCCGGTGAGCCCTCTGTTTGTTTTTCTTTATATCCAGTGATATTGGACTACCCCGGTCTGTTGAGGGCAGCAAGGAGTGCATTTTCCAGGACATCTGAGATGTTACCATAACCCTAGCCGAGTCCATCCCTAAGCGCAGGAGTACAGAGTTTGCTGTGTTTTCGTTGCACCAGATTTTGCACTCTCTGGTTTTAGTGATTCAACCCCAATGCATCAAAAATATGATAGCTTGAAGGCCTAAAATTATACTTCTGTGTATGATGATACCCAGTACAGGTCATGCACTAGGCGTTCTGTACACACATTCATTTTCATTACTCATATGTGTATTTTCATGCTGGGATTCTTAATTTTTCTTATAATTTTTGTCATCTCTGCCTCCAGTTCTTGCAGATCAGGGAGAAAATGTTGTCACCATGTAGGATTTAATTGGTGATGGTTTTACATCACAAATCTCTATCACAGCTCTGAGCTTGTGCTCAACGTTTGACTGCCCCATTGTAAAAGTCACAACAGTGGTAATAAAAGTGTGAAAGCCCAACCCCACCCAAAATATATATATATATATTTTTGCCCATTCCTCCCACCACTCTTTAACCCATTTCCTTCCCAGAACAAAGTTTTCCTTACCTGGTAAACTCACTTATACCCATCTGAGTCCCCCCATTCTGATTCTTCTCTTTAGCTTTTTCCTCCTGCAGGGACTGCTAATCCTAACTGTACCCAAGTTGACCCCAGTGGTGTATTTAAGTTTTGTGCTGCCCTAGGCATCACAAAAAGTGCCCCCTCCCCACGGAGAGACCCTGACACCAACCAACACCTCCCTCCCAGAGCCCCAGCCCCCCACCCGAGAGAGCCTTCCACTACCACCGCCCCCCATACACTGGCAACCCCCCCTCCACCCAGGAAATAGATAAGACACTCACTTTCACAGCTCTGGACATCCCCGGGAACAAGAGTCAAGCTCTGCATACACCATCAAGCAGCCCGTAACTTCTCTCAGATCCCACCTGGTCCCCATGCTACGTGTGTCCCTTCTTCCATCCCTTCTTTCAGGGGGCAGTGCTGCCCCCCTGAAAAATGCCACCCTAGGCAAATGCCTTGTGGTAAATACACCCCTGGTTGACCCATCGATTGACTTAGGTATAAACAGCATTTCAGATTTTGGGGTGCAATTATTGCCAGTGGCTATAGCCACTGGCAATAATTGTTGTGTTCTCCCGGCAGGACTGGTTCTCCGTGCCCCAACCCCCTCGCCCCCACACCCTGGCAGGTAGACATTAAAGTATGTCACCAGCACACCAAGAATTCACCAAACGATTCCAAAGCTTTATTCAGTGGTAACATTACCAATGGCAATGTTTAGGGGGCACATAGGGCCATTGCCTTTGTTAATATGCTGTGACCATTGGATAAAGCTTTGGTAAATCCTTGGTGTGATGGTGACATACTTTCAGCTTTGAATGTCTATGGCTTCCAGTTGATGATCACTCCAGCACCCACTGACACCTAACAGCCAATTCCAGGAATGTATGCATTGGGAATATTAGGACTAAACCCCTGCACTGGGAGAACACAATAGCCTTGAAGGAGGGATTCCCCCATCAACACATTAAGTGTTGAGCAATTTTCTTTCCTGCAATCCTTTGTTGCAGGAAAGACAATCACATAATCTATGCCTGCCTTATTTTACCAAGGGCGGTATACGTCATCTGTACATTATTAAAAGAATAATCGGAAATAAACTGTACTATAAATTGATAAAATGTATTATCACACTAGTCTCTGGGCTCCTACCAGCTGAAACTACAGTACATTGGGCTTTCCCTGTACAATAAAATGATGATTCATCTAAAACTAAAAACAATCTATTGAGTTCATTTTTTTTTTCTGTAACACACTCCTTATCCAGCCCATTATGTGGAAATCTTTACAAACATGGCAATTATTTTTTGGCAGATAGAAAAAGTCAATAGAAAGCCGTGTTATTCACCAGCCGTGGGAGTCTGGTGCTGCATGCACTACCTGGCTCAATCCAATTTAACGTTGGACGGCTAGAGCGAGCAGCCTGGCCGATAAGCTCAGGTGACAGCTGGGATCTGCGGTAATCTTTCCTGACAGCATCTCCCCTCACACTGACAGATAAGTGGGAGAATCTCGCAAGCTCAATAAGACACCAGCAGACAAAGACCTAGCATCAGTTTGCTGCCTCTCTACATTAAAGGAAAAGGAAATGGGTGTAGCAAAAAATTATGGACAGGCCGTTAAAAAAAGGTTAGATTAAAGAGGGAGTCAAGGCATTTTTGTTTATGTGGCCATCTTTACCTCTAATCAAAGTGACTTACCTTTTACATTACTGCTATGCAACTATCATTCTTCATACTGTAGGCACCAAACCTCAGCCAAATTCCTATGGGCTGTAACAGTGACACAAAAAAGTGTGACAGTGACAAAAAAAAATGGCAGCAATTCTACCACTTCAAGTGCCACCAAGTGCGTTGGAGGTGGATCCCTTCAAGGACATCATCTCCTACCCACCTTTTACCCCATACTTAGAAACAGAATTTCAGTATGTATTAGCACCCAATAGGTTCTGATAATGTTGGTTCTGATCTCAGCTGTGGGTTTAACAACAGCAAAGGGATATACAGTTGCAAGAAAAAGTATGTGACCCCGTTGGGATTACGTGGAGTTTGGCATGAATTGGGAATAAAATGTGCTCTGAACGTCATCTAAGTCACAACAATAGAAGAACACAGTCTGCTGAACATAATACTACACAAACATTAGATGTTGCCATGGTTTAATTGCACATAACATGTAAACATTCACAGTGCAGGGAGGAAAAAGTACGTGAGGCCCTAGCTTAATGACTTCTCCCAGAGCTAATTGGAGCCAGGAGTGAGCCAACCTTGACTCCAATCAGTGTGATGATATTGGATGTCTTGCTGACAGCTGTCCTGCCCTTAAAAACACACACCTGTTTTGGGTTTACTGGTTTCAAGAAGCACTGACTGATGTGAACCATGCCTCGCACAAAAGAGCTCTCAGAAGACCTACGATCAAGAATTTTTGACTTGCATGAAGCTGGAAAGGGTTACAAAAGTATCTCCAAAAGCCTTGATGTTCATGTGTCCACGGTAAGACAGACTGTCTACAAATGGAGAAAGTTTAGCACTGTTGCTACTCTCCCTAGGCGTGGTCGTCCTGTAAAAATGACTGCAAGAGCACAGCGCAGAATGCTGCATGAGGTAAAGAAGAATCCCAGAGTGTCAGCTAAAGACCTACAGAAATCTCTGGCACATGCTAACATTTTTGTTGACACATCTACAATAAGGAAAACATTAAACAAGAATGGAGTACATGGGAGGACACCACGGAGGAAGCCATTGCTGTCCAAAAAGAATATTGCAGCACGTTTGAAGTTTGCAAAAGAGCACCTGGATGTTCCACAGCACTACTGGCAAAATATACTGTGGACAGATGAAACCAAGATTGAGTTGTTTGGGAAGAACACACAACACTATGTGTGGAGATAAAAAGGCACAGCACACCAAGCGAATCAAATGGCAGCAACTTTGAAAAAGTTTACTGCACTATTTTGTGTGACTTCATTGCAACTTGCATTGCCATGTGTTAGGAAAGTTGCACTGTGTGGCAGCAAGCCACAATGAAGTGGCACAGAACTGTCTTCTGTCAAAGTCGCACAACTTTAAAGTTGCATTGGTGTGAACCAGGGCTTAAAGTCACACCAATCGGATTTCAGGTTTCTAAACCCAGACCAGTGACGTAGTTGTGCATTGGTTTATAGAGGCCGGCTGCGTTTTATCCCTTCCTCATTAACCATGTTACATTTTTCTGTTACGTCAGTTCATGGTCCAGTGCTGTGAAATGAAAACCAGCATCCCACCCCAGCTTCATTTAATTAAAGATTGTCAATTTCTATCTCCCTTGGATCAATTCCACAAAATCTCAGAGGTAATTTGCCTGAGAAGGAACAGTTTTTTACTCGCTCTAATTTTTACAGTGTGATGTACTAAATTTTGCATCAATTGTCTGTTTTTTTCAATGTATTTAATTTATAATTTTATTTAATTCTGAATTTTTAATTTGTTTTCCCTTGTCATGTGACTCAATTACCATCAGAAGTCGCACTAGTGTGAACGAGCGCTAACACTTTTTAGGTTACAATAAGTATTTTTTTTTTTTTTAACTTTTGAGAGAAAGGCTTTAAATACATAAATAAAATCTGATCATTGTAAGCACCCCAGGGAGAACATGCAAACTCCAGGGAGGTGGTGCCATAGTTGGGATTCAAACCAATGACCCTAGTACAGCCAGGCAGAAGTGCTAACCATTTAACCACTGTGTCGCATCGCTAAAGCACAGATTGGGGCCGTAAATGTTCACAGAACTGCACATGCGCGGCTCAGGGAACATGCCAGCTGGCAGGCAGGAGGGTGCCTTTATGGTAGAAGAGACCAATAGGGTCTCTTCTGTCATAAATACCCTGCCTGTCAGCAAATTGTAAAAAAAAAGTTAGTTCCACTGTCAAAAAAACCCTGCCTGTCACCAATTGTAAAAAAAAAGTTAGTTCCTCTGTCATAAATACCCTGTCTGTCACAATTGTAAAAAAAAAGTTAGTTCCGCTGTCATAAATACCCTGCCTGTCACCAAGTGTAAAAAAAAAGTTAGTTCCGCTGTCATAAATACCCTGCCTGTCACCAAGTGTAAAAAAAAAGTTAGTTCCGCTGTCATAAATACCCTGCCTGTCACCCATTGTAAAAAAAAGTTAGTTCCGCTGTCATAAATACCCTGGCTGTCACCAATTGTAAAAAAAAGTTAGTTCCGCTGTCATAAATACCCTGCCTGTCACCAATTGTAAAAAAAAAGTTTGTTCCGCTGTATAAAAGTTTTTCATTATTTGTTGTCAACTCTAAAAAATAGAGTCAATAAAATATATTCTAGCATTCATAAAGATCTATTTTTTCTTGGAAAAAAAAGAGAGAAAAGAAGACATTATATTGGCAGTAGTTGCTGTCTAGTCTTCTGTGACAGCAAAGAAAAAAAAAAGGAACATCAGAACAACTGTTCCACTGGCTGAATGGGCATAAGGTCCTCGCTAGCAGTGAACTCTACCAGACAAAGCGAGACGGATGAGTGTTTCAGGAGGCGTTGTGCCGTTCGGTGGGTGTTTAGGTGTGGGTGCCTTTGTGCCACTCACAACAATATTTATAGCATGCAGGCGCTGCGCTAATTGAGCTGGATGTTCTTCTAACCGCTTCCACCTGAGTTTTTTCTCCCACGACAGTTAAATCATGGGAGTTTTATGGGTCCTTTTTTTTTTTGCCTTCCCCCGGTTTGATGGATCATAGATTTGTCCCCAAATGACTGTTAATGCTGATGCTTGTTATGCTTTCTGCAGCTAGCAGGGATGTGTGAATTTGTTTTCCGCCAGAGAACGAAATAAAATATTCTTCAGTATCATTTCTTTACTGCACGCAGTGCACAGATAAAAAGCAGGAAAAAAAGACAAAGGGATTCAAAGCGACAAGTAGAATTAATCAGTAAACTTCTAACTCAGCCAAGGAAGCAATGTGAGTCTAGGTTAAGACCTGCGCTGCTCCTATGGATCATGGCTCCATTTGGATCACTCTTCAGAGACAGCTGACAGATTGTGAGGATGAGATGCAACATCTCCTCATTTCCCGTTTTGATTCCATTTATGCAGGGCTTTTTTTTCTCCCTTGTCTCTGCCCCTTACCCTCCTCTGAGCACCATCCCTTGGTTCCACCCTCTACCCACCTCCCAGACCCTCCCCTTTTAGAGAATACAGAACCAAGTATCATTTTGTGCTGCTAAATCATTTGTATGGAACTTGTTAATGATAACAAGAAAAGCAGTAAAATAGATTCCCTGCAACAATAGATTCCCCCAGCAACAACAGGCCCCACCCTAGCAACTATAGATCCTCCACACAATAGACTCCCCCAACAACAATAGGTCCCCCAACAATAGACAGCACTCCAGCAACAATAGATCACCTGCAGCAACAATAGACCGCATAGGAGCAGCAATAGGTCCCTCACACAGCAACAATGGACAATGCACAACAAAACGTCACACCCAACCACAAAAGATCTACCCCAGCATCATTAGACCCCCCAGAAGTAACAACAGATCTCCCAGCAGCTAGCAACCTCTCCCTCAACAGTAGATTTCTACCAGCAACATAAACCCCCCCCCAGCAACAATAGACCCCACCCCAGCAACTATAGATCCTCCACACACTAGACTCCCCGAACAACAATAGGCCCCCCCAATAGACTGCACTCCAGCAACAATAGATCCCCTGCAGCAACAATAGACCCCATACCCACAACAATAGATCCCCCACACAACAACAATGGACCACCCACAGCAAAACTTCACACTCAGCAACAAAAGATCTACTCCAGCATCATTAGACCCCAGCAGTAACAACAGATCTTCCAGCAGCTAGCAAGCTCTCCCTCAACAGTAGATCTCTACCAGCAACATAAGACCCCCCAGCAACAAGAGACCCACCCTAGTAACTAAAGATCTTCCACATAATAGACTCCCCCAACAACAATAGGTCCCCCCAACAATAGACCGCACTCCGGCAACAAAAGACCCCATACCCACAACACTAGATCCACCACACAACAACAATAGACCACCCACAACACAACTTCTCACTCAGCAACAAAAGATCTACTCCAGCATCATTAGACACCCCAGCAGTAACAAAAGATCTCCCACCAGCTAGTAACTTCTCCCTCAACAGTAGATCTCTACCAGCAACATAAGACCCCTCCCAGCAACAATGGACCCCACCCCCAGCAACTATAGGTCCTCCACACAATAGACTCCCCCAACAACAATAGGTCCTCCAAGAATAAGCCCCCCAACAATAAACCGCACTCCAGCAACAATGGATCCCCTGCAGCAACAATAGAACCCCCCCCGCAACAATAGGTCCCCCACACAACAACAATTGACCACCCACAACAAAACTTCACACCCAGCAACAAAAGATCTACCCCAGCATTATTAGACCTCCCCACCCAGCAGTAACAACAGATCTCCCAGCAGCTAGCAACCTCTCCCTCAACAGTAGATCTCTACCAGCAACATAAGACCCCCCAGCAACAATAGATCCCACATCAGCAACAATAGACCCTCACACAAAAACAGATCCCCATTAGTGACAATAGATCCCCCAACAGCCAGCATTGATATATTCTCCAGCACACCCCTTGCCATTACATACATTCAGTGCTAGAGGAGCTGGAACTATATTCCCCTGTGTCCCCGCTGATAAAAATCCCTGCATTTATGATGAACAAATGCGCCTTTCCCATTTTCTTGAATGGGTCACGTTCAGTGAAATTGTCGAACATGTCAGAATGAAGCATGTGCCCCAATTGACTGCCACTGCAGCTTAAAGGAGGGGCGGTTGAGGGGTGCTAAGAATGCTATGTAACTGCTTGTTTTTATTGCCCCCCCCCTCCACACTCCTAGTCATTCATAACTGCATGATGTGCTTATGTAGCGCTACCCCCATATGGGCCGCTGGTATTTAACTGGTTCTTCCCTAAAAGTACAGAGGCTGCCCATCCACACAAGCGACAGACCTTTCACCCTGGCTCCAACAAACAGTTCAGGGGATGTTTTATTGTAATTTTATTGCTTGAAGAACTTTAACAGGAGAGGGGAACTTGCAGAAAAGAACAAAACGGGCGCACTTTCCTCATGCATTAACGCAATAATCAAAAATGTATTAAAAAGATGTAGAAACATCCTCCCAAGCCAAAAAGGTCATAAAAACGGAGACAAGATGACAAAGACTACCATTCATGGACAGCATGGGTCCTCGGGTAGAGTGCTAACGCGTTTCGGGAGTCGAACTCCCTTCTTCAGAGCAATAGATATTCTGAGAAGAGGGGAACTTGATCAAGAGGTTCTTCAAAACCCTCAGCAGTTAGTAATTAAAGGACAATCTTCTCTTAGTAGCTAACCTGTCCAGGACCCCACAGCTGAAGACCATGGGGCAAGTCTTTGAGTTGGCTTCTGGTTAGCTTGTGCCAATGTACTACTGCCTGTACCTACAGTGCCTTGAAAAAGTATTCATACCCCTTGAAATTTTCCACATTTTGTCATGTCACAACCAAAAACTTTCCTACAGACTACACAATATACACTGATTTGCGTTATCTTTACCAAAGAAATGTAGCAGAATACATTTTGACCTAAATTATTATGAAGAACGTTTGTTTGTTTGCAAAACTGTAGAACAGAAATGAAGAAAAATTTATTTTTTTTACATTTTGGGGCTTTTTTCATTTATTTAGCAAAAAAAAATCCAGTGGTAAGTAACCACTTGCCCTCCAGATGATTTCCCCCCCCCCCCCCCTTCCTGACCAGGTCATTTTTTGTGTTAGGGCGCTGCGTTACTTTAACTGACAATGGCGCGGTCACGCAACGCTGCAACCAAATTAAATTTACATCCTTTTTTTCCTCACAAATAGAGCTTTCTTTCGGTGCTATTTGATCTCCTGTGCATTTTTCATTTTTTGCTCTATAAAAAAAAAAAAAGACAGACAATTTTAAGAAAAAATAACAATATTTTTGAATTTTACTACTAAACATGTCCAGTAAAGAAATTTTTAAAATCACATTTTGTCATTAATTTAGGCCAAAATGTATTCTGCAACAAGTCTTTGCTAAAAACAAATTCCCAATAAGTGTAAATTAATTGGCTTACGTGAACGTTATAGCGTTTACAAATGGCGGTATATATACTGGGATTTTTTTTTTTATTTATTACTAGTAATGGCGGCGATCAGCAACTGTGGCGGGCATTCTGACACTGGGGAGAACTGACTTGGGGTCACTGACATCCCCAGTGACACCAATACAGTGATCAGTGTTAATAAATAGCACTGACACTGTACTAATGGCACTGGACAGGAAGAGGTTAACATGCGGGGTGATCAAAGGGTTCACTGTGTGCTGTTTTACATAGTGGGCTGTGTTTGTGCTTCACTGTAAGCACACTGCTTTGTATGGCTCTGTTATGCACAGACATGCAAAGCAGTGTGCAGGAGCTGACAGGGGAGAGATCTGTTTTGTTTACAAACAGTTCTCCCTGTCGGAGATGCTCAGCAATCACCAGGCGCCGCTGAGTAATCACCGCCTGGGATCGGTGATTGACAGCCGAGGCTGAGCATGGCAGCGCGGGTAGGGCGCGCGCATGGATCGCGTGCGCCCCCAACCTGGAAATGCGAAATCACGTATGTATACGTGATGTTGCACACTGTAGAAGTACTCCTGCTATAGGGCGGATGGGAAGCTGTTAAAAACCACCAAAAGAAAGCTCAATTTATGTAAAAATTATAAAAATTTAGTTTGGGTCAGGGGCGGATTGACAACTCATGGGGCCCCCGGGCAATAGGGGATCATGGGGCCCCTGTGTCCTTGCCCAAACTCAAAAAAGCCTATGAAAAAGGTACCAGGGGTATCTAATGGGGCCCCCTACTGACCCCGGGCCCTCGGGCAGTGCCCGAGTTTCCAAATGGTCAGTCCGCCCCTGGTTTGGGTACAGTGTTGCATTACCAAGCAATTGTCATTGAAAATGTGCTGAAAATTGGCCTGGGCAGAAAGGAGGTGAAAGTGTCCGGTATTGAAGCGGTTAATTAAAAAGGCAGCAGTATGTTTCTGGGCGAGTTATTCCTACTTGAAAGAAAAATAGGACAGAAAAAAATTTGTACTGTGTATTGGCAAAAACGCTGGCTCTATTTATTTCACGAGTTCCTCATTTCAGATTAATATCCTGCTTTTTAATTAGACTGGCTTTCTTCCTTGCATCCTGTAACGACATATTGAAGGAAGTAGCTAATCCCTGTAATGGCCATGCTTCTAAAAGAAACCATTTGCTGCTCTTACTGCTTCTCATTTCTTAAAAGCAAAATGGACAAATTTTATTAGGAAGTGGGTGGTATGAAAAAAAAAAGAAGTCATGACTTTGGCTATTCTGGGAGTGGCCTGGATGGGCAAGGTTCAGGGTAAAGCTTGCACATATGATTCAGAAGAGGTGTGTGATACAAAGTAAGACTCGCTAATCATGGTAGCGTCATCTCACCACTGGAGTACCCAAAGAACATAGGGAGCTAAAAGATGACCCCACCCACAAAACTCCACCAACAATTTAATTGTGAACCCCAAGTCTCCATTGATCCATCAACCAGTTGGATGCAGGAAGTTGCTATAAGGGTGCACTCGGATGAGGACAACTGATGTAAGGAGGCACTCTGACGGGGACACCTGATATAAGGGGACATTCTGATGGGGATATTTCATATAAGGGGACATTCTGATGGGGACACCTGGTGTAAGGGGACATTCTGATGGGGACATCTGTTATAAGGAGACATTCTGATGGGGACATCTGATATAAGGAGACATTCTGATGGGGACATCTGATATAAGGGGACATTCTGATGGGGACATCTGATATAAGGGGACATTCTGATGGGGACATCTGTTATAAGGAGACATTCTGATGGGGACATTTGATATAAGGGGACATTCTGATGGGGACATCTGTTATAAGGAGACATTCTGATGGGGACATCTGATATAAGGAGACATTCTGATGGGGACATCTGATATAAGGGGACATTCTGATGGGGACATCTGATATAAGGGGACATTCTGATGGGGACATCTGTTATAAGGAGACATTCTGATGGGGACATTTGATATAAGGGGACATTCTGATGGGGACATCTGATATAAGGGGACATTCTGATGGGGACATCTGTTATAAGGAGACATTCTGATGGGGACATCTGATATAAGGAGACATTCTGATGGGGACATCTGATATAAGGGGACATTCTGATGGGGACATCTGATATAAGGGGACATTCTGATGGGGACACCTGATATAAGGGGACATTCTAAAGGGGACATCTGATATAAGGGGACATTCTAAAGGGGACACCTGATATAAAGGGACATTCTGATGGGGGCACTTGGTGTAAGGGGGCACTCTGATGGGGACACCTGATATAAGGGGGCATTCTAATGAGGACACCTGGTGTAAGGGGGCACTCTGATGGGGACACCTGGTGTAAGGGGGCATTCGGATGGGGACACCCCCTTACACCAGGTGTCCCCATCAGTGTGTCCCCTTATATCAAGTGTCCCCATCAGAGCCCCCCTTTACAACAGGTGTCCCCATCAGAATTATCCCTTACACTAGGTGTCCCCATCAGTGTGCCTCCTTACATCAGTTGTCCTCATCAGAGTGCATCCTTATATCAGGTGTCCCCATCAGAATGCCACCTTATATCAGGTGTCCCCATCAGAATGCCCCTTTATATCAGGTGTCCCCATCAGAATGCCCCCTTATATCAGGTATCCCCATCAGAATGTCCCCTTATATGAAGTGTCCCCATCAGAATGCCCCCTTATATCAGGTGTTCCATCAGAGTGCCTCCTTACATCAGTAGTTCTCATCAGAGTGCACCCTTATATCAACTGCCCCCATCCAACAGTTTGATGGATCAGTGGAGACCTGGGGGACACAATTAAAATCTATGAGGGCATAGATGTGCATACCCCAGCACCAACTAGATCCATACACGGGTTGAATTCCAAATTAATTTTCTTTAGAAAATCAGAAATTTCATGCGTTTTGTAATCCGATGGTGCCACTACTGATTTTTGATATTTGACCAATCAAGCCTTTAATTTCACCTCCTTTTGCTACAGAAAATAATTTTCGTAGCCAAGAATTTTCTTTTCTTTCACAGTTCATGTTTTTTTCCTTTTCGATTATATTTCTTGCACAATTCTCCCATCATTGATTAGAAATTTGTTCTTTTTTCAAAAACTTTCCAACATCAGCCAAATATATGTCAATACATTTGGGAAGAATATTTTTAAAATATATTTCAAATATATTTTTTTTCCATGCGAGTCATTGCAGCATACATTCACTTGAACAAGTCTCATGGGTTGCACTGCCTGCCAGATGCAACAGGAGGGATCATTTCCCACCCCATAGTACCGGCTCCTATGTTACTCAAGAAGAACCACAGCCGGCAGCACCAGACCCAGATCCTCTCCTAGCAGAGTTAGCTTTAAACTTAGTAATGATTTCCAAGCAGAAGCAATATGCTGTCATTGAGTTCTTGATGAAGAAGGGGTGCATGCTGTCCGATATCCACCGAAGGCTACAGAATACTTATGGAGATGAGCAATGTCTTGTCATCGGTGACAACTGTCAATGGGGTCATCTCCATAAACGTTCTGTAGCTTTCAATGGATATCGGACAGCCTGCACCCCTCCTTCATCAAGAACTCCATGACAGTGCATTGCGAAGGCGGAGAAGGAGGAGGAGGAGAAGGAGAAGAAGAAGAAGAGTTACTTTACCAACATGTGACATTCCAATTCCTAATGTATGTAACATAACCAAAACTGAATGCCCACTTTTGCATTTCTTTCCATACAGCCCTCGTAAACGCACTTTTTTTGCAGTTAGGATATATTTAATATTTTTTTTTTTTTGCAAAAGGTGGAATTCTATTTTAAAATTTTCTTAGCGCTTTATTTTAATCCTGAATACTACATGATCATACATTATTATTATTATTATTATACAGGATTTATGGCTCAAACAGTTTGCTCAGAGCTTTACAATATAATGGGAGACAATACAACAACAATACAGTTCAATAAAAGAGGGATTTGAGGGCCCTGCTCCTTGGAGCTTACAATCTTGGAGGGAGGGGCTAGTGGTACAAAAGGTAGTAACTGTGGGGGATGGACTGGTTGGAAGAGTAGAAGATTCCATTATTAGCTGAGGGCAGGATAGGCTTCCCTGAAGAGGTTTTCAGAGATTGCCCAAAAGTGAGCAGAATAGGTGATAGTCTGATAAATTCAGGTAGAGAGTTCCAGAGGATGGAGGAAGCTCTGGAGAAGTCCTGGAGATGAGCATAGGAGGAGGAGACAAGGGAGCTAGAGAGTAGGAGGTCGTGCGAGGAGCGGAGAGTACAGTTTGGGTGATAATTAGAGACAAGATCTGTGATGTAATTTGGGGCGGAGTTATAAATGGCTTTATAGGTTATTGTTAATGTTTTAAATTTTATCCGTTGGGCAACAGGAAGCCAGTGGAGGGATTGGCAGAGAGGGGAGGAGGACACTGAGTGGAGGCCAGTGGAGGGATTGGCAGAGAGGGGAGGAGGACACTGAGTGGAGGCCAGTGGAGGGATTAACAGAGAGGGGAGGAGGACACTGAGTGGAGGTCAGTGGAGGGATTGGCAGAGAGGGGTGGAGGACACTGAGTAGAGGCCAGTGGAGGGATTGGCAGAGAGGGATGGAGGACACTGAGTGGAGGCCAGTGGAGGGATTGGCAGAGAGGGGTGGAGGACACTGAGTGGAGGCCAGTGGAGGGATTGGCAGAGAGGGGTGGCAGATACAGAACAGTTAGTAAGGTGGATGATTCTGGCAGCAGCATTTACATTCACTATATTAAAGTGATACTAAAGGTTCAACTTGTTTTTTTTTTAATAACAAACATGTTATACTTACCTGCTCTGTGCAGTGGTTTTGCACAGAGAGGCTCTGATTCTCCTCTTCACGGGTCCTCCGCTGGTGCTCCTGGCTTCTCCCCACCGCTGAGTGCCCCCAGACCAAGCTGCTTGCTCTGGGGCCACTCGTGCATGCTCGCTCCTGAGCCACCTCTGTGTGAGTGCACCTCTCAGCCCCACCCCCTCCTCACTGGCTCTGATTGTCATAGCAAATGAGGAGGGAGAGACCTGGGAGAGATTCTGCTCTCATGCACATCGCTGGTTCAGGATAAAGATTGGGCTCAGGAAAGTATAGGGGGGGGAGGGGAGACTGCGGGGAGAGTTCCACACTGAAGGTTTTTTACCTTCATGCGTAGAATACATAAAGCTAAAACACCTTCAGCCTTTGGAACCACTTTAAGCAAACCTAAAACAAACTAAATGAAATCACAAGTGAATGTACTATTTGTTAATCTTGCTCCCGAGCCACCTCTGTGTGTCTATGAGACACACAGAGCACCTCTCGGCCCCTCCCCCTCCTCACTGCCTCTGATTGTCTCAGCAAATGAGGAGGGAGAGTCCTGGGAGAGTTTCTGCTCTCATGCACATCGTTGGATTGGGACAAGGATTGGGCTAAGGTAAGTAGGTAAGTATGGGGGGGGGGGGGGGCTGTGGAGAGAGTTGCACACTGAAGATTTTATTTCCCTTCATGTGTAGAATACATACAGCTAAAACACCTTCAGCCTTTTGTTAATCTTGATCCCGAGCCACCTCTGTGTGTCTATGAGACACACAGAGCACCTCTCGGCCCCGCCCCCTCCTCACTGCCTCTGATTGTCTCAGCAAATGAGGAGGGAGAGTCCTGGGAGAGTTTCTGCTCTCATGCACATCGTTGGATTGGGATAAGGATTGGGCTAAGGTAAGTAGGTAAGTATGGGGGGGGGGGGGGGCTGTGGAGAGAGTTGCACAGTGAAGATTTTATTTCCCTTCATGTGTAGAATACATACAGCTAAAACACCTTCAGCCTTTTGTTAATCTTGATCCCGAGCCACCTCTGTGTGTCTATGAGACACACAGAGCACCTCTCGGCCCTGCCCCCTTCTCACTGCCTCTGATTGTCTCAGCAAATGAGGAGGGAGAGTCCTGGGAGAGTTTCTGCTCTCATGCACATCGTTGGATTGGGATAAGGATTGGGCTAAGGTAAGTAAAGGGGAGGGGGGAATGTGGGGAGAGTTGCACAGTGAAGATTTTTTTTATCTTCATGCGTAGAATACATAAAGCTATAACACCTTCAGCCTTTGGAACCACTTTAAGCAAACCTAAAACAAACTAAATGAAATCACAAGTGAATGTACTATTTGTTAATCTTGCTCCCGAGCCACCTCTGTGTGTCTATGAGACACACAGAGCACCTCTCGGCCCCTCCCCCTCCTCACTGCCATTGATTGTCTCAGCAAATGAGGAGGGAGAGTCCTGGGAGAGTTTCTGCTCTCATGCACATCGTTGGATTGGGACAAGGATTGGGCTAAGGTAAGTATGGGGGGGGGGGGGGCTGTGGAGAGAGTTGCACACTGAAGATTTTATTTCCCTTCATGTGTAGAATACATACAGCTAAAACACCTTCAGCCTTTTGTTAATCTTGATCCCGAGCCACCTCTGTGTGTCTATGAGACACACAGAGCACCTCTCGGCCCCGCCCCCTCCTCATTGCCTCTGATTGTCTCAGCAAATGAGGAAAGAGAGACCTGGGAGAGCTTCTGCTCTCATGCACATCGTTGGATTGGGATAAGGATTGGGCTAAGGTAAGTATAGGGGGGGGGGGGGGGACTGTGGGGAGAGTTGCACACTGAAGATTTTTTTATCTTCATGCGTAGAATACATAAAGCTAAAACACCTTTAGCCTTTGGAACCACTTTAAGCAAACTTAAAACAAACGAAATTAAATCACAAGTGAATGTGCTATTTGTTAATCTCGCCTAAGCAGCAATAGCTTTTATTATGTGTCAGCAAATTAATGCACTTGTAATGTGATACCACATATCTCCCAGTAAGTACACTTCCGTGTATAATTATTTAATGTACACCGTTCCCGAGAAGAATTTTAATATTTTATGAAAACACACTGTGCAACAAAAGTTAACATTATTTTCAGAAGACGGATAATGCTAATGAAAATTAATAAGATGCATTCTGCGGACGGATAATTATTCATTCGTGGAATTACATCCAATAGTTTTATGCAAGAGGAGTCAATGTAACTCTTCAAATTAAGAGAGACTTTAAGAAGTCTCCCAGAGGTATAGTCATTAGTGTTGTATATTTAATTTTAGATGTGTACTGTAAACTTTAAACAGTGCCAAGCAAAAGGAGCAGCCAAGGGGCTAAGTAACTCTGTGAACAAACAAGCACTGCGGCATAGAAAGCACTGACTGGTTTGCACTGATGTGATTGGAAACATAACCATTAGTAGAAACAATAAACTGGGAAAGTGAATGGTTCCAACTGAAATCCATGCAAATGGCTGAATGTACCACTGTAATATATGTACACTCACCGGTCACTTTATTGGGTACACCTGTTCAATTGTTTGGCAACAAAAATTGCTAATCAGCCAATCACATGGCAGAAACTCAATGCGTTTAGGCATCTAGGGGTGGTGAAGATGACTTGTGGAAGTTCAAACCGAGCATCAGAATGAAGAAAGGGGATGTAAGAGACTTTGAACGTGGCATGGTTGTTGGTGCCAGACGGGCTGGTCTGAGTATTTCAAAAACTGCTGATCTACTGGGATTTTCACACACAACCATTTCTAGGGTTTACAGAGAATGGTCTGAAAAAGAGAAAATATCCAGTGAGCGACAGTTGTGTGGATGAAAATGCCTTGTTGATGTCAGAGGTCAGAGGAGAATGGGCATTTGACTTCAGCTGCGACTTTCAGATGGTAGGGTCAGAATTTGGCGTAAACAACATGAAAGCATGGATCCATCCTGCCTTGTATCAATGGTTCACGCTGGTGGCGGTGGTGTCATGGTGTGGTGGATCCATCCTGTCTTGTATCCATGGTTCAGGCTGGTGGTGGTGTCATGGTGTGGTGGATCCATCCTGCCTTGTATCAATGGTTCAGGCTGGTGGTGGTGGTGTCATGGTGTGGTGGATCCATCCTGCCTTGTATCAATGGTCCAGGCTAGTGGTGGTGGTGTCATGGTGTGGTGGATCCATCCTGCCTTGTATCAATGGTCCAGGCTGGTGGTGTCATGGTGTGGGGGAGATTTTGTTGGCACTAGCAAGGTGTACCTAATTAAGTGGCCAGTGAGTGTATGTGGACTGTAAACTCATACAAAGATGAAGGGTGCCACTCAAAGCTCCAGTAAGTCCTTATCTGCTATCAGCTGCTGAGAGTGCAGGTAGGGAAGGAGCTTGTCTCAGCTCTATGAATGCAAACAGGGGAAAGAGGGAATCCAGAATGCCCCATATCACACAAAACCCTGTGCGGATAGTAAGAGCAGCCTCAGCCCAGATTCTGTGCAGGCCATGCCCCCAACATGTTTTGCCCTGCCCATGGGGCTTAAGCACATTGGCCAGAGTGAAACACGTCAATGGCGTGGCTTGGACAGAGTCTACTATCCATACAGGGTTTTGTGTCATGTATGTGGACTGCCTTAGCTGACAAAGATTTGGAAATTCTGTTCATCCAGACTTGTGTTTCAGCCCCCCCTTACCCTTTTAACCCCCACCCCACCCTTCTAACCACCCCCCCTTATTCTTCTCCAAGAGTAAGAGCACTGTTTTGTCTGTGACCCCACAATTTCTTCCCTGAAGATAAGCAGTTATGTTTGATCAAAGAACCAAACCCAGCCTGCCAATAGATCAGTTAGGACCACGGGTGGACTGACAACTCATGGGGCCCCCGGGCAATAGGGGATCATGGGGCCCTTGTGTCCTTGCCCAAACTCAAATAAGCCTATGAAAAAAGGTACCAGGAGCATCTCATAGGGCCCCCTACTGACCCCGGACCCTCAGGCAGTGCCTGAGTTTCCAAATGGTCAGTCCGCCCCTGGTTAGGGCTGATTTACACTTGCATAGAAAGGAAGTAAAAACACAAGGTTAAGCCGTGTTTTTACTGACTGCCAGCTGCTCCCCCTTAAGCTACAAAGGCAGCGGATAGGGGTGCACACATGCTGTGGAAAAAACTATCCCCAATGTCGAGTTTAGCAGGACCACTCACTGTTCCTTCATGACCCCTTCATTCATTCATTTTATTGTGCTCCTCAAAACTCTCTCCAGTTCCAGAATATAATACAAAACACAATTAGTGTAAACATATCCAACCATTTATAATGAAAACAAACAAACAATACTATGCTAGGATAAAACTGGTGCAAAATCCAACTTACCTGTTAGTAGGAGCAATATTTGCAACTTGCTGGTGTGACTGTGCATAAGGCATCTGAGATTCCTTGGCCACACCCTGGCTATCTACTGGTATGTCTGGGGACGTCTGACTGATTTTAATGTTGGCTTCTGGGTAAGAGTCCATATCTAAATAAGAGCGTTCAGGCATCTCAACTCCAAGCTCTACCCTATCCACCAACAAGTCCCCATAGTGAGAGTGGTGAAGATGCCCATGGTGTCCATGATCTTTGCGATGAGTCTGAGAAGAACCTTTGTCCCTCCATGGTATCCAACATAATTTCCAGGAGACAAAGAGCAAGACTCCAAGAAGAACAATTCCACAGAAGGTGACAATAACGGAGAGCAGGCTAACCGAGACATCTGTAAGAGAAGCAATAAATGTAAGACTTCAAAAAAGTTTCATTTTTTTTTATAATATAATGTGTATATACCATGAAAAGGTAAACAATTATACATTTTAGGAAGGGGATCTGTACTGAAAGAAAGACACAGGCTGCCAATGCTGGCAATTTTTTAATTTTTATTTTCTGGTTCGTATGCAGACCAACTGGCTTCAACAATTTGATCTACTGACCTGAGCAAGTGTGTGAGTTTGTGACCCAAGAATGATGCAAGAGTTCTGACTTTTACCCAACATTAGTCATGGTTATTCTGGGTCAGTGATATAGAAGTCAGAAATAGCCAGTCAGATAGTGTTTTCACAACAGGATAAAAAATGGTCGCCCTTCTATTTCTCTCAATACAGATTATCAACAAGCATAATGTAAGCATGGGACCCATGTTTCAATTACCTACAAGTGCTGGTCATACTTCCCCATAACTGAATGCCTTTTTTTGTTTATTCAGGGTAGAAGTGCTGGTTCCTTCTAAAGCCAGATACAGACACATCGAGTATCAACTGAAATCAGCCAGTACAGTAGAAACCAGTCAGATTTTCGCCTGTGTGTACAGCTGCCTCTCCACCAGAAGCTGATCTCAGGACCGGCCTCTGTCGAACGAGCATGCTGGAAAATTAGCAGCCAACCGGCATCCAATCAGTGCTTGCAGCCAATGGCTGGGAGTGCTGACTGGTGTGTTCTGGCAGTGGAGTGGTCCAGGGGCGGACTGACAACTCATGGGGCCCCCGGGCAATAGGGGATCATAGGGCACCTGTGCCCTTGCCCAAACTAAAAAAAGCCTATGAAAAAGGTACTAGGGGCATGTCATGGGGCCCCCTACTGACCCCAGGCCCTCGGGCAGTGCCCGAGTTTCCAAATGGTCAGTCCGCCCCTGGAGCGGTCCCACTGTTAAAATATAATAGCACAGTGGGGGAGAGCGCTGTACTAATATCGCTTGTGTTAGTACAGTGATCTCTCAGGGTTTTTGGATCTGCCCTCTGGGTTGAATGAAAAAAAACTTATAAGGGGTTATTTTCTAAAGCTGGAGAGTGTACAATTTGGTGCAAATTTGCATAGAATCCAAACAGACTCCAGATTTTATTACCAAAGCTTAATCGAATAATCCAACACAACAAACACTTTACTCCTGCGCTAGGAAAGGACTCAGTAGACCCAATAGGAATGTTCTGGAATTTTCTGGAATATGCACTGCTTGCTGCCCTCCACAGACCGGGGTGGTCCAAATACACTGGATGCAAATGGAGAAACAGAAAAAGGGCGCACCGACCTAGTGCATTAACGTTTAAAATATTTATTGAAGAAACAAAGTAAGTATCATGCTCACAATGGACATAAAAACACAGGCATGTCAAACTGAACAAGATGTATGATCCAAACAACATCTGAGTCCATATGATGGAACCCTGGATGACCAACTAGTTGGCTCTGAGGAAAAGGTTGTGTCCTCAAAACGCGTTAGCCAGTTGGTCATCCAGGGTTCCATTGTATGGACTAAGATGTTGTTTGGATCATACATCTTGTTCAGTTTGACATGCCTGTGTTTTTATGTCCATTGTGAGTATGATACTTACTTTGTTTCTTCAATAAATATTTTAAACGTTAATGCACTAGGTCGGTGCGCCCTTTTTCTGTTCCTTAATCGAATAATACCTGACGTTAGAAAATCATTGGCTGCCATGCTCAATTGCCCCAGATTCTGAGTGATCCAATTTTTAAAAATCTACCCCATTGTGTCTATCAGGCTTCAGGAAGCATTGAAGTTCACAAGAGGGACCTTTGATTGTCCAACCCAATATAAAATTAGATGATAAGAATTTTATTTGTAAAATACAGTGGGACTGTAGAATTTATTAGAACCAATGAATGCTGGCAATTAAGGAGATTAATTATGTACTGGGATGTCTAGCTTTATGTCCCAGGTGGAAGACTTTCTGAAATTGATTTAAGAGTTTTGCACATGCAGATTTAACATACTGTATATACTGTATTTCTAGAAATATACATGTAATAGTCTGTTTTTTTGTTTTTTTTTTACTAGACATGTGCACACTTGACATTTTTGTTTCATTTTGGATGCATTCATTAATTTAAGAATTTTGTTTTGTCATATTCGTTATGTTGAACTGATTAATTTTCGAGATTCATTTCATATCTTCGGCATTTTCTTCGTACATTCGTTGGTCCGAGGTGATTCGAAAAATGTTTTCAAAAGATTGCTATATATTTTGGGTGGATTCCTTATTCATATATCAAAACTATTCTGAAGGATCAATATTTTAGCAGTTCCAAATGCTTCAAACCTAAGAATTGCATTAGATTGTGCATCTGAACTCACTGATTGTAACAATTAAAAATTCAATTTAAATCAAAAATTTAAGAATTTTGTTTTGTAATATTCGTTATGTTGAACCGATTCATTTTCGAGATTCATTTCATATCTTCGGCATTTTCTTCAGACATTCGTTGGTCCGAGGTGATTCGAAAAATGTTTTCAAAAGATTGCTATATATTTTGGTTGGATTCCTTATTCATATATCAAAACTATTCTGAAGGATCAATATTTTAGCAGTTCCAAATGCTTCAAACCTAAGAATTGCATTAGATTTTGCATCTGAACTGACTGATTGTAACAATTAAAAATTCAATTTAAATCACAAATTTAAGAATTTTGTTTTGTCATATTCGTTATGTTGAACTGATTAATTTTCGAGATTCATTTCATATCTTCGGCATTTTCTTCGTACATTCGTTGGTCTGAGGTTATTAAAAAAAAGGTTTTCAAAAGATTGCTATATATTTTGGGTGGATTCCTTATTCATATATCAAAACTATTCTGAAGGATCAATATTTTAGCAGTTCCAAATGCTTCAAACCTAAGAATTGCATTAGATTTTGCATCTGAACTGACTGATTGTAACAATTAAAAATTCATTTTAAAACACAAATTTACTTAAATATGAATTATCAAACAAATTGCAAAATTTAATTAATTTCCCCATGGGCTCAAACTACTATGGCATCATGTGATATCAGTGAAATTAATGCATTCTTTAATTTTGTTACTATGTCCATTTGAAGATTCGTATACATCCGAATCTCTGAGAATCAAATTTTTGGGCAAAATTTAATTTTTTACAAAACGAAACACACATATCTACTTTTAACAACCCCATTTTATTTTACAAAGACAAGGCTTAATTTGTGAATGTTTCCAGTCTTGAGACTATGAACAATGTTAATCAAGGTGTTTTTCTTGTTTTTGCTTTGCAGCCCCAATTAAGGAGGCCACTTGGAACTCCAAAACATGATTTTTTAACAATTACTGTGAACATAGAGTGTGGCTTTGTTATTTTCCAACCATTGATATTGTTAGGACTCTCCTGATCTTCAGTTGCTAAGAAGACCCGATATTTGCTCACAGCGGTTATGTATTGGATGATAAAGAATCTGGATCACATTTGAGCATAACTTTGTTTTTGAGATTTTCAGTAAATCATTTTGAAAAGGCCAACAGGTTAGATAAAAGATAAATGCATTAAAAGTCTTCAGAAATGCTTTAGGAGATGGATTATAAATTGGGCTGTAACTATTTGTTCTACAGAACACATACATATTAATCCGACTTCCAATGGTGAAAACAGAAGGAGTGGGTGGGCGGGTGGAAGTCTGGATGGGTCCTGAGTAAAAACATTTAATGGCTCAGACTGTGAACTGACTGGGGGTATTTTTGACTTTTGCCATGATACAGATTTTAATTTAATATAAATCAGTCTCAAATTTCACCAGGCAGATTCATTAGATGAGGTTATCACAGAGGACAAGGGGGCACTCTTTATGCCTGGAGGAAAAGAAACTTAATCTCCAAACACGGAAAGGTTTCTTCACAGTGAAAGCTGTGAAAATGTGGAATAGACTCCCTCAAGAGTTGGTTCTGGTCAGCTCAGTGGATTGCTTTAAAAAAAGTCCTGGATTCTTTCTTAGATACACAGAATATAACTGGATACTAACATTTATAGGTAAAGTTGATCCAGGGAATATCCGATTGCCTCTCGGGGGATCAGGAAGGAGTTTTTTTCCCTGAAGGAACAAATTGGATCATGCTTTGCTGGTTTTTTTTGTCTTCCTCTGGATCAACTGTGGGTATATGATTATAACTTTTTTTTTTCCTTTTAATATTTGAACTGCATGGACTTTTGTTTTTTTTTCAGCCAGACTTACTATGTAGCTATGTATATATACTATGAAATATGATTAAAAAAAAGACATGGCTTTGTTAGCAAACAGAGCCATCTCAATGACAAATGACACCATTTTTTTTAAGTGCGCTCCGTATGTACCTAGAAAGAAAGACCTTTTTTTTAGAAATTCAACATCTGTTGTAAAACAAATAATAATGATAATAAATGATGAACATTTTCAAAGAGTTGAAAGGAATGTCTCTAACCCTCAAAAGCCATTTAAAGCCCAATGCGCCCTTTAAATCTATCTTTATTTTTGTAAACGGTGGTGACAATGAAAATTCTTCTCTAGCCAGTACTTCTTGCATGTTTGCTAACACCAGGTATAACTCATTTGTCAGATGGTCATAGCAATTTTTAAACTACAAAGCAAAACGAAAGCACTTCGGATTAGTTTATAAACTGCAGCCAGGTGCTGGCAATTGGCCCCTTTAAGAGGAAAAAAAGGAAAGAAACTTCAAAGACTATTAATGTATGAACTACAAGTACATTTTATGGATGTTAGGCATTCTCCACTGATTGGGCAGCATCGGGTTATGGTGAAGGTGATGCTGCTGGGGAGAATTGTAGGATGTAGTTCCACTGTATGGTAATGGTATTGCCCTGATGTTAGAAAAAACTAAAGTTCCCAGAGGGCCATAGCATGAAGTGAAGGAGTGGATTGACTCAAATTGCACTGCCCGAGAAGGTTCGGGGCAGTTGGCGCCAGGACAGGGAAGAGAACAGACATGAGGGCTAATGTGCTCCGCCAACCAGGGCCTCTGTCAACAGCATGGTGTGGGTAGCAGCATCGCCAGTAGAGAGAGAGACCATCACCACATCCATCACTCATCTACTTCAGCTCACTGGAGGAAGCTAAAAGGATCGCTGGTTGTCAGCTGCATGAATGCAGGGCCAGTGAGAGGGTTCTTAACCCAACACACACACACTGTTCGGCAGCAACTGAGTCCTCTAATTGCCAGTCATCACCATACCCTTTCGCTCCCTGGGTTAGTGCCCAGCACCAGTAACCCACTATAGGCTGTAATCATAACATCTACTGAGGATTGTCCAAGTATTCCAGAACTGACTTTATTTTGGCTTCTTTCACTTATTAGTGTTTATCTTACTCTTCAAACCAATAATACAAATCACACCTGCAACAAGTTGTACTTGGAACTGAATGCAGGTTGTGACTTCAATGATCACCAGTAGTGCACCACCGTTAAAGTGCCCCAATGATAGGCGGCAGAAGAAACCATTTAGAGACTGCCCCTTTTGCACAGCTTTCACCAAATGCAATCTATTTGGGGCTGTTTGGCCCAAAGAAAGTCCTGCAGGTAGACTTGGACCTAGCAGCCTAACTTAGGAGGTTTAGATGCATCCACTGTTTAAGCTGCCCTTGTTGCACCTTCAGAGATCCTGGTACTGATTAGGCTGAGATGGGTAGATAATGAAGAAATAGGCTCAATTATAATCTCCGGTTGCTACATATGTCTGATTTTGTATTCTGTACTCTGTGTAGTACATGGTATACTACTACTTTATCTTGCTCACTGTCCTGTCTTATTGTCTGTTAATTGTTTGCTAATATATGGTCAAGGCCTATAAGTTCTTAGACTTAATACTGTATATAAGGTCTTACTCTGAAACTGTGGTTTGTCCACCTTAAGATTGGGTTGGTGTCAAATCTTGAAGCGTAGTAACATCCCTAATATATAAATGGCTACAGACCTTTGAGGTGGGCGCTTCCATCAGATTTCGTTTAGAATGGGAGTTTGCTTTGAATACATCCTTCACAGATGAACAATGGACAAATGCTTGCATCTTGGCTCATAAATGTTCAGTAGGAACTAGATTTCAGGAAACCTCTTATAAACTATTGACAAATTGGTATGCGACCCCTAGTAAGTTGAGTCATTGGTTTCCTTTGTCATCTGATATTTGCTGGAGATATGGCCTACACAAAGGTACCATGTTACATATCTGCTGGGAGTGTCCACTACGTCAACCGTATTGGATGGAAGTTTGCAATACGATTACAGTTATTACGGGGACCTCCCTGGAGTTCACCCCAGACTGCTGTCTGCTCCATGTCAACCATTGTTCACTTAAACAATACAAACACTCTCTGGTGAGGCATTTACTGAATGCTGCCAAACAGGGGCGGACTGACAAACTGTATACTTCTTTATTATAAAGGCATGTATGAAGCTAAAATCACCAGCGGGTTTCGGACAAATCAGGTTTTAGTCATGGCCTCATGGATGCTACCACGTCCCTATTGAGGGAGGTGGCAGCATCCTCACACCTGTTTTTCCTTGAAGGTGTTTTATGGTTTATTCTATGCATGAAGTTATAAAACCTTCAGTGTGCAGCTCCCACCTCAGCTACCCCTAATAATTACTTGAGCCCAGGGGCAGACTGACAACTCATGGGGTCCCCGGGCAATAGGGGATCATGGGGCCCCTGTGTCCTTGCCCAAACTCAAAAAAGCCTATGAAAAAGGTAACAGGGGCATCTCATGGGGCCCCCTACTGACCCTGGGCCCTTGGGCAGTGCCCGAGTTTCCAAATGGTCAGTCTGCCCCTGCTGCCAAATCTATTATCCTTTGCCATTGGAAAAGCAGGTATACTCCTAAGGTTAAAGAATGGCTTTGCGCTGTTGAGGAAGTAAGTGGCATGGAGGAGACGGTAGCAATTTCCAATAATACCCCTGTTAAGTATCATGCGCTGTGGAGGCCTTGCGATATTTTCCCTTACTCAGATTTTTTTGATCATCTCCACACTGGCTGATCGGGCTGATATTCAAAAGTCACATTTTTGCTTTCTTATGATTGAGTTGTACTTGACCTTGCTACATACCATACCGTGATTTATGAGTTGTGTTTTTTTATCTACTCTCCTATATCTTTTATGTCATATTCCTCTCCTCTATATCAAAACAAAATTATTTTTACGACTGAAATGCAGTGTTAGCTGCTGTACTGTAGTTCACTGTTTTACTAAGGCGTAATTACTGATGCATTTGTGTTCCATGTACTACTTGTGTATTTTTGTACAATGTTTTTTGCTACAAATACATTTATATTGGATAAAAAAAATCTTGAATCGTGTTAACCGTGTGTCAGATTGGTAGAGGTCTCAACACGATTAGTCTAGAGGTCTCAAGATTAGTATTAGAGGGCCCAGTGAACTAGCGGCTTCTGAGGAGGATGTGCTACATACAGTATGTTTATTTGGCTTCTACCTGGGCAGAAGAGAGTTGAGCATTACCTCTCTGATATCATTATTATTATACAGTACTTATATAGCGCTAAAAGGTTAGCTCAGCGCTGTACATTATAGTGGGGGACAGAACATGAGACAATACAGAAACAAAACAAAACACGAGGGGTTCAATGGCCCTGCTCTTTCGAGCTTACAATCTAGGAGGGAGGGGATAGTGGTACAGGAGGAAGTGGCTGTGGGGGATGGAGTGGTAGGAGGAGTGGAGGAGAAAGGCTGTTAGGTGAGGGCGGGGTAGGCTTCCCTGAAGAGATTGGTTTTCAGGGTGCGCCTAAAGGTGAGGAGGGTAGGTGACAGTCTAATGGATTGGGGTAGTGAGTTCCAGAGGATGGGGGAAGTCCTGGAGAAATCCTGCAGTCGGGCGTGGGAGGTGGAGACCAAGGAGCTAGAAAGTAGGAGATCTTGTGAGGAGCGAAGATTACGGGTTGGGTGGTATTTGGGTATCAGGTCGGTGAGGTAGTTTGGGGCAGCATTATGAATGGCTTTGTATGTCTGTGTTAGTAGTTTGAATTTAATGCGTTGGGCAATCGGGAGCCAGTGGAGGGAATGACAGAGGGGGGTGGCAGAAGCGGAGCGGTTGGTAAGGTGGATGAGTCTGGCCGCTGAGTTCAGGATAGACTGAAGAGGGGATAGTCTGCGATGAGGTAGGCCGGTGAGAAGGGAGTTGCAATAGTCCAGATATGAGATAATAAGGGAGTGAACGAGTAGTTTAGTAGTGTCTGAGGTTAGGAACGCATTTTGGAGATGTTGCGGAGGTGGAGCCTGCATGAGTTTGCCAATAATTGGACATGGGGTTGGAGTGACACCTAGGACTTTGGCTTGCGGAGTGGGACTGATGGTGGCGTTGTTGGTCGTGAATATAGAGGGTGGGGGAGGGGGCACGGGCTGGGGGGAAAATCAGGAGCTCGGTTTTGGAAAGGTTCAATTTGAGGAAATGGAGCGACATCCAGTCTGATATGTTGTTCAGTAGGTGGGTGATACGGGTGGAGACTGAAGGGGTGAGGCGAGGGGTACAGAGGTACATTTGATTGTCATCAGCGTAGAGGTGATAGTTGAAGCCGTGGGTGTGTATCAGTTTGCTGAGGGAGGAGGTGTAGATGGAAAAGAGAAGGGGCCCGAGGACAGAGCCTTGAAGGCCCCAACAGAGAGGGGGAGTGAGGGGGAGGTGGTAGCATTATAGGTGACGCTAAAGGAGCGTTGGGATACATAGGAGGAGAGCCAGGAGAGAGTGGAGTCTCTGAGGCCAAGGGAGTGTAGTTTATTAAGGAGGAGGGGGTGGTTGACTGTGTTGAAGGCCGCGGAAAGGTTGAGGAGTAAGAAGACTGAGTAGTGGCCATTAGCTTTGGCGGTTAGCAGGTCATTAGTGATTTTGAGTAGGTATCATGGTGGATTAGACATACAGATGTGTGATGAGCCTTTTTGACATTGAGATGTTGGATATGTATTACAATTTTAATAATTTGTTTCTCAAATGATCTTCTGCACAATCCACTGCACTTGTTTTTAGTTGACTATACATCTTTCTCAGATATACAATGCCTGTTAGAATTGGCATGTAAAGGGTGTGCTGCATTACAATCGGGTGATTGTGTTCTGGTTCATACATTGCAACTTTCTATATTTATTTTTATTTTTAAATAGGACATGTAGCATTTCAATGTCTTTGCACAGCAGGCCCATCAAAATTAATGGTGGTATTCATTTTGATGTGTTTTCAGTGCATTTGCATTATGGAAAATCTCTATCCTAAATGTCTTTTTCTTGCTTTGCATAACACATCAACAAAATATCTGCTTATAAACTGCATAAACATATAAAGATGTTTCATATACACAAAACTGTTTGCAGTAATGGGTCAAATACAGAGGTTCAAAAGGGCCCCCCTAAATAATACACACATACTGCAGATGTCAGACAAGTCTAAGGTTATCACAACAGAAGACATGGTTGGCTCTGAGGAAGAGGTTGTGTCCTCGAAACGCGTTACCCAGTTGGTCATCCAGGGTTCCATCGTATGGACTCAGATGTTGTTTGGATCATACATCTTGTTCAGTTTGACATGCCTGTGTTATTATGTCCATTGTGAGTATGATACCTATTTTTGTTTCTTTAATAAATTATTTTAAACGATAATGCACTAGGTCGGTGCGCCCTTTTTCTGTTTCTCCATTTGTATCCAGAAGGTAAGTGCTGTCAGTAATACTTTTTTCTTTTACTTGCATTATAGTTAGACTGCATTCACACCTTTGCATTCCCATTCATTTTTAATGGCACCCCAAGTGTGGGTACCGGGTGCACATTTTGTGATGTGAAAAGCACACTAAGGCTTGGTTCACACTGGATGTGATTTAAAATCGAGCATTCTGTTTGTGATTACACCACGTTTTCTGAAGATTTCCAAATTCATTTTTGCGTTTTCTATTTTGTTTTGTGATTTCTATTGTAGTTTATATGTGCAATGGCAACAAACTGCAGAAAAAGTAATACAAGAACTACTTTTGAAATTGCGCTGCAGAAAATCGTGTATTTTAAGACCCTTAAATTGCATGGGTCCCATAATCCAGTGCCTACTCTGCCTATTTGATAATCCGGCACTTCCTTACACCACACAATCTCTCTAAGTTCTCTACTAATAATTCTTCCCAAGGTTAAAAAAGTCTGTTGTCCCACTAGATCCTTAATCCATATATTATGGCACTGCAGATTTCAAAGATCGTACTGGAACCAAATATTGAGATTAATCTCAACCATCGCTACTCAACCGATTTAAAAAATGTACTCTGGATTAAACTCTGTGGAGGCCCCTAGGCAGTCAAAACCTTAGGGACCCCCTCGCAGGTTTCTGGAGGTTTGTTCTAGTGGGATAACATTGAACTAAGTAATGTGCACGCCGGTAGCTAGATAGAGATCACATCACTACTGTGCATTACAGGTACGTAGGTTGCACCAAAACCTTTTACAAACTGAGAGCTGAAAGAATATGAGCTTTTAAGAGACAAACTGTTATGTGAACTTGATGTCTATGGTTTATGTGGCTAGATAGTTAGTACTTCTGCCTGGCAGTACTAGGGTCGTTGGATTGAATCCCAACCACGGCACCACCTGCCTGGAGTTTGTATGTGATCCCTGTGCCTACATGGATTTCCTCAGGGTACTCCAGTTTCCTCCCACACTCCAAAGACATGCTGGTAGGTTACTTGGCTCCTGTCTAAATTGGCCCTAATATGTGTATGTATGAATGTGAGTTAGGGACTTTAGATTGTACACCCCTTGAGGGTTAGGGACTGATGTAAATGTATGATATATATATATATATATATATATATATATATATATATATATATACACACAGTATATATATATGTAAAGCACTGCATAAATTGTTGGATCTATGTAAGTACCCGACATTAATAATAATAAATATGTAATTTAAGCTGTTTTTGGGTAAATTACATAAATACAGTATTTTCTCTATAGAGTCTTTAACCACTTGAGCTCCTGAGGATTTACCCCCCTTAATGACCAGGCCTCTTTTTGCTACTCGGCGCTGCACTAATTCAACTAATAATTGCGCGGTCATGCAATGCTGCACCCAAACGAAATTTACATCCTTTTTTTCACACAAATAGAGCTTTCTTTCGGTGTAATTTGATCACCTGTGCGCTTTTTATTTTTCACGCTATAAACAAAAAAAAGCCAAAAATGTTGAAGAAAAACAATATTTTTTACTTTCTGCTATAAAAAATATATAGTAAACTCAAAGTTGGTTATAAATTTTGGCCAAAATGTATTCTGCTACATGTTTTTGGTAAAAAAAATCCCAATAAGTGTATATTGATTGCTTTGTGTGGAAGTTATAGCGTCTACAAACTATGGTATAGATACTGCAATTTACGCCATTTTTCTGCTATACAGCGCTGTGCTAGTTTAACGTACAATTGCGCGGTCATGCAATATGGTACATAAATGAAATTTATATCCTTTTTTTCCCCAGAAATTGAGCTTTCTTTTGGTGGTATTTGATCACCTGTGCGGTTTTTATTTTTTGCGCTATAAAAAAAAAGGCTGACAATTTTGAGGAAAAAAAAAAATTTTTTTGGACTTTTTGCTATAAAACATGTCCAGTAAAAAAAAAATGCAAAAATCAAATTTAGTCATAAATTTCTGCCAAAATGCATTCTGCGACATGTCTTTGCTAAAAAAAACCCCAATACGTGTAAATTAATTGGTTTACGTGAAAGTTATAGCGTTTACAAATGGCGGGAAAGATACTGGGATTTTTAGTTTTTATTTATACTAATAATGGCGCCGATCAGCGACATATAGCGGCAATCAGCAACATATGGCGGCGACCAGCGACTTATGGTGGGACTGCGGCGGACATTTTGACACTGGGGGGGGGACTGACTTGGGGTCACTGACATCCCCAGTGACACCAATACAGTGATCAGTGAAAAAAAAACACTGAAACTGTACTAATGTCACTGGGGAGGAAGGGTTAACATTTTTAGAATTTGCTGTGTAAGGGGAGTGTTTTACTAGGGGGCGGGGGTCTGTACTGGACGGGGGGTGGGAGGGGGGAGCTGATCGAGGGAGAGAAACTCTTCTCTCCCTCTGCAGCTTGTCGGCGAACTGTCACAGAACAGGCAGTGTGTAAACAATGCAGCCCTGCTCTGTGTCAGTGATTACCGCTCATCGCGGGAAAACGGCCGGTAAAAACCGGCCGTGACCCGGGGGCGGAGACCCGCTGCTGACACCCGCGGGACAGGCAGGGCGGGCGTGCGCCTCGCTCGCGCCCCCTACCTGTTTTGAAGGCAGCCGTTTTAAAATGTGCTTTTGCCTACGAGCCCCGCCCTGCCACCGTTTATATGCGGTGGCTGGGCGGCATGTGGTTAATGTACAGTTTTAGTTTTTTAAAAGTTGAATTATTTTTTTTCTATCTTTCGTAAACAATTTAAGAATGCATCTTTCAAGATCAAATCAATATTATTTTGATTCGTTGACACGGGACCCTTAAGTGGCATGGGTCCTATAGGCCAGTGCCTACTCTGCCTATTTGATAATCCAGCACTGCCTTACACCACACAATCTCTCTAAATTCTCTATTAATAATTTTTCCCAAGGTTAAAAAGTTTGTTGTTCCACTAGATCTTTAATCCATATATTATGGCATTGCAGGTTTCTAAGATCGTAGTGGAACCAAATATTGAGATTAATCTCAAGCATCGCTACTCAACCAATTTGCCCATCGAGTTTAGCCATTCTTCATATTAACCTCTTCACGCCGGCAGCACACAAATGTGCGGCCTCCCGACGTCTGGGCCTAGACGCCGAGCGGCCGCACATTTGCGTGCAATTAACAAAAAACATATGTGCTGAGAGCGTGCACCCTGCGCGGTCCCAGCACAAATGTCTGGTACTCACGGAAAGGTCCCGGTCTGCTCTTTCAATCGGGACCTTTCCCGATCATGTGACCGCTGTGATGACGCGTCACGGCGGTCACATGATCCCAAAACCCCGGCCCGCCCGTCCCGCCTTCCGGCTTCTGAAACTCTTAAAGGGCCGGGAGGCGCCGGCGGGAAGGGGTTAATATAAATGACCTACCGATTGCATTTAGAACATTAATTCTATATATTCTTCTTGCAGCTAACTCTAGCATAACACACAACTGAAAATCTACTTGCAGAAGTCATTAGAAATGTTAATCTGCAGAGTGCCTACAAGCACAGTTTTGCAATCAAAAGCAAATATTATCTAACATTCCAAGTTTGGAAACAATGGCTTGCACACTATGAAATCTATAGAAATTTAAATCTGCAAGTTCATCATACAATAAATGGCAATAAAGGTCCACTAACTGACCTTTACCTATTTTTCCTACTGGTTAATACTATCTATATCCTCATGTTATACTCTTAGGCCCCTATCACACACGTAAATGGTTGAGTAGCAATGCCTGAGATTAATCTCAATATTTGGTTCCAGTACAATCTTAGAGACTTGCAGTGCTAGAATACATATATTAGGCATGCAATAAAAAAAAAAAGAGGACTCCATCCTCTTCCATTTAGATGGAGCAGATTGGAGGCAGTTGGGTGTAAACAGACAGTAAAGTCAGTTTACTCCCGTAGAGCAGAGCATTTCTGCTCTGCAGAAGCTGAGCAGACATGTATGTGCTCTGCTCAGATCAGCAGGGGAACAGTTCACAGATCCCCTGCTGAATGTATTGGAATTCGCCCCATGTGAAAGGGACCTTTTGCATTCTAATCTTATAATAGTGCATAGTAAGTGTAGGGATCTGCTGCCCTCTACTGTCTGAATTTGTAAATACATTATTTGTAAATATATTATGTATGCACTTCCTGTCCCTGGTTTTTGGCTTGGAAAACATGGAAAGAGGAATTGGGGAGAAAAAATGTCTCAGTCACATGTCATGATACTAAATTGTGGACAATAAGAGACTATTATACACTGCTATGGCAGGACAAAAGAACAGAGTAGATAGGCTGACTTTGAGTTCCAGTTGCAAATCAGTTACTGCCAGTGAGAAGTTCCATTCCAGACTGGTTAGACAACAGTTGGGGGATATTCTCTTGAACACTTATCTTGCATTCAGGTGTATGACAGAAAGACAGATGCCACATCATCCTCAGGGTCACTGCAACTGGACTTTGCTGCAACATTCATCTGAAAGTACTGTATCTCTAATATTTCCTAGACATATACCCAAGTATAGGTGCACAATTCCACCAGGACTCCAACTGGCCTTTTGCTGATAATACCTGTTTTTACATGGGATGTATGTCCTGTTATCCTCAGGGTCCCTGCAACTGGACTTTGCTGCAACATTCATCTGAAGGTACTGTATCGCTAATATTTCCTAGACATATACCCAAGTATTGGTGCACAATTCCACCAGGACTCCAACTGGCCTTTTGCTGATAATACCTGTTTGTACATGGGATGTATGTCCTGTTATCCTCAGGGTCCCTGCAACTGGACTTTGCTGCAACATTCATCTGAAGGTACTGTATCTCTAATATTTCCTAGACATATACCCGAGTATTGGTGCACAATTCCACCAGGACTCCAACTGGCCTTTTGCTGATAATACCTGTTTGTACATGGGATGTATGTCCTGTTATTAATCTCTTCTTGAATAATGCTTGTATTATTTCTATATTGTGTTCATCTATTTACTTAAAGTTAATGCTATACGCTGGTTACAGTAGCTTTTCTGCTCCCAAATACTTTGATTAGGTTACTGGGAAATTTGCCAGGAAGGAAATCCTCTCTGTACAAAGAGGCCATGTCCTGGGTGGAACCCACTCTTCCACTTAGTAGAGCTTCTGGCTCCAGGTTTAGCACAATATCCGATTAATATCCTCATAAACCCCCCAAAAGAAGTCTAGGTGAGCTATAAGTTACACCCTCTTTGTATTAACTGTCAATAACTGTTTATACTATGTTTGTATTGATATCTACAATCTAAAGACCTCGATCCCAAGTCTATGTATCAACACTCAAGCATTAAACCCAATAAAAGCACGAATGAAAAAATAAAAGTGAAACATTTGTGAAATGCTTGGTGTTAGGAACTGCTCACAAATATATTGATTTGTAGAAAGCCTCTTATATTTTTATATTATATAGGCTACTGCTGTTAAAGCTAAAACCCCATGTAGGCAATGGAGGTGAAAATATAAATGTAGAAAGGTGGAATATATTTTTTTCAAGTAGTCAATATTAACAATTATTCAGCTCATAAAAGTCTATCGCTTCTTGCGCTTCATTTTAAAGCAGCTTTCCAGCCCGAGAAGAGGAAACGATTGTTCTCCTGTGAACGGAATATTAAACCTAGTCTTGTTACCGAGAACTCATGACTTTCTAATATCATGGACCGGTCAAGGACAGAAATATATTGTATCTGATTAAAAACATGCACACAGTAACCAACGTTCCAATAGAATTTCCAGGAAAACCTGATGGCTGTCAGATGATAAAAATTGATCTTCAGCAAGACATAGCACATATGCCCATTCCCTTTTTAGTAAAATATGCATCCTTAAAGCGAACCTGCACCCTTTTTTTTAATGTTGCTCTCCCCCCTTCCCTATAAAAGAATTGCAAAATTTTGTTTAGTAAATATTTTTTTCTTAAAGTTCCGGTCCATCATTTTCACCTAGCAAGGAATATGTACCAAAACCTGTGCAGGAACGCCGCAGGTCGGTCTGGGATTTATTGCTGCATTTCTGTGCATGATGCATCAGGAAATGAATACAGCGCATGCTCATTCTTGTGCAGCTAATACCCATGTAAATGTACCAGCACACAAGCGAGCTCAGGCGTGCACTGACATGTAAGCGCATCTGTGTGCACCAGCGCCCAAAGGCATGCACTTCCACCCGTATTGGCACACATGTCCATGTGCATTGGTGCCAAGCTGCCTATTTAAAGGAGATCCTTGAGTGTGCTAATCACAAGATGTTCTTTAGGTTCCACATGACCAGGGGCAGACTGACCATTTGGAAACTCAGGCACTGCCTGAGGTCCCAGGGTCAGTAGGGGCCCCATGAGATGCCCCAGGTATCTTTTTCATAGGCTTTTTTGAGTTTGGGCAAGGACACAGGGGCCCCATGATCCCCTATTGCCCAGGGGCCCCATGAGTTGTCAGTCCACCCCTGCCCATGACCTTTGTTCCTGTGCTGCTGATTGATCTTCTGTTACTGACTTGGCTTGCTCCATGGATTCTGGACATTGTCCTTGGCTTGCCTTTGACTATTCTCTGTCTGCTTCTCCAGTACTGACCATGGCCTGCTACTGGACCTTACTCTGCCTGATTCTCTGGTATTGACCTCAGCTGGCTTCCTGACCATGCTGTTGTCTCACTATGTATGATCCTGGCTTACCTTGGCTACATCCCTGACCATGGCAGTTACCTGCTATCAAGCTACTGGTACCCATGACCCCGTGCTCATAATTTTGCTGAATAATCTTCCATTGTTAACTCAGCTTGTTCATGACCTTGCTCTGTGAATTCTGGATACTGACCTCAGCTTGCCTCTGACTATTTATTTATTTCAGGTACTTATATAGTGCCATCAATTTACACAGCGCTTTACATATATATATATTGTACATTTACATCAGTCCCTAACCCTGAAGGGGTGTACAATCTAAGGTCCCAAACTCACATTCATACACATACTAGGGACAACTTAGACAGGATCTAATTAACCTACCTGTCTTTGGGAGGAAACCAGAGTACCCAGAGGAAACCCACACAGGCACAAGGAGAACATGCAAACTCCAGGCAGGTGGTGCCGTGGTAGGGATTTGAACCAACAACTCTAGTACTGCCAGGTGGAAGTACTAACCACTAAGCCACTGTGCTGCTCCAGTTTCTGGCTGCTTCCCAGGTACTGACTTTGGCCTGCTACTGGACCTTGCTCTATCTGATTCCCTGGTATTGACCTCAGCCGGCTTCCTGACCATGCTGTTGTCTCACCATGTATGACCCTGGCTTATCTTGACTACATCCCTGTCTGTGGCAATTACTTGCTACCAAGCTACCGGCATCCATGCTTCTTTGAGCCTTGTACCTCTCTCACCACATTCAAGGGTGCTCAGACGAGAGCCACAAGGGTAGCCCTCCGTCAACTTGGCCTCCAATGAAGGTATATGACACGCAGTCATGTGAACTGCCTCTGGGATTCCTAAGTCACTCATCCCAGGAGACAGATCACAGGATCTTACCCACGTGTAGAAATGGCACCAGATGCAAAGGATTCCCTGACTGAACAAGGTGGAGAGGTGGGGCAGTCATGTCATACTCTTCACCTCATCCAATCAGAGAATGGTTTGCATTCATGAGCAAAAAATGGCATGGGATGCAAAACGTTCTTAGACTAGACAAGGTGGAGAGGTAGGGAGCAGGGGCGGACTGACCATTTGGAAACTCGGGCAGTGCCCGAGGGCCCGGGGTCAGTAGGGGGCCCCATGAGATGCCCCTGGTACCTTTTTCATAGGCTTTTTGGAGTTTGGGCAAGGGCACAGGGGCCCCATGATCCCCTATTGCCCGGGGCCCCATGAGTTGTCAGTCCGCTCCTGGTAGATAGGGACGTCACACCTCATTCAAATCATAGAATGCTTTGCATCCATTCACAAAATGCAAAGCATTCTCTGAAAGGTGCCCATACCGAACAGCTGACCTTTTGTGTTGCGAATGCAGCAGGGCAGCCACTCAGCAAGAGACTTGGAAGTTAGTGGATATTATTGTAGTAGAGGTGTCTACATCAGTGATTTTCAGCTTTTAGCGGTATCAGACAGGTATGGTATATACATAATTATATTGGTCCAAGATGGATAATGTAACTATGTAAAAATATAGCAAGCTTGGAATTCTTCTATAAGCCCTTCTGGGTGAAAGATGCTGGAGAGGAGCAGCTTAATTTTTTTTAATGGACTCCCGTACCCCAGGACATGCAGGGAAGAGGTCCCTGCACTTCTACAGAAATCGCAGCCCGCACGGGAACTGAGCTTGTGATTTCCAGTGAGGGCGGCGTGACATTAGAATTAAGTGGAGTGCAACCCTTTTTGTTTGTGATAAACACATGGATTGGGGATGGGTTCCTGGGTTCGGCGTCCAGCACATGTAGTGAGGGGAAGCGGGAGTTCTGTATGAACGGTGGTCCTCTGTGAGATCTTTAACCCTCAAGTACATCTTTGTTGGGCTGCCATTCAATGAATGAATGGCTCAGTATAAATTCAGTGTATTACTGTGTTTTCCAGTAACATGTGCAAAACCATAGGTGTGTATTACTGCAACGAATAAACGTGAATCAGGCAAAGTTGAAATAATGTCATTTATAGTGGAACTTCACTGTATCTGAGCACCACAGCCTGAAAACCCAATTTAATTTATTTTTAATATTCAAATCAAACTCATCCATGTCTCAATTGTTGAGAAATCACTTTGAAAACCAACCCCTGGTATTTCAAGCTGCGGCCATCTTGAGTATGGGCAGATAATTCATGTAGCATTTACTTCCTGGAATCCCTCTGCCCTTAGTAGACATGTCCAGAATGAAAAGATAAGAGGGGGGCACTGGAAGAAGGGGAGGATCAGAGAAGACAGGATCAAACAGCAACTTTACACAATGCAGAGGATTAACCCCTTAGGTTCCACGGTGAGTATAACAAGCATGCTTTACTGCATATACAGACTGATTTGAATGTTGTCGGTTTAGTAACATTTTAAGCTTTGACAATAAAACCTGGCAGCTGATTGGTTTCTACACCAGATTTTGCACTCTACATTCTTAGTAAATCAACCAGTTTAACTGCCAGTAACATCACTGCTTCATGACTTCTGTAGAGATCATGGAGTACATTTACTAAAGGCAAATAGGTTTCTCATTTTTCTAGGGAAGTAGCACTTTGTAAGGGAATTTTCCCCAGAGCTTAGTGAATGAGATGATGCTCTGCTGATTTTGATCATCCACTCATGTGCAAGCAAAAATGCAGGTTTTTTTTTATTTATTTTCCTTGCGTGTGATTGGGTAGCCTTTTCAAAAAAAAATGTCACCCTATTAGCTCTGGGGCAAATTCCCTTGCAAAGTGCAACTTCCCTTGAAAAGTGAACAGCCTATTGGCATTTATTAACCTCCCTGGCGGTATTCCCAAGTGTAGCTCGGGGTAAAATTTCAGTACCAAAAGCAGTAACCCCGAGCTACACTCGAGCTTACCATGCGGCGTTGCTCTGGGATCTGTTCTTCTCTTACCTTGTCCTGCGCTCCCGCGATGTCCCTCCTGCAGTGTCCCCGGCAATGTCCTCCGCCGGATGCCGGCATCTGTCTTCCGGGTTCTGTCCCCTGCGATGTCAGGATGTACGTGGGACGTAGCGGCGGGAAATTTGAAAATGACAAAAAGTGACATTCACTAAATTCACTAAAATCACATAGTATAACATTCCTGTATCAAACCATTTCACATACATTTTGTCCCGAGCGCTTTGTCCTGCGCCCTGCCTGCATTTTGACTGTTCTTTCTGCCTGGAAACTAAGAAACATCCATGGCGTCCAAAAAGCGTCCCTTTAGGTCAAAAATGGTTTTAGACCGGCTAGAGAACAGCGATAGTAAATCAGAACCACTTGCAGAATTGAGTGATAATGATTCGTGGGGGAAATTCCTCATCAGACACTGAAAACGATTCTGCGACTTTGCTCAGTGATGTGCGAACTTGGCGCTATATTTCAAATTTCAGTGTTTTTGGTTTGATTACATTATTGAATTAAATTTATTATTATTATTATTTTTCACGGTTATTTATTAAATTATAATTTATGATTTCGTGTTTCAAATTTTATCATACCCGGGATGTTTACTAGACTCTTGTTCAGACAGATTTCAGTGAGTTATTCCTAAAAATTACAGCCTACAATAAAAAAAATACATATTTCCATGCAAAAAAATGTACCGCTTTGAGCACAGAAATACTGACATAATCAGACCGCTAGGGAGGTTAAAGTGGTTCTAAAGGCTTAAGGTTTGTTACCTTCATGCATTCTATGCATGAAGGCAAAAAGTCATCTCTGTGCAGTACCCCCCCCCAATACTCACCTAAGCCCCCTCTCGATCCGGGCACTGAAGTCTCGATTATCCCAGGACTCCCTCTCCTCATTGGCTGAGACAGAAGTGGAAGCTATAGTCTCCCACTGCTGTCAATCACAGCCAGTGTGTGAACGGACACACGGAGCAGCAGGTGCCCCCATAGCAAGCTGCTTGCTGTGGGGGCACCTAAAAAGAGGGAGGGGCAAGCAGAGAGAAATGGAGGACCCAGGCTGCTCTGTGCAAAACCACTACACACAGAAGGTAAGTATAGACATGTTTGTTATTTACAAAAAAAAAAAGCCTTTAGAATCACTTTAAATCAACCCCCACGAGTGGCTTCCATCTGTGACTTCTCATAGAGGGTATTCTGCTCGTGGCAGATTCCCTTTCAGCTAATTTTTTTTCGAAATACTACGAGGTATTGAAGATTAAGCGTATGATTTGCGCAGAATGGAACCACATGTGGAATAAACGCAATTGACAGCGAGTCGTGCCTGTGGGAGGATCGCAGGAAGCGTTTGCTGTGAGTGATAACCTATTGATTAGCGGCAGATTGTAGAGACAACATGCTGTATGGGTAGCAAAGCACGCTGAGCACAGCCCAGGGGACGCTCATAAGTGGCCATCTGGAAGTAAGAGTATCATCGCTGTTTAACGTGCTGAAGAAATACAATTTGGTGGAAAATGATGAATTTTTAAGTCTTCGGAGAATTTACAAGTGAGAGCTAAAACAATTACCTAAAGTACTTTTCCATGCTATCTGAAAAACATTTTGCATTTTAATAGGCTGTCACAGTTTCCTTCCACACTTTTTATCTTCATTTTATGTTGTAATTTTCCTTTTTTTTGTGGTTTAAATCGTTTAAAGGACGCTACTCTCATTTTTAACAGGAAAACTTTAGTTACAATATTTTTTTACTTCTTTTTGTATGTATATGTGAGAGAGATCAGCTTTATGTAAAAAAAATCAAATCAATGTGTGTTAACCTCCTCGGTGGTCTGATTATTTCCAATTTTTTGTGCTGAAAGCGGTACCATTTTTTTGCATGGAAATATGTAGTTTTTTATTGTAGGGCTGTAATTTAGGAATAACTCACTGAAATCTGTCCGAACAAGAGTCTAGTAAACATCCGGGGTATGATAAAACTTGAAACACAAAATCATAAATTATAATTTAATAAATAATCATAAAAAATAATAATATAATAATAATAAATGTAATTCAATAATATAATCAAACCAAAAACACTGAAATTTGAAATACAGAGGCAAATTCGCACATCGCTGAGCAAAGTCGCAAAATCGTTTTCAGTGTCTGATGACGAATTTCCCCCACGAATCATTATCACTCAATTCTGCAAGTGGTTCTGATTTACTATCGCTGTTCTCTAGCCGGTCTAAAACCGCTTTTGATGTAAAGGGACGCTTTTTGGACGCCATGGACTTTTCTACGTTTCCAGGCAGAAAGAACAGTCAAAATGCAGGCAGGGCACAGGACAAAGCAGTAGGGACCACATGTATGTGAAATGCATTGAAACAGCAATGTTTTACTATGTAATAGTCATTTTTAAAAAAATGACATTTTTTAAAAATTTCAAATTTGCCTCCGGTTCCGGCGCCCGTACGTCCCGACGTCACAGGGACCGTAACACGGAAGCCGGATGCCTACATCGGCCGGAGGAGATGGCTGGGGATGCTGCAGGGGACACATCGCGGGAGCGAAGGACAAGGTAAGTGCTGCAGGGACCCCCAGAGCAATGCCGCATGGTAAGCCCGAGTGTAGCTCGGGGTTACCGCTCTTGGTACTCAAATTTTACCCCGATCTACACTCGGGAAAATTGCTAAGGAGGTTAAGCCTCATTTAGATGTGTGGTTGGGGGGGGGGGTAATAAAAATGGTGAACCACATTTTACCCCCCCCCCCCATTCCTTAAAGTGGTTGTAAACCCAGTGGTGTATTTAGTTTTTGTGCTGCCCTAGGCAACACAAAAATCAGCCGATGGTGCTCTACCAAACTAAGCATTACTTTTATAGTTACATAGTTAGTCTGGCTGAAAAAAGACAAAAGTCCATCCAGTTCAACCATTAAAAAAAAAAAAAGTTAGAATCCTACACCCACAGTTGATTCAGAGGAAGGCAAAAAAACCCAGCAAAGTATGATCCAATTTGCTCCTGCAGGGAAAAAAATTCCTTCCTGATCCTGATTTATGAGAGTTTAATTCTGAGGGTCCTTTCACATGGGCGTTCTGGTTTTTTCATCAGTTCAGTCGCATTTTTTTTTCAAAATTGTTGCTAAACGGATCAAGACTTTACTTTTGACCTCCGTTTTTATATTTGTTTACATCCGTTTTATATCCGGTTTTCATTTGTTTACATACATTTTTCATCTGTTTACATACATTTACATCCGTTTTTTTCATCCAGTCCGTTTTAATTACAGAAAGAAAATAGGGTTTTCTTCCATTCAAAAAAACTAAGGTTAACGGATGCGGACATTAACGGATGTAAACATATGATCAACTGTTACATCCACAGAAACACATGGGTGTCTGTTTTTGAAAAACATTTTTTTTTAAAAACGGACAGATGAAAAACAGACATATGGAACGCCCATGTGAAAGGACCCTGAATTTTCAGGTTTCTGTAAAAGGCCAACTGTGACAGGTTCTCTTTAACCAATAATATAATAAAAGGGTGCAGCGCTAGTAAAATTCACAAAGATGATATATAAATAATAAATTCATATATAAATAATCAATAAAGTGACATTTGTGCAAGTATATATGCCACTATAATCTGTGGCTAATATTACCAAAAATAGAGTAGATCAAAAAGTGACAGTGTGGTTAAAATCACAGGCGGATTTTAAACGTCCATAGGATAATACATAAATTAATGAGCTTTATATATGAATAAATAAGTAAAGTGACATCGTGCACGTATAAATGCCACTATGGTTTGTGGCTAGTATCGTGAAAGATATGTAACCAATTTACTAAATAAGTCCAAAGTGAGTAAGATCACAGATGATCTTCAGGCGTCCAATGACCGAAACCGTGGATGAGGTGAGAAAATAAGGTAAAGACTGCGCACTCACCAGATACGCAATCTTTATGCGCATTTGTATATCAAAACACATCAGATGCCCTCACATAGGTCTGGTCAGATCTGGTCATTGATATGATATGAAAATGTGGAATAGACTCCCTCAAGAGTTGGTTCTGGCCAGCTCAGTGGATTGCTTTAGAAAAAGTCCTGGATTCTTTCTTGGATACACAGAATATAACTGGATATAACATTTATAGGTAAAGTTGATCCAGGGAATATCCGATTGCCTCTCGGGGGATCAGGAAGGAATTTTTTTGCCTGCAGGAGCAAATTGGACCATGCTTTGCTGGGTTTTTAACCTTCCTCTGGATCAACTGTGGGTGTAGGATTATAACTTTTTTTTTTTGGTTGAACTGGATGGACTTTTGTCTTTTTTTAGCCAGACTAACTATGTAACTTACATACCTGGTGCCAAAAGGGTTAAAGATAACTCTAGTTTTGTTGAGAAAAAAAAAACAATCTCCTCCGGGAGAGCAATGTACATTTCAAGGACTGGAACAAACTTCCTTGCAAAGCCCTATCTGTTTCTGCTCTGAAGGAATAGCTCTTTGATTTCAGTGTCAGAGCGGATCTGAATGGGAGTGATTTTTTCATCATTAATCAGCTGATGCACTTACAGTGTTCTAATTAGGAAAGTAGCAGGGTCTGCATTCCTTTAGAAGTTAATGCCCTTTGAGAGTATCTCACCAAAAATTACATTTATGTTGCAGAGGATGCTGGGAAAGTCAGTGAGCCAAACGCACAATCAGAAACTGACATTTCTGGGTAAGTTCCATACACCATGTGTACAGAAAGTTTTCAGGTTGCTGAATTGCATTGATTTTTATAGAATATGACAGGTGCTGCAGGTTGAAAGGGAAAGGTTATTTTTAATAACATTCAATTACAATATGGCTTGTGTAAAAATTGTATATGGTATTATTCTTTTTTATTATTATTATTATTATTATATTATTATGTATTATTATTATTTCCCATGAAAGTGGAGTTACCCTTTAAGAATAGATTTTTTTTTTTTAATTTACAGGAGTAAAAGAGATTTTTAAAGAGCTCCTGTTTTCCTGGAAAGTGGCCAAGCACACAATACTGATGTCTCTTAAGTATCTTCATGTGAAGGATGAATAAATGAGATAGGAAAGGAGAGTAGGAAATGTTCTCTCAGGAATTGCTGCTGCTGCTTCAGTCTGAAAATATCATTGTTATTTTTTGACCCCTTTTTGTATTCTGCACTCAAATGTGACCTATCCTTCACCCTTTTAACAACCATTTAGATCCACCCTTCTATACTCTGTGTGTGTGTATATATATATATATATATATATATGTGTGTATGTGTGTATATATATATATATGTGTGTATATATATATATATATATATATGTATGTGTATATATATCTATATATATATATATATATATCTATATATAGATATATATATATACACACAGTATATTACAGGTCTGATCAAACGTTCACACCCCCTGGCAGAAATTGTGAAAATTTGCCGTTCATATTGAAAATATGCCTGATCATGCCAAGAAACTGTCTTTTATTTAAGGATCGTGATCATATGAAGCCATTTTCATCACATTGTTTGGCTCCTCTTTAAATCATAATGATAACAGAAATCATCCAAATGGCCCGGATCAAATGTTTACATTTCGCGGAATGTCTGGCCTTGGAAGGTGACACCTACAGGGGTAAAATGGCAATTAAAGGTTAATTTTCCACATCTGTGGCTCGTTAACCACTTGCCCTCCAGAGGATTCTCCCCCCCTTCGCAGGCCATTTTTTTTTTGTTACAGCGCTGCATTACTTTAACTGACAATTGCGCGATCATGCAACGCTGCACTCAAATAAAATTTACGTCCTTTTTTTCCCACGAATAGAGCTTTCTTTTGGTGGTATTTGATTGCTTGGGCGGTTTTTATTTTTTGTGCTATAAAAAAAAAGACTGTCAATTTTGAGAAACAAAAAATTTATTTTTGACTTTTTGCTGTTAAACATGACCTGTAAAAAAAATGTAAAAATCAAATTTTGTCATAAATTTAGGCCAAATTGTATTCTGCTCCATGTCTTTGTTAAAAAAAATCCCAATACGTGTAAATTAATTGGTTTACATGCAAGTGGCAGCACAGTGGTTAAATGGCTAGCACTTCCGCCTGGTAGTACTAAGGTCGTTGGTTCAAATCCCAACCACGGCACCACCTGCCTGGAGTTTGCATGTTCTCTCTGTGCCTGTGTGGGTTTCCTCTGGGTACTCTGGTTTCCTCCCACACTCCAAAGACATGCTGGTAGGTGAATTGGATCCTGTCTAAATTGGCCCTAGGGTATGAATGTGAGTTAGGGACCTTAGATTGTACGCTCCTTGAGGGTTAGGGACTGATGTGAATGTACAATATATATGTAAAGTACTGTGTAAATTGACAGCACTATATAAGTACCTGTAATAAATAAATAATAAAGTTATAGCATTTACAAATGATGGTAATACTGATGAATACTGGAATTTTGTTTGTTTTTTTACTAGTAATGGTGGCGATCAGCGACTTATAGTGGGACTGTGGGACTGCGGCGAGCATTCTGACACTGGGGGGAGCTGACTTGGTGTTACTGACATCTCCAGTGACACCAATACAGTGATCAGTGCTAAAAAAAAAGCATTGACACTGTACTAATGGCACTGGGCAGGAAGGGGTTAGTATGAGGGCGATCAAAGGGTTAATTGTGTGCAGGGAGTGTTTTACAAAGGGGGCGGTGTGTGTGGGCTTTACTGTAATCACACTGCTCTGCATGGCTGTGCTGTGCACAGCCAAGCAGAGCAGTATTCCCAAGCTGATAGGGAGGAGGACTGTTAATAAACAAAGCTGCTCGCATGCACACCCTACCCGGAAACACAAAATCACGTATATATCCATGACTTTGCTCACCCCTGCTGCCCTGTAGCAGTATATCTTCTATAGGGTGGTCGGGAAGCGGTTCAATTGCAATTAGTGTCAGTGCATAAATAGTCAATACGTTTGTTAGCTCTAACCTGGATGCACTGAGCAGGCTAGATACTGAGCCATGGGGAGCAGAAAAAGAACTGTCAAAAGACCTGTGTAAAAAGGTAATGGAACTTTATAAAGAAAAGGACATAAAAAAGATATCTAAAGCCTGGAATATGCCAATCAGTACTCTTCCATCATTTATTAAGAAGTGGAAAATTCGGGGATCTCTTGATACCAAGCCAAGGTCAGGTAGACCAAGAAAGATTGCAGCCACAGCTGCCAGAAGAATTGTTTGGGATACAGAGAAAAACCCACAGGAAACCTCAAAAAAGACGGTGTGGTTGTTGTGAAGGAGCACAATATGACTATATTTGGACACAAATGCATGGTTGAGTTACCAGAAAGAAGCCTTTACTGCACTAATGCCACAAAAAAAGCATGTTACAACACACCTTGACACGGCTCACTGAGATTTTTTGTGGCATTGGCGCAATAAAGGCTTCTTTCTGGCAACTCGACCATACAGTTCATTTTTGTTCAACTATCGTATTGTGTTCCTTCAAGACAACCATACCGTCTCTTTCCAGGGCAGCCTGTATTTCTCCTGAGGTTACCTGTGGATTCAAGCAAGAAAACCTGTTACAAAAAGAATTGTAACTTTTACATATAGCACGTGGTAATGTCATTCAACCATTAGTAACGCATAGAATTTTTTTCTTTATAAAATGAACCTTTCATAAGGTAAGAAATCCTTTACTCGTACTATGTCCGAAGCCTAACATCACTAAAAGCATGTACAGTATGTACCATTAATTGTATCTAAATCCATTTCAGCGAGGATTGGGATCCCCCACAGCTGACTGTACTCAGCAATTAAACTTTGAATACCCTCTGACTTGTTTGTCTTCGTTTCCCGCTGAGAGAGACAAAGCTTTTACATTGGAGCTAAGACAACCCCTTTCTTCTGACTGAGGGCTTCACTTAGGGATTGCAGAGGGCACTTAAGTTGAACTAAATACATTCACAGAAATATGTATATAAGAAGTGCAGCGCTCGGTTATAAAAACAAATATATATATATATATTGGAATGGAGGTTGATCCCATACAAATGTATAAAAAGCAAAGAAATAGTCCAGGAAATTAGTATGAAAATTAAAGTGCTCAGGTGACATGAGAGTCCGGTATCCGTGTGATAGTGATAAAGTAATGCGCACTCACCGGACGCGCATATTTAATGCACTTTTGTATATAAAAAACCCAGATGTCATCTGATGGTGGATGGTCCTCCTTCTATTTGGTATGAGGCTGGTAGTTCACTTCCACTAGGGGTCCCCCTGTGTGCTCCTGGTAGGTGGTATCCCTCTGGGTGAGCTGGAAGTAGTAATCCATCCCAGGAACATGTCTGTAAACTCGTGCACTCCCCGGCTCCGCCGCTCCCCTCTCCTTCCCTGTCAGGCGGGAGCTCAGATGACATCTGGGTTTTTTATATACAAAAGCGCATTAAATATGCGCGTCTGGTGAGTGCGCATTACTTTATCACTATCACACGGATACCGGACTCTCATGTCACCTGAGCACTTTAATTTTCATACTAATTTCCTAGACTATTTTTTTGCTTTTTATACATTTGTATGGGATCAACCTCCATTCCAATATATATATATATATTTGTTTTTATTACCGAGCGCTGCACTTCTTATATACATTGTTGGTTTTAGGGTGATATTGGTACCTTTTTGTGCATAGCAGCTTGTTACTTATATACTTAGGCGCTTGTACTACTTTCCACATACATTCACAGAAATATGCTCGTACCTTGAGGTGCCTGCACTAAAAACATAGCAATAACAAAACATCTTCATGACTGGCTTCATGATTGAAGAATGAAAAGACGGTTGCCCAATGACCATCAGGTATGTTCAATTTTAAAGCCCTGCCATCTTTAATCCTTAAGAGGAGGTAGGGGAGCTGTCTAAGCCACAGGATCTTTTCATTGGCTAAACTGTGGTTGGCTACCAATTACTTTTTTAATTGCTTTAGCCCTTTGTTGGTCTTTATCCTCAGAGACGTGCCAGTCCCACAGTCAGAGGGCAATGTACTAGGGCAGATAGCTCAAAGTGACCAATATAGGGTATTTGGTTGCTCTGTGTCCTTGCCCATTGCATCATCTTTGTACTGCCGAATTAAACAAGGCATATCATGCAAACTCAACTCATGCTAGTGGCCTCAATCAACCAATTAGGCAGTTTGTTGCCTGAAACCCGAAGTACAACAAAGACTGAAAATGCCATTATTCGCAATGGGCCAACTCACACTTGAATGTTATGTAGCACCCTCCTAGGCAAATTTAGTCATTTTTTGTTGTGCTCCTCTGTAATCAATGGAGCAGCTGCTGATTGCTTTGGATTGATCAGGGTCCCACAGTTTGCACACTTGATTGCTTCTCCATTGTTTCTGGAAGGCACCAGATCATAAGAGTGGAGTGGGTTGAGTGAGCAATCTGAATATTTATGAGGTCCCAGCCAATCCCTTAGGAGGTGTGCTCAGATGGTTTGTGGAGAGCACAGAATTAGTCTGGGATTGCATCAGTCTAGGTCCTTGTGCAGTAGGTGAACCACCCAGCCTGGGGGGCTGCGGCCCTCCAAGGCCACCATGCGCCTTTTCCAGGAGCCCAGCAAGGCCCCCAGCTACCCTAAGGCTGGAGTCCTTTCTGCAGAGAGACTGAAAGCTAAAGAAGGGGGATTTCACCTGGGATTCAGTCTGTAGAGTCCACTACACAGCTGTCTGCTTGATGCTGAGAACCTCAGCACCCAAAGACTTGTGAGTACAGACCTGAGAGAAGGATCTCAGTGAATGCTGTCTATTAACCCCTTGGTGCACCAAAACTGAGGTTGCCCTGGCCTGGGACATTGCTTTGATGCCCAGCACTGACCACTTCCCAAGATGTTGCTGAGGGATTTTTCCAGTAAAACTAGTTGCTAAGTGAGGGCATCCTCCTACTTTTGGAGTATCTCACTGCTCCCTCTTCCTCAATCAAGATATACTGCAATAAAATCAGAATAAAGCAATCCCCCTAGACTGCCTATTGATCCAGAAGTGTGAAGGCTACTGTATGCCTGGCCGCTCTGTGGGAAAAGTGTACCTGGGACAAGATAGTGAGACCAGCCAGAGTGTCTGCGCTACAGTTATGTAGCTTGCCGCCTGCCACATGAAGCTGAAAAAGTGCATGAGCTTCTTTGGAGAAGAATAGTTTATTTAGTCCCCATTAATATAAGCACCCCAAAAAAGCTTGAAAATTATGTGTTTATGCATGTTTTTCAGGTGCTCCCATTTAAGTCTATGAGGCTATAAATGAGTGAATCTGCTTCTGTACTACAATTCACACATAAAAACCTGCAAACAAATGGGAAAAAATATGGACTTTAAATGGAGAAATGGACTCCTAAGTCACCTGGCTATGCTTGCACTATGATTGGCCAAGGCTTAACCGGATAGTGCAGTTATCCTTTATATGTCCACCCTCCCCTAGCCTGACCCTTCTCAAAGTCTTACACTTACCTATCCACATTCCTTTGAGATCTTCCCTGGTTTCCTGGGTACTGCCTAGCACACTGCAGTCTCAATAATTTCTAACTTTTTGTCAGGAATAAATGGTGATTGTGGTGTATACACAGAAAAGAAACAGTACCTCTTTGTTAGCCTTTTGGTAAAGAGGCTTCAGTCAGTAGGACTGCATTCCTATGATGGTTATTACTCCCTATGCAGGGCCCCAGCAGGATGGATCCCCTGCAATTGTATGGCACTTTTAGGTTTGGGGCAGAAAAGATATCAGGAGAACCTGTTGCTGTCATTGCAGGTGCCTTCTAGTGAAGTCTCCATGGGACTATATGTAAAGGACAATGACACAAGATACTTGGTTCAAGCGCTCAACCTTTTTTTGTTCTTTTTGGGTGGGGTGTAGGCATGTGCATGCTGGAAATTTTGGTTTTGTTTAGTTATATTTGTTATGTTGAACCGTTTTGTTTTTGAAATTCATTTAGTATCTTTGGCATTCATTTTGTATGTTCGTTGGTCTAAGTGGATTAAAAAGAAATGTGCATTTTTCCAGAAGATTGATATATATTCAATATATTATTGAATCAGATGGCTTCTAATTGTAAGGATTCAAAACTTTTGAATGCTAGTCCAACCCAACGAGAGAAATGGCATGAGCTGACTCAACAATATCAACTGGTGTCATGTATGTCTGAATCAGGGGCGGACTGACAACTCATGGGGCCCCCGGGTAATAGGGGATCATGGGGCCCCTGTGTCCTTGCCCAAACTCAAAAAAGCATATGAAAAAGTTACCAGGAGCATCTCATGGGGCACCCTACTGACCCCGGGCCCTCGGGCAGTGCCCGAGTTTCCAAATGGTCAGTCCGCCCCTGGTCTGAATTAATGAATAGAATGAAATTCGGATTCATTTGTTACCCAAATCCGAATTACCAAACAAATTTGAAAATGTAGTAAAAAACTGCTAAGCGAGCGCCACCTTTAGCTATAGAGAATAAAAATCAAGCTGCTGGAACACCAAAAAAGGTAACCAAAAAAAACCTCCAATATAATATGTATCACAGTAATAGGTGCAGCGCTAATAAATGGATATATTATATATACTGTATAATACAATATCAGCAAGTGCAAAAATGAATATCACTTGATGGTGATTTTTAGTGACTGAACAGTTCAAAGTGATAAAATCGTGTGGATCCTGAGGGATCACAATTTCAGGTGCACGGATGTCTTGGTCCAAAAGTGATAGGTGATGTGACTCAAATGAATGAAATACGCACTCACCAGAAGTGCGTTTAAAATACGCAGTATGAAATCCTGCATCAAGCAATGAGAAGGTCATCTGTTTCCAGGTCAGATCACATCATAAGTCACCATCCAGGTACATCAGCATGTAGGATTCCCTGGTCCGTTAGCATGTATCACCCTCTAGGATCCTCTTTTGTTGTATGGGCACTGCGAATGAAGGCACTCACACGGAGAGCCCAATAAGAGACCACATAGCGTGATACTGTATAAAGTACCTTTATTCCAAATAATGGGTACAATCAATAAGATAAAAAGAAAGGTACTGACCATGTGTTCCAGATTGCCACCTGTGGTGGTCAGATGTCCAGTTGCTGTAGCCCCCCTGACGCGTTTCGTGCGATGCACATAGTCATAGGGAGAAAGGGCTTACAGCAGGGACATCCATTGCAGTGCTATTTATATATTTGAATGGCAATTAAACTTAGTGCGGCCGCCATTTTGCCGGCTATCGGCGCATGCGCAGTCCATCGGCGCCATTTTGCCGTGGATCGCGGAAGCGCCAACCAGTCACTGTGTTCAGCAACTCGGTATGTTACGGCCGCCATCTTGCTGGCTATTGGCGCATGCGCAGTTCGCAAGCGCCATTTTGCCGTAGATCGCGGAAGTAATCACTAGTCACTGCATTCAGCAAACTAGTATACTGCGGTACCGCGCCATTTTAATGGCAGTAATAAGATGAAATGGTTACCACTGTGCAGAGGAGTGCAATATAGGGGAGAATGTCAAATTATCCATTCCTTGGTATATATGGGATCCATTGTGACCCTTAAAGGAAGTTAGTATATTATGTAAGCATATTTAAATCTATATGTAAAGCCCACCCAGTATGCACATATATATGATATCAATATCTATATGTGCAAGACCATATAAAATCAGATGCATAAAAAAATTATGCTGCCCAGTGAAAACATCACAGGATGTTAAATAGTACAATATAATATAAATAGCAAAATATATATGATACAATACATGGTCAGAAAGAATAATAAACACATGGTCAGATTGTAAACGTACAAACAAGCTGATAAAAATATAAATAAAAATAAAAAATTTTAGAATAAAGTATTCGTTCGCAAAATCTAGGAAGTTAAAATTATACATATAAAAGGCATATGTGTGAAACATATATCTAAAACCAAAGATATATGTAAAAAGATCCAAAATATTCAAAACATTTTTAAGATACTTAAAATCTATAGAATCCTTAAAATCTTAAAGTCGCGATGACAGGGAATTTCAACGTCAATCAATAAATGTGATAAAATGCTTATCACATCAATATACATTGGGGTGTGAACAAAGTCAAAAAGAAAGTCAAAAAGAAAATCAAATAGAAAAAAGAAAAAAGAAAAAGAAAAAGAAAAAGAAGGATCGTATTCTCATTTTGGGACTTAGCAAGTGTCTATTCAACTATTATCTATAAAACAATTTAGATCAAAGTCTATATTGAGTCCCCTGGGATATAGAGAGCCCAATTCATATATCCAACGTGATTCAAGTTGTGACACTGCTCGTTTTTTATTGGTCCCTCTCCAATGGGCGTTAATAATACCAATGCCCATAAATCTAAGTGAGGATGGATCTTTGTTATGGTGAATCCTGTAATGTTGCGACAGAGAATGATCCTTATATCCTTTTCTAATATTATTAACATGCTCCCTCAGTCTGTCTCTGAGGCGTCTAGTGGTCCGTCCTACATACTGGAGATTGCACGGACATTGGAGCAGGTAGACCACAAATCTGCTAGTACAGGTAATGAAATCATCCATATTATAATGATTACCATTTGCCGTAGAATTAAACCCATTAGTTTTACTTGTGTATCTGCTACATTGGCAGATAACACACTTTTTACAAGGAAAAAAACCCGTTAAGTTTGTGAACATAGTCACATTCTTAGGGGGATCCACAATATTGGGCGCAATTTTGTTTCTCAACGGTGTTGCCTTCCTGAAAATGATTTCTGGTTTGTCTGGCAATATTGAGTTCAAAATGGGATCAGACTTCAGAATTTTCCAGTTGTTATTAATGATTTTGGTTATCTTTTTGTACTGTATGGAGTAGTTGGTGATAAAAGGACAGATTTTTTGTGATTTCTGTAAAAGGGGATCACCCAACATCAAATTTCTGTCTGATTTTCCTATAGTGTCCATGGTTAGATTAAGGGTAGATTCATCATAACCTTTTTCAACAAATTTATTTTTAATTATTGCCGCTTGCTTATAGTATGTATCCATATCAGTACAATTGCGTTTAATCCTAGAAAACTGACCCCTAGGGTCATTTGAAAATGTAATTTCCCCCTGGGCACGAACTACTATAGCATCATATGATGTCATCCAAGTGAAACAAATGCACTGAATTTTGTTAGAACTTTTTTTGGGATTTATTTGCATTCTGTGTCCATTTGGAGATTTGTATACATCCAAATCTTCGAAAATGACATTTTTGTCCGAAGTACGAAATGTAATGAACCGCGCATTTCTAGTGGAGAAAGATCTCACTGCCAGCGCTCTGGATATTAGGGAAGCAGGTGAATAAACCCTTCCCAATTTCACTGAAAATGTGAAAACGAGATTTGGATAGAGTTCCTCCTTACTGCTCTTTTAAATTGAATTCAGTAGCTAAACTGCCGTAAAGGCGAGTCTTTGTATATTTTCTAATTGTTTCTAATTCAGAGTGTTCTATTGAGGGATGTACAGATATTACATTATTAATCAAGGAACATAATGTCATTTACATCTTACATGTAAGACTAGAGGAATCTGTACTGGTTCCCTACTGGCTTTTACCTATTTGTATATTGCATTATTGAGAAGGAACCTGGGCACTGCATGATTGCAGTGTATATATGTGATGTCTTCCCAGTCAGAGATTGATGACCAAAGCCAGGATGGGGTAAGTGTGAATTCATTATCTACATTATTAAAATGACACTCTCTCTTACTCTGCTCCAATGTGCCTATGTGCAGTATATGTATATGGAGAGAGAGGGAGCGCAAGAAACAGTACTGTGTGTGCTTAAAAAAAAAATATATAAATATACAGTGAGGAACAGAAGTAGTTGAACACCCTGTGATTTTGCAAGTTCTCCCACTTAGAAATCATGGAGGGGTCTGAAATTCACATTATAGTTGCATTCCCACTCTGAGAGACAGAATTTTTAAACAAAATTCAGGAAATCACATTGTATGATTTTTAAAGAATTTATTTGTCTTGCACTGCTGAACATAAGTATTTGAAAACCGAAGAAACAGCAAGAATTCTGGCTCTCAAAGATCTGTTACTGTGCCTTTAAAAAGTCCACCTCTACTCCACTCATTAATCTAACTTAGTAGTACCTGTCTGAGCTCTTTAAAGACACCTGTCCACCCCACAGTCAGTCAGATGCCAACTACTACCATGGGCAAGACCAAAGAGCTGTCAAAAGACACCAGAGACAAAATTGTGGACCTCCACAAGGCTGGAAAGGGCTACGGGGCAATTGCCAAGCAGCTTGGTGAAAATAGATCAACTGTTGGAGCAATTATTAGAAAATGGAAGAGGCTAAAGACGACTGTCAGTCTCCCTCGGACTGGGGCTCCATGGAAGGTCTCACCTCGTGGGGTATCACTGATGATAAGAAAGGTACGGAATCAGCCCAGAACTACAAGGGAGGAGCTGGTCAATGACATGAAGAGAGCTGGGACCACAGTTTCAAAGGTCACTGTCGGTAGAACACTACGCCGTCATGGTTTCAATCATGCATTGCACGTAAGGTTCCCCTGCTCAAGTCATTACATGTCCAGGCCCGTCTGAAGTTTGCCAATGACCATCTGGATGATCCAGAGGAGGCATGGGAGAAAGTCATGTGGTCAGATGAGACCAAAGTAGAATTTTTGGTCTAAACTTCACTCGTCGTGTTTGGAGGAAAAAGAAGGATGAGTTGCATCCCAAGAACACCATCCCTACTGTGAAGCATGGGGGTGGTAACATCATGCTTTGGGGTGTTTTTCTGTGAAGGGGACAGGACGACTGTACTGTATTAAGGAGAGGATGAATGGGGCCATTTATTGTCATATTTTGAGCAACAACCTCCTTCCCTCAGTCAGAGCATTGAAGATGGGTCGTGGCTGGGTCTTCCAACATGACAACGACCCGAAGCACACAGCCAGGATAACCAAGGAGTGGCTCCGTAAGAAGCATATCAAGGTTCTGGAGTGGCCTAGCCAGTCTCTAGACCTAAATCCAATAGAACATCTTTGGAGGGAGCTGAAACTCCGTGTTGCTCAGCGACAGCCCCGAAACCTGACAGATCTAGAGGAGATCTGTGTGGAGGAGTGATCCAAAATCCCTGTTCCAGTGTGTGCAAACCTGGTGAAGAACTACAGGAAACATTTGACCTCTGTAATTGCAAACAAAGACTTCTGTACCAAATATTAACACCGATTTTCTCAGGTGTTCAAATACTTATGTTCAGCAGTGCAAGACAAATAAATTCTTTAAAAATCATACAATGTGATTTCCTGAATTTTTTTTTTTTTTAATTCTGTCTCTTAGAGTGGGAATGCACCTACAATGTGAATGTCAGAGCCCTCCATGATTTCTAAGTGGGAGAACTTGCAAAATCGCTGGGTTTTCAAATACTTCTGTTCCTCACTGTATATATATTGTTATATATATATATATACACAGTTAGGTCCATATATATTTTTTATTTTTTTCAGGTATTTATCAAAACATATTCAAGCTATAGTTTTATAATGGATATGGGCTGAAAGTGCACACTCTCAGGTTTAATTTGAGGGTATATACATCAAGCAGGTAAAAGGTCTGGAGTTGATTTTTAGTGTGGTAGTTGCATTTGGAATCTATTGCTGTGAACCTACATCATGCGTTTAAAGGAGCTGTCCATGCAAGTGAAACAGGCCATTGTAAGGCTTCAAAAATGAAACAAATCCATCAGAGAGATAGCAGCAATATTAGAAGTGGCCAAATCAACAGTTTGGTACATTCTGAGGAAAGAAGAACGCACTGCAGAGCTCAGTAACATAAAAAGACATGGACGTCCACAGAAGACAACAGTGGTGGATGATCGCAGGATCCTCTCTATGGTAAAGAAAAACCCATTCACAAAATTCAGAAAAGTGAAGGACACTCTCCTGGAGGTGGGTGTATCATTGTCAAAGTCTACAATCAAGAGAAGACTTCATGAGAGCAAATATGGAGGTTTCACCACAAGGTGCAAACCATTCATAAGCCTGAAGAATAGAAAAGCCAAATTAGACTTTGCCAAAACAATCTAAAAAAGCCAGACCAGTTCTGGAAAAGCATTTTTTGGACAGATGAAACTAAGATTAATCTGTACCAGAATGACGGGAATAAAAAAGTGTGGAGAAGGCTTGGAACAGCTCATGATCCAAAGCACACAACGTCATCTGTAAAACATGGTGGAGGCAGTGTGATGGCATGGGCATGCATGGCTTCCAGTGGCACTGGGTCATTGGTGTTTATTGATGATGTGACAGAAGACAGAAGTAGCCGGATGAATTCTGCAGTGTTTAGAGATATACTGTCAGCCCAGATTCAGCCAAATGCAACAAAGTTGATTGGACGACACTTCACAGTACAGATGGACAATGATCAAACACACTGCAAAAGCAACCCAGGAGCTTTTGAAGGAAAAGAAGTGAAATATTATGCAATGGCCGAGTCAATCACCTGATCTCAACCCCATTGAGCATGCATTCCACTTGCTGAAGGCAAAACTAAAGGCAGAAAGACCCACAAAGAAAGAACAACTGAAGACAGCTGCAGGAGGAAACCCAGTCTTTGGTAATGCCCATGGGTTCCAGACTTCAGACAGTCATTGCCAGTAAAGGATTCTCAACAAAATATTAAACATGAGCATTTTATTTATGATTATATTAATTTGTCCAATTACATTTGAGCCCCTGAAAATGGAGGGGGTTGTGTATAAAAATGGTTGCAGTTCCTAAAATCTGTACTTGATATTTATGTTCGACCCCTTGAATTAAAGCTGAAAGTCTGCACTTCAAATTCATTTGGATTGTTTTGTTTTAATTTATTCTGGTGGCATACAGAGCCAAAAGTATGAAAATTGGTCTTGTGTCCAAATATATATGGACCTAACTGTACAGTATACTGTATATATAAATACATAAACAGAAGAGAAATGCAAATCAAATCAATATTTCATGTGACCACCCCTTTAACTTTAAAACAGCATCAATTCTTCTAGGTATACTTGCGCACCATTTTTGAAGGAATTCGGTAGGTAGGTTGTTCCAAACATCTTGGAGAACTAAGCACATATCTTCTGTGAATGTAGGCTGCCTCAAATCCTTCTGTCTCTTTATATAATCTCAGACAGACTCCATGATGAAGAGGTCAAAGCTCTGTGTGGGCCAAACCATCACTTCCAGGACTCCTTGTTCTCCTTTACACTGAAGATGGTTCTTAACCACTTCCAGACCGGACACTTTTACCCCCTTCCTGATCAGGGCAATTTTCAGCTTTCAGCGCTATCACACTTTGAATGACAATTGCACGGTCATGCAACACTGTACCCAAATTAATTTTTTACCATTTTTTTGAGACAGATAAAGCTTTATTTTGGTGGTATTTATTCACCACTGGGATTTTTATTTTTTTTGCTATGTAAATGAAAAAGTTCAAAAATTTTGAAAAAAAGTGTTTTTTTTATAAAAGTTTGCAAATAATATTTCATCATAAATCTTGGCCAAAATTAATTCCGTTATCTCTTTAGTAAAAAAAAAAATCCAAATTAGTTTATAACCAAAAATTATAATTTTTAAACATTTTTGTTTACATTTTTATTTTATTATATTATTTTTATTTTTTTGCATACTGTCACCCTAGCAGTACAGTGTCACCATGGTGACACTGTACTACTTGTGGGGGGTGATGAAGATTTTTTTTTTTTTTTTTTTTTTTATATATAGGGTGTAAAAGCAATCATTTCTCTTTCTCTCTGTCTGCATTCTTGCAGTCATTGAGAATTACTGAGTGAGCTGTGATTGGTCACAGCTTGTCACATGGTACAAGGCTGTTGTGAATAGCCTTGTACCATGTGACCTCTGTGATCATTCACAGATATCACACGTAGTAAGCAATGATGTCACAGGTGACATCTTGCTTACTACTTTGCATGTGATCACTGATTGGCCAATCAGTGATCACATGATCGGGACCTCGCACAGAGGTCCCGTCCAACGATCGGTGTGTCCGGAGGACACAGCGGGCACCGGATCGTGGTGCTGCGCGCTCCCAGGGAGTGCGCACAAGCAGGGTGCGGGGAGGCCATTTATAAACGGCCACCCGACCCTGCACTGCCACCGTCCGGCCGTTTATATGCAACGGCCGGTCGGGAAGTGGTTAATGTCATTGTCTGCACGTTTGGGGTCGTTGTCCTGCTGCAAAATAAATTTGGGGCCAATCACATGCCTCCCTGCTGGTATGGCATGATGGATAAGTATCTGCCTGTATTTCTCAGCATAGAGGACACCATTGATTGGGGAATGTAAGTTGGTCGTTCCAACCTACCCGCCGAGTTCCTTAAATACAGTAACTGTGTGCAAGTGTACCTAGAAGAATGCCCTTATATCATCTGAGGTCTATCCTCGTGGTTTCCTTCTGCACTTCAAGTTGAACACAGCACATGTGTGTGTAAGTGTGATATTTTTTGATGGAATAAAGCTGTTATTGTTATTGATCCTTGCGCGTCTCCTTTTCTTTTTTGTTTATGCTTCTTCCGCTGAACACACTAATGTACTGGAAGGTGTAGATATAACTTAAAGTAATTGTAAAGCTTCAGATTTTTTTAATTAAAAAAGCAAACATGTTATATTTACTTGCTCTGTGCAATGGTTTTGCACAAAGCAGCCCTACTCTCCTTTTTCTCTCATCCCCTGCTGGTGCTCCTAGTTCAACCTCTTCAGCCAGTGCTTCCATAGGAAGCCACTTCCTATGATGGCACTTGTGGGGCCTTGTTTCCGAGCCCCACTGCCTGCATCCATAGACAAAGACAGCGGGGCAAGGTCCTGACCCCCTGCTCCCTCGTCACAAAGTTTGATTGAGAGCAGTGGAAGACAATGGCTCCCACTGCTATGAATCAACCCTCTGGGGAGGGTTAGATGTGAACAGAATGCCAATGTTACAAATAGCCAGGCGGGAGAGCACTGCTAGGGAAATAACTCATAGTTCAATGTAGTCAGATGTAAAGGAGGAGAGGTGCGTGAAACAGCGGCGGTTTCAGAGGATGAAGTGCAGCCTGGCTGGTCCACTCCCAAGAGGGAAATTCCTTTCCAAAATAGTAAGTTCCTAATCTTTCCCTTCTCATCAGGAACCTTTCCCTACCGTTAGTTACTTTCTCTAACAAAGGGAATCTCTCTCCCTACACTAGCCACACACCAGAAGAGCACCAAATCCTGGGAGCAGGGATTTAAATAAACCCCGCTGCTCCAAGATGGCCACTGAGGGTCACATGGGTACAGCATAGCCAACACAGAACACTGCTCCATTGACCCAGGAAACCATAGAGGAACATTGTTTCTCTTGAACTTCCTTTCCAGGTTGAGGTGCCACCTGTGATGGAGAAAACAAACCTCACCTGCCTCCATACTTAAGCCAGAGGCAGCCAGGCAACACATTTTTAGGAGATTGGCAAGGACAACCTCCATATTTCCCTTAATGCGGGTTTCCTTTAACCTCCCTGGCGGTCTGATTATTTCCGATTTTTGTGCTGAAAGCGGTACCATTATTTTGCATGGAAATATGTAGTTTTTTATTGTAGGCTGTAATTTTTAGGAATAACTCACTGAAATCTGTCCGAACAAGAGTCTAGTAAACATCCCGGGTATGATAAAACTTAAAACACAAAATCATAAATTATAATTTAATTAATAATCATAAAAAATAATAATATAATAATAATATATTTAATTCAATAATATAATCAAACCAAAAAAACTGAAATTTGAAATATAGCGCCAAGTTCGCACATCGCTGAGCAAAGTCGCAAAATTGTTTTCAGTGTCTGATGACGAATTTCCCCCACGAATCATTATCACTCAATTCTGCAAGTGGTTCTGATTTACTATCGCTGTTCTCTAGCTGATCTAAAACCGCTTTTGACGTAAAGGGACGCTTTTTGGACGCCATGGACTTTTCTAAGTTTCCAGGCAGAAAGAACAGTCAAAATGCAGGCAGGGCGCCGGACAAAGCAGTAGGGACAAAATGTATGTGAAATGCATTGAAACAGCAATGTTTTACTATATAATAATCATTTTAAAAAAAATGACATTTTTAAAACATTTCAAATTTGCCGCCGGTTCCGGCGCCCGTACGTCCCGATGTCACAGGGACCGGAACACGGAAGCCGGATGCCGGCATCGGCCGGAGGAGATGGCCGGGGACGCTGCAGGGGACACATCGCGGGAGCGAAGGACAAGGTAAGCTCTGCAGGAACTCCCTGAGCAACGCTGCATGGTAAGCCCGAGTGTAGCTTGGGGTTACCGCTTTTGGTATAGAAATTTTACCTCGAGCTACACTCGGGATTACCACTAAGGAGGTTAAAGACTTTGCTATGGGGGCCCTATCATGTAGCTACAGTCCTGACCCCTTGTTTTTACAAGGGATACCCATGCCTCCCTCCCTACCCATGCCTCTGAATACCGCCGGGGAGGTTAAAGTAAACCTATCATCAGTAAAAACTAGTAGTAAATATAAGACAAGGGCACCTGGGATAATTTATTATGCAAATGTTAACTTTAGAAGGGACATATGAATGCTGGTAAGTACCCTCATACTTTCTTGGCCTCACCATCGTATCGTAAACATGTTAAGAAACCTCAGAGACCAAAAAGTAATGAGGAAGACCTTGGCGTAGGTATGAATGTCGTAGAGCCTTCTTGGTGCCTGAGAAGGTAAGAAAACAGACACCATTGACCAAGCTGTGGAAAAGTCTACTTTAATTGTAGACCAAGATGCTTTATTCACATTTTCGGCCACGTTTGGCCAATATCTGCTAATCACTACTTTAAGGTGCAGGAGGACAACTTGCCTAATGACAAATGTGGGCTTTTTTTTACCATTTACCATGACTAAAGTTGGCCCATTGAAAGTTTTTTTTTTTAACTATCCAAACAAAATACACATGAAGGATAATATACTATGTTGCTGTGCTGTTTACTATCTACTCCCAGTGCATCATTAGGCAAAGACATCTTCAAAGAGAGATTATTTATACCCCACGAACGCACAATTTTACAAACAATCTCATCACAACATCACTGATTTATTGCTCCCTTGAGGAAACAGCACAGGAAACTCGTCCAAGCTAAAGCATTGGAGCAACATGGAGTCCTCTTCAGTATTTATGTGTTCTCGCTCTAGTATTTATATTTGCGGAAGAGCTAAACTTGTATCCTAAGATATGCCACTAATAAAAGATGACCAGACTTTTCCAGTTGAAATCGGGGGCACATTAATATACCCCACTGCACAAGGCACAGTGCGAATGTTATGGTTATCAACATCCAAGCCAGCGTTACAAAGTTGCGTGTCAGCCAAGGACATCAGAATTGGGATGATGAGGAAATGGAGTGATCAGTGGCTCTACGGGGTGCAGCGAAATAATAATGGACATACTGTATATACATGAAATAAATAGCAGTGAAATCTAATAAACTATATAGCCTGGTAAAGTAATACACAAGGCATTCTTGCAGGTAGGCGCTCTGTAGAGATGTGCATGACGGAAAAATGTATTTGTTACAGGTACTTATAGAGTTCCATCAATTTACATATATGTTGTACATTCACATCAGTCCCTAACCCTCAAGGAGATTGAAATCTAAAGTCCCTAAAGCAGATTCATACTTGGGACACTTTATGAGGAAACTCACGCAGGCACAGGGAGATCATGCAAAGTTCAGGCAGGTGGTGCCATTGTTGGGATTCAAAACAACAACCCTAGTTCAAAACCCAGTTCAAAACAACTGGCCTGCCTCACCACAGGCTATCTCCATTTCAGTCGATCCTGAATACGGCAGCCAGACTCATCCACCTTACCAACCGCTCCGTTTTCGCCACCCCCCTCTGCCAATCCCTCCACTGGCTTCCGATTGCCCAACAGATCAAATTCAAAATGCTAACATTGACGTATAAAGCTGTTCATAACACTACACCCAAACTACATCACCGACCTAATATACAAATACCACCCAAAACGCACTCTCCGCTCCTCACAAGACCTCCTTCTCTCTAGTTCCCTGGTCTCCTCCTCCCATGCTCATCTCCAGGACTTCTCCAGGGCATCACCCATCCTCCTGGAACTCCCTACCCCAATCCATCAGACTATCATCTACTCTCCTCTCCTTTAGGCACACCCTGAAAACCCATCTCTTCAGGGAAGCCTACCCCACCCCCTGCTAACTGCCAATCTCCTCCACTCTTCCTACCACTCCATCCCCCACAGCTTTTCCTCCTGTGCCACTATCCCCTCCCTCCTAGATTGTAAGCTCCAAGGAGCAGGGCCCTCGAACCCCTCGTGTATCGCATTGTATTATTACTGTACTGTCTCATGTATTGTCTCCAATTATAATGTACAGCTCTGAGCAAACTGTTGGCGCTTTATAAATACTGTATAATAATAATAGTAATAGTGCTGCCAGGTGGAAGTGCCAACCTGTTTTGTTTTGCATTCATTTGTTAGGTTAATCATTTTGTTTAGTCCTATTTGTTATGTTAGAGTTATTTCTTTTGGGAATTTGTTTTGTATATTCACTATTTTGAAATCGATTCGAAGTTTACATTCAAAATCTGAAATTCAAATTTCAAAAAAGACGGCTAAATTTGTTCTATTCAATTCTTTTATTTTATATTCTGTTCTTTTGTATTCTATTCTAATCTGTTCTGTTTATTTTATGCCATTCTATTTTATTCTTTTCTATTCTGTTAATTTCTATTCTATTTTATTCTATAATTTTCTAGTCTATTCTTTGTTTTTCTATGCAGCTGCTAACTTTAGCTTATTCAATTAAAGTGGTTCTAAACCGTTGAGGTTAGATGTAGAACGCTGCATTAAAAACGTACGTTTTTTTAGCATTTTTGCATTAGCTATTTTCAGCGTTCTTTGTGTTTTTTCAGCGTTTACGGTTTTTTTAGCAGAATTATACTCCCACAAAATCTTCAGACTCAAAAATGCTCATAAACGCCGGATAGCCATGTTTTTTTAGCACTTTTTAGTTTTTATCAGCGTTAGAGCATTTTTACAGCTAAAAAAACTTCTCTTGGAACCTTCTAGTTCTGCGTTTTTTTTTCCAGCCAGAAAATGCTCCTGCCACAAAAATGCTGATTAAAGCCTATGTGTGCAGAAACACATAAGATAACATGCTGGGGGGTTTACTGGCTGTAGAAAAAAAAAACGCCAAAAGCCAAACACAGCCGCTGTAAACACATCCCGTGTGCATGAGGACTAATGCATTTTATGCATTAAGGTAAAAAACCTTCTCTGCTGCAGCCCCTCCCTATTCTTACCCGAGGCCCGATCAGACCTACGAGGAAGAAAAATATATTTGAAATATGTTTTAAAAATATGCTTCCCAAATATATTGACATATATTTGAAATGCTACAATTTTTGCCAAATTCAATATATTTCAAAATATATTTAAAAAAATAAAATAATAAATAAATATATATACTGTATATATATATATATATATATATACAAATACATAGTATATATATATATATACATACATACACATAGTATATATATATATATATATATATATATATATATATATATATATATATATATACTGCATGTTGAAATGTGTTTTTATTACAAAATACATGAAAATATTTGTACAAATACATTTCAAATATACTGTATGTCTTTAAAAGTACAAATCTACATTTTTGGAATACATTTACAAATATATGTAAAAAATATATGTTGAAATGACTTTTCTATATATTAAAAAAAAAATTTGAAGAATATATTAAAAAAAATATATTTTTAAAAATATATTCTTTTAAAATATATTCTTCAGATTTTTCAAATATATTTTTCAAAGTGGTATTAAACCCAAAAACCAAAATTGTATATATTGCAGCTTACCAGTCATTAGATGTGGTGGCTGCATTAGTTTTCACCCAGTGATCTGGCCAGTAACACACCTCCTGCATTAGAGTGCACTTTGGCTAAAGGAGCACAGGGAGCACCTTTGGACATCAGCATGGTCAGTCTAGGGGGAAAGGAGTGTTAGATGGACTAGCAGATTTAAATAAACTTACAAAATGAAGCCGAACTCCAGCTCAAACTGTAAAAGCTGTTACAGCAAACAGTTTTTTTCCTTTTGGGGTAAAGGCTTTACATGATTAAATATAAGCTGATCATTGTAAGCACCCCTGCTAGTGGTAAATGGTTTATCTCATCCCTGTAACTGATAAATCTGCAAACCAACCAACAGACTTACTGGCTGGATCACCAGGTGAAAAAAAAGAAAAGAAATTTAAGGACAGATAAACTGCAATGTAATAAATGTTTACATAAATGTTTACCTTTAGGTTTAATACTGCTTCAAAGGTACTTGATATGGAGGCCTGGGGTAATCCTCACATTCATTTGGTCACTGCTAAAATCTAAATCATTGGAGTGGGAATCAGCGCCTAAAACATCTATAGTATCATTTTTGTTTATCTTTCTTTTTTGTTTGTCTAGTCTCGCTTTTGGAGCAGCATAACTGCCACGGTGTAGTTTTTGCAAGGAGGAGTCACAAGACTCTCTAAAGGTCAATGTGACGAATCGCGATTAGAAATGCGCATGCGCATAGGAACTCCCGGAGAAGAGTGGTCGGTTGTGCGCATGCGCAGAAATGCGCAATCGTGCACACGCATGTGCACACGCATGGCGAACATTGGCGCCAGACAAGCTATTTAAAGAATGTCTCTGCCCATGTTAGGTGCTGACTGGTCTTCAGCTCCCCCGTGTCCTGCTTGTTCCTGTGTGATTCCTTTGTTGCTGACCCGGCTTGTTCCTCACCTGACTCTGATTGCTCTCCTGATTAATACTGGTTCCTGACTTCGGCTCTGCTCCTGACCTGATTCTGTACCGTGCTGCCCGACTGTTGATGACCCTGGCTATTCCCATGACACTGCTCCTGTCTCTTACCCTCACTACCTGCCTTGCTCTGGTGCACGCCTGGCAATCTACAAGACCCGCTCTGCTTGTTACTACTGTGCCTGAATCAGAAGATCATCAGTCTTCCAGAGTCATCATCTGCAAGAGCTGCAAACAACAACTACTGGCGCTCTTGTACCCCTGATCCCTAGACACCCTCTGTTCCAACTCCAGTGGTGGTCAGGGCTAGTGACACAAGTGAGGCCGACCTCGTCATTTCAGTCTCCCATCAGGTACCTGACAGTCAAGTATTATGCAGTCAACTCCTTTTATTTTCATGCTGCCGAATAGAACTGTAGTTGCCTGCCTTATGGTTTTAATTACTACTATATTCCTTTCTTAATGTAGCTGGTGACTTAAAGTGATTGTAAACCCTTACATACAGTATACCCAGGGAAGTGACTGGCCTCAGATATAAAACAAATCCTCCTACATAAGTTGTACCTGTACCTGCAGTCTTCTCTACATCCATTCAAAGTGCTGAATTTTTAAAACTTTTCTTAGAGTTCAGAAAAAAGGGGGCAGAGAGCTGAAGGTACACACTGCAGAGCTCAGTGGGGAGAGCTCCGAGAGCTGATTGGAGGGAAGGGGCACACCCCCCCTCCACACAGCACACAGGTACAGAGCTGTGGCTGTCAATCTGCTGGAGATCCCTCCCGTCACCATTTTTCTCTTGGTGTCAGCAGAAGTTGTCAGAAGTGATTAATGCTGATAGCAGAGGAACAAAGCAGCAGACAGAAATGACACTTAGTGCTCTGGATTGAGACAAGTACACACTATAGAGAGATATGCTTTGTTCATATTTCATGTCTGAGATTTACAACCACTTTAAAGAAGTGGCACCATCATAAAAGGGCACATCATTCACATGCTTCTGTGGTGAAATGCTAAATACAGCCCTAGATAGTATAATCCTATTACTTGTTTTAGTTCATTCTTTTATACAGTGCTAACATTTCATAAAGCTGAAAGTGATTTTATGATCTGCAGTAGTCTATCTAGAGTAAAAATAATAAAAAACCACAGAGGATTTTCTAAACAGGCTGACACTGAGATTTAAAGCCATCAGTTATAATATCATATTGATCTTTATAAGGGAGATCAATTCTTCTGTGAATTCAGTGTTTCTAAAAAAAGAACCCATAGTGGAGTTGAATTAAAGAAATACTTCCTTCTAGATTTAAAGGCACAGAGAAAATGAAAAATATTTATTAGGTCCACCTTGTTAGTCCTGGTTGGACCTCCTTTTGCCTTCAGAACTGCCTTCATTCTTTGTGGCATAGATTCAACAAGGTGTTGGAAACATTCCTCAGAGATTTTGGTCAATATTAACATGTGCCTTTCTATCATCTCGAACCAGTCTGCTCCAGGGGCGGACTGACCATTTGGAAACTTGGGCACTGCCGAGGGCCCGGGGTCAGTAGGGGGCCCCATGAGATGCCCCTGGTACCTTTTTCATAGGCTTTTTTGAGTTTGGGCAAGGACACAGGGGCCCCATGATCCCCTATTGCCCGGTTGCCCCATGAGTTGTCAGTCCGCCCCTGGTCTGCTCCATTCTCTTCTGACCTCTGACATCAACAAGGCATTTTCATCCACACAACTGCACCTCACTGGATATTTTCTCTTTTTTGGACCATTCTCTGTAAACCCTAGAGATGGTTGTGCGCGAAAACCCAGTAGATCAGCAGTTTTTTAAATACTCAGACCAGCCCATTTGGCACCAACAACCATGCTACATTCAAAGTCATTTAAATCCCCTTTCTTACCCATTCTGATGCTCAGTTTAACTTCATCGTCTTCACCTAGTTCCCTAAATGTATTGAGTTGCTGCCATGTGATTGGCTGATTAGCAATTTGTGTTACCAAGCAATTGAACAGGTGTACCTAATAAAGTCTGATAAAAAATACTCAGACCAGCTCGTCTGGCACCAGCAACCAGGCCATGTTCAAAGTCACTTAAATCCCCTTTCTTCCCCATTCTGATACTTTGTTTGCACTTCAGCAAGTCGTCTTCGCCACGCCTAGATGCCTAAATGCCTTGAGCTGCTGCCATGTGATTGGCTGATTACTAATTTGTGTTACCAAGCAATTGAACAGATGTACCTAATAAAGTGGCCGGTGAGTGTACATTAGCAATGACGGGGTATAGAAAGAGTGGAAGATATCACTAAAGCTGGAGAGTGCAAAATCTAGTCTGCATAGAAACCAATCAGGTTCCATTGTCAAAGTTTAATTGAACAAGCTGAAGTTAGAAGCTGATTGGCTACCACGCACAGCTGCGCTAGATTCTGAGTGCTCCAGTATTAGTAAATCTCCCCCAAACTTTATGGTATAACTGGCAGTAAACTGTAGGCTTCTGGCTGGACCACATTTAGGTATTGGTTTGCCAAGAGCACAAGTGCATTTTGCATTAGATGCCAAGCTACTTTCAGCTGCATAAACCAGGAGTCTCCAAACTACAGCCTGTAGGCTAAAAAAAGATTTTATCTGGCCCTCTGATGTAAGAGAGGACTCTGCTGGGGACTCTCGTGTAATGGGGGGCTCTGATGGAAATTCCCATGTATGAGGGGCCATCGATGGGGCCTCTCATGTAAGGGTGAACTCTAATGGAGAGTCTGATGTAAAGGGGTCTTTGAAGGGGATTCTGATCCTTGATGAACATTTGTAAAGTAGATGATGTAGCCTTCATACTGAAAAGTTTGGGGACCCCTGCAATAGACCATAGAACGAAAGAAAAGAGAAGATTAATTCATGTTCCAGGAGCTACATCAAAGGTCTAGAGTAGGAATGAATGAACTGGGCAAAGTCTGCTTTTAGGTCCACTAACCCCAAACCCTACTGAAGTCTATGTACTTTTTTCAGGCTAAATTGCAAGGTTTAGCTAAAAAAGAGCTCTGAGGAAGGGAGTGCATCTCCCAAAAGATCGTGAGCTTGCCAGTTGAAGTAGGGGCCTGGACTTGGTGACATCGCTCCACTGCTGGATCATTCTCTAGTGTGAATGTTCACTACACTATTATAGAAGCATCTTTGTGAGTATGTTTTTGGAGTTTGGAAATTTAACAAAGTGCTATTTGGAAATGCACTAGGCCTTTGCCCAGTTTTCTACTGAGATTTAGCAGTCTGAGACAGGCAGCATTGTCAGAGTGTGTGCTGTTTGTAAATGCATCTGGAGACCACCTGGAGTGCAATCCATTCCTGTGATGTCTATGCTTCTGGAGCACTGGGGTGTATGAACAAACTCTTTCACAAAACTATCTAACTAGAAATGTTAGTGACCTCCCTAGTGCAGAAAACTGTATCAGACAGGGGCGGACTGACCATTCGGAAACTCGGGCACTGCCCGAGGGCCCGAGGTCAGTAGGGGGCCCCATGAGATGCCCCTGGTACCTTTTTCATAGGCTTTTTTGAGTTTGGGAAGGACACAGGGGCCCCATGATCCCCTATTGCCCAGGGGCCCCATGAGTTGTCAGTTCGCCCCTGGTACCAGATGATAATAAATACAGAAGGAAAAAGTCCGGCATTTGGGTTGAACTAAGAAGCACTGGGGTGAACATCATGGAAAGACTTGAGGAAGTCATGTGCTGTGTTAAGCCTCTCTACAGGAGTCAGAGCTTGGAGGATCACAGGCTAGATTGGGTGCCCCAGACAATGCACAAGGATCACTTCTTGCAATGAAAAGTGAGTAGGTTTACAACCTGAAATGTGTTGCCAAGTGCAAAGTGTTCTTAAATCCAGTCTTTTTTCTCAGAAAAGATGGCAAACTTTAAAAGCAGCTCCAGGGTCCCTAAAGTTTGCTGGCATAGGCTATGGGTGACTGGGTTCAGCCCTTCCTATGGAGGTGGACAGAAGGAAGGTGCACACTTGGCATAAATCCCTCTCAGATATAGGCAATACCAAGACTGTCCAAAGAGATAAACCATACCCAAGCTCAACCACCTGCTCAGTCCCTCATGGCTGAAGACTCAAGATACTCCCACACTCGAGCAGAAATTTCACAGTAGAGATGTGCCGGCACCTGGTAAATCCAACAAATGAGAAGTAAGAGCATTTCGCATAGCACCTTATAGTCCCATATTGCTATAAGGAAGGCTATTAGAGCCGAAACTCCTTAGAGTACTTGTGATGTGATAAAAATGTAGCAAGTAAAGACTTCTCATTTGACGGATTTATCAGGTGCCCGTTCATCTCTAGTATGGAGTACCAAGATTTAAAGTGTTCTTTTAGAGCATTGGTTTTCAACTTATGAGGTATAGGTTCTCTACACTGTGACACCTGAAAGCATGCAAGGGCCACACATGATATCCATATGTAATTCCATAGAAGATGATCAGTGATTGCAGACATGTTACAGGTTTTGTTGGAGACTAAAAACCTGCTGTAGTGGACAGTCATGGACTGGGGGCAGCCAAACCTACTGCAGTAGACTAGGGGCATAAGACCGATTGACATCTCTGCTCTTACTGCCCCTCTGAAATCCATCCAGTGCCCTTACTCACACTAGTGGAGTCTCAAAACAAGTACCAAAGGGTCCCATGTGGTTCTTTACATATATTGTTTTAGATAGGCAATGACCTGTGTATGTGTCCAGTGCCACCCATCAATTAGGATAGTGCCCTCTAGAATGCAGCTGTCTATCTTCACTGACAAAATTCACACTTCTAATTTTATAATAACAATTCTGTTGTAAGTATCAGGCAATGCCCATATGGCTATCCTCATCGATTTGCTATTAGCACAGACACAAATTACTATAAACAATTTTACCTCATTTTTATTTCCAAGATGTCCTGTAGGACATCTGGGAAACAAAGTCCAGATATAGGATCTCCAATGGATTGATTATTCCTCAGTTTTGGATCCTCTCTTGAGGTTTATTTTAATTAGTTTTAATGAGCTACAAAAAGTTTGTCGGTGTGCAAATGGATACTCGTTATGTTTTAAGGCAAGCTTGTCATTAATTAGAAGAGTCATATCATATTTACTGTATTCACCTCAGAAAGAATGTTGATTTTAATTAAAGTGACATTTTGCCTCATTAGTTCTCACACCCACCACAATGCTTTCACTTACAAGCATTTGAAGAAGATGCTGTAGAATGAAGTCTTTACAGATTAAAGTTTACAAGCTCATTTCCAGTTTAACCACTCAACTAGCTCATGCACAAGGGTTACTTGTTGGCACTGGTCAGTTACTAGCTACCTTTGCAGTAAACCCATGGCGCCAATGTTGTGCCAAAGCTAGCATGTCTAGACACTTGCATGTTTCCTTAGTCTTCCTACCATTTGCCCTCAGAGCCCCCAGTTCTGAGGATGTCCTGCCATGCAGATCCTGACCAATTCTCTTGGTAAGCAATCTGGCCTCATCCTCTCCTTTGTAAGCAACCTGGCCTCATCCTCTCTTTCGTAAGCAACCTGGCCTCATCCTCTCCCTCGTAAGCAACCTGGTCCCGACCTCTCCTTCGTAAGCAACCTGGCATCATCCTCTCCCTCATAAGCAACCTGGTCCTGACCTCTCCTTTGTAAGCAACCTGGCCTCATCCTTTCCTTCAAAGCAACCTGGCCTCGACCTCTCCTTCGTAAGCAACCTGGCCTCATCCTTTCTTTCACAAGCAACCTGGTTCCTCTCCCCATTGTGTCTTTTCCCCTATGCTAGCATTGTGTCCACAGTAGCATTTGCGTAGGCAAGGCAGAGTAGGACTGGCCATAGAGGGATTACTTTGACGCAGTTGGCCAGCTTAAACATGTATTGCAATATGTGTGAACTAAATATCCCTATTTATTGCATAGTTTGCTTGAAAGGGTATATACCAGTGTGCAGAGGGTCCTTCAGAATTTCTAAAGCTAGCATGTCTAGACACTTGCATGTTTCCTTAGTCTTCCTACCGTTTGCCCTCAGAGCCCCCAGTTCTGAGGATGTCCTGCCATGCAAATACTGACCAATTCTCTTGGTAAGCAATCTGGCCTCATCCTCTCCTTTGTAAGCAACCTGGCCTCATCCTCTCTTTCGTAAGCAACCTGGCCTCATCCTCTCCCTCGTAAGCAACCTGGTCCTGACCTCTCCTTCGTAAGCAACCTGGCCTCACCCTCTCCCTCGTAAGCAACCTGGTCCCGACCTCTCCTTCGTAAGCAACCTGGCCCCGACCTCTCCTTCGTAAGCAACCTGGCCTCATCCTTTCCTTCACAAGCAACCTGGCCTCAACCTCTCCTTCGTAAGCAACCTGGCCTCATCCTTTCCTTCACAAGCAACCTGGTCCCGACCTCTCCTTCGTAAGCAACCTGGCCTCATCCTTTCCTTGATAAGCAACCTGGCCTCATTCTTTACTTCATAAGCAACCTGGCCTCATCCTCTCCTTCATAAGTAACCTGGCCTCATCCTTTCTCAGTCTCTTTGGCCATTAGTGATTTAGAGGATGTGGAATAAACTGTAGTCAGGCTGGTATTCAGGAAAGCAGGTTTTTTTTGCATGCATGAGTGGTCAAGGGATTGGGATCTTCTGAAATGTCCCTATTAGATATAAGAACGCCAACATTTTTCATTTTGTTTACTTTCAGAAGCATTCGTTCATTGAAAAACACAATTTTGTCATATTCACTATGTTGAAGGAATTCATTTTCGTAATTTGTTTCCTATCGTCAGAATTTGTTTCGTAAATTCATTGGTCTGGGTCGATTCGAAAAATGTTGCAATTTTTTTAGGAAGAGTGCTATATCCATTCTCCTCTGACCTCTGACATCAACAAGGCATTTCCATCCACACAACTGGCGCTCACTGGATATTTGCTCTTTTTCGGACCATTCTCTGTAAACCCTAGAGATGGTTGTGCATTAAAATCCCAGTAGATCAGCAGTTTTTTAAATACTCAGACCAGCCCATCTGGCACCAACAACCATGCCATGTTCAAAGTCATTTAAATTCCCTTTCTTCCCCATTCTGATGCTCAGTTTAACTTCATCGTCTTCACCACGTCTAGATGCCTAAATGTATTGAGTTGCTGCCATGTGCTTGGCTGATTAGCAATTTGCGCTACCAAGCAATTGAACAGGTGTATCAAATAAAGTCTGATAAAAAAGCATGAACAAATGAATGCTGAAACTCCTGCACTGGACCGTGAGCTCCACAATGTCAGTAAACCCACATGGAGTACTTTTTTGGGAATGCAAGCCTTTGTACCCTCAACAAAGCAGGGAAATCCAAAGGAGCTGTGTGCAAAGAAACAAACAAAGGGCACACGGGCCTAGTTTATTACCTTTTCAAAATTTGGCTCTGAGGAAGAGGTTCTGCCTCAAAACGCGTCAGCAATTTGGAGGCCTACAGTCCCCCAACAGCCACCATCTAGGGAGATTGGACCATGCTGTCTTTTTTGTGATGTGCCTTTGATCTTATTCTCTTGTGAGTATACTACTTTTTATTCAATAAATCTAATTTTTAGAAGGTAATGCACTAGGCCCGTGCGCCCTCTGTTTGTTTCTTTGCACACATATCTAATAAAGTGGCCAGCGAGTGTATATCACCAAAAATCCACCAAATGACTAAGGAAATAAGCATTATGGTGTTGTATCCTATTCATGGTTTCTCTGTAGGCTTATAGGAAGACTGCAATCCAGAAAAAGTTCAGTTTACAGTATTATTATTATTATTATTATTATACAGGATTTATATGGCGCCAACAGTTTGCTCAGCGCTTTACAATATAAAGGGAGACAATACAGTAACAATACAGTTCAATACAAGAGGGTTAGGAGGGCCCTGCTCCTTGGAGCTTACAATCTAAGAGTTAGACCCCATGTACACGGGACACTTCTGAACGATGGAAACTGACTGCTGGAAAACGTAGTTTAAAAAACGTCTGTTTAGCTGCGTTTGCATAATGCGTTTATGCGCATTTATGTGCGTTTGCGTTTAGAAGCGTTTTTTAAAGATAAGCACAGAAGAACCTCCCAAATGCCCAGAATGCACTAAAAAGTGGTAAATTATTAACTATATCAGACTGTTTCAGAGTAATACAGAGGGAAGAAGCAGAGACAGCAGTAGGTGTTGAGATTAGCTTAGGTGTGAGTTGCTCATTAACATTTCTTTTGTTTCCAAGGGTGGGAAAGGTGTCTGGTGGAGGCAGTCATTAAGACCACCTGGCAGGGGGTCTTCATGAGGAATTTGAGGTGTGAATGGTCATTAACATATCTTTTGTCTCCAAGGGTGGGAGAAGTCTGAGGTGTGAATGGTCATTAACATATCTTTTGTCTCCAAGGGTGGGAAAGGTGTTTGGTGGAGGGAGTCATTAAGGTCACCTGGCAGGGGGTCTTCATGAGGAATTTGAGGTGTGAATGGTCATTAACATATCTTTTGTCTCCAAGGTTGGGAGAGGTTTGAGGTGTGAATTGGTGATTACAATGTGTGATAAGCTTGGTAGGAACATCCTGTGTTCAGTGTTTTGTCCATCTTAGCACCCTGAAAACGCTCTGCATGCATTTTTCATGATGAAAAAAAGGCTGTGGACGGCATCGAGAACTGGAAGAGTTAAAAAAAAATTTCAGACTCAAACGCTTATAAACGCGATTTACCACGTTTAGCCGCATTTACAAGCATTTTGCATTTCAAACACTGATAAAAATGACTGCTAAATGCAAGTTTTCTGCGTTAAAAAAAAACAACTAAAGTTCAATGCCTGTAAACAACTGTAAACGAAGATGGACACATAGGGAAACATTAGGGAGAGTTCAGGGGCTGCTGAAAAAAATGCTGAACAGCTCCTAAACGTGAGTTTATGAGTTGCAGTGTACATGAGCCCTAAGGCCTTGTCTGTCACTGGGGGGGACAATATATGCCCCTTGGTGTTATAGACCACCAAAAAAAAATGATCTGGAGGTGGTGTAAACAACACTTTCAACCTCATAGTTAAGAAACCCTCTCTTCCTAATCCAAGCATAGTGCTGAGCACACAGATACAAATGACACCATTACTGCAGAAACTAATAATAAAGACACGTCGGCCCCTGCATGGTTTCCTTTTTCTCTAACAAAATGGAAAATGTAATTATGTTTTTAATTATTTTTTTTTCTTATACGGTATACTTTTTTTCTCCAAGACTAAATTCTTGTTATTACTCTTTAGTGAATATTTAATATCTTAAAATAAGATGAAGCACAGCGAGCTTTCTGTATCCCGGCACTCATTCTGCCTCTTACGACATTCTCTTAGATGTGAATGCAAGCATGCATTATTTATGGAAACGTTTGCATCCAGCTACTGAGGAAGACAAAGAACATGGGATAGTGATTAGTGGTTTGGAAGTGACAATATATCTCTAAAAATTATCACAAGGATCAGCATGTGGAGGTTTGGGCGCTTAAAGTAGAACGCCACTTTTGTTGAGAATAAAAAAATATCACATACCGGTACTTCTACATGTCAATGATATAAACTACAAGGATTTTTAGAAAACTAAATTTCAGATTTTAACAATCTTCTGCCTTATAGATACTGAGACAGGTGATTTCACTAACGTTTTTTAACCTCCTTGGCGGTATGATTCTTTCCGATTTTTTGTGCTGAAAGCGGTACCATTTTTTTGCATGGAAATATGTAGTTTTTTATTGTAGGCTGTAATTTTTAGGAATAACTCCCTGAAATCTGTCCGAACAAGAGTCTAGTAAACATCCCGGGTATGATAAAATTTGAAACACGAAATCATAAATTATAATTTAATAAATAATCATAAAAAATAATAATATAATAATAATACATTTAATTCAATAATATAATCAAACCAAAAACATTGAAATTTGAGATACAGAGGCAAATTCGCACATCGCTGAGCAAAGTCGCAAAATCGTTTTCAGTGTCTGATGACGAATTTTCCCCACGAATCATTATCACTCAATTCTGCAAGTGGTTCTGATTTACTATCGCTGTTCTCTAGCCGGTCTAAAACCGCTTTTGACGTAAAGGGACGCTTTTTGGACGTCATGGACTTTTCTAAGTTTCCAGGCAGAAAGAACATTCAAAATGCAGGCAGGGCGCCGGACAAAGCAGTAGGGACAAAATGTATGTGAAATGCATTGAAATAGCAATGACAGCAAAAATGAAATTTTTAAAAAAATTGAAATTTCCCGCCGGTTCCGGCGCCCGTACGTCCCGACGTCACAGGGACCGAAACACAGAAGCCGGATGCCGGCGACGCTGCAGGGGACACATCGTGGGAGCGAAGGACAAGGTAAGTGCTGCAGGGACCCCCAGAGCAGCGCCGCATGGTAAGCCCGAGTGCAGCTCAGGGTTACCGCTCTTGGTATTGAAATTTTACCCCGAGCTACACTCGGGAACACCGCTAAGTTGGTTAAGGAGGTGGAGGTACAAAGTAGAGATGTGCATTCCGGAATATTTTGTTTTGTTTTGGATTTGTTAGGTTAATTCAATTCATATATTTGGATTCTATTCTTATTTTTTCTATTCTATTCATTTATTTTATATTGTTTTCTATTTTACTTATTTCAGGTACTTATATAGCACCGTCAATTTGCACAGCGCTTTACATATATATTGTACATTCACATCAGTCCCTAACCCTCAAGGGGCATACAATCTAAGGTCCCTAACTCACATTCATACATACACATACTAGGGACAATTTAGACAGGAGCCAATTAACCTACCAGCATGTCTTTGGAGTGTGGGAGGAAACCGGAGCACCCGGAGGAAACCCACGCAGGCACAGGGAGAACATGCAAACTCCAGGCAGGAGGTGTCGTGGCTGGGATTCGAACCAACGACCCTAGTATTGCCAGGCGGACGTGCTAACTATTTAGCCACTCTATTCTACTCTATTCTCTTCTTGTATTCTCTATTCTATTCTACTGTATTTTGTTCTATGCTGTTTTGTTCTGTTCCTTTATATTATATACTGTTCTATTATTTTCTGTTCTATTCTATTCTTTTTTTTCTATTCTATTCAGCAGCCTAAATAGGAACCATCATCCTATTTCCCTTTTATACCTTACTGTATTTATTGCAATATGTTTCCATTTCAAATAATTCATTTTCAAATTTAAATTCATTTTTTAATTCACATTAATTTTCAAATGCAAATTCAGATAATTCGTTACCTTATCATTTATTTCGGATTCATTGTAATTTGTTACTATTGTAATTCAGAAATTCGGATACATTCAAATTACATTTTCATCCGAATTTCGATTTGTAACTAAACAAATTGCACATGTTTAGTGCAAAGTTGTAGCCAGGGGCGGACTGACCCTTTGGAAACACTTGGCCCAGGGTCAGTAGGGGGCCCCATGAGATGCCCCTGGTACCTTTTTCATAGGCTTTTTTGAGTTTGGACAAGGACACAGGGGCCCCATGATCCCCTATTGCCCGAGGGCCCCATGAGTTGTCAGTGCGCCCCTGGTTGTAGCATATGCATACGATAGTTAAATGACAAGACCCAGCGTTATAATAGTACAAAAACAGCTGGGAAAAGCAGTGAGCCAATCACACAGTATGAAATTAATTTCCTAGCTGCCATGGTTGCATTAAATCAACTTTTGAAGTTTGATTTTAACATAATTACAAGTTGGCTGGTTTGGCATGTTTTTAACTCAAACGCAGTTTTTTTGTTTTTTGTTTTATTTTACTTAAAATGCGGGTTTGCTAAATAAAATCTGTGCTGAAATCATGATGCAGACGAGGTCTTGAAATGAGGTCTTAGGAGACAACTTCTAGCACATGTTCACTGCCCTTTGAAAACAACCATTCTCTAATAGATTTAGGATGCATGCACTTGTCTGTTGAAAAAGCATGAAAATTAGCTGAAACAAGCATGCTTAGTCTAAATATGACCCTAAACCAGGGGCGAACTGACCATTTGGAAACTCGGGCACTGCCCGAGGGCCTGGGGTCAGTAGGGGGCCCCATGAGATGCCCCTGGTACCTTTTTAGTAAACTACATCCCCCAGAGGAAGCTACGAGTCCCTGTAGCGTAACGCGTAGGGGAGGGGCGGTGACGTCATCACGCATCCACAGAGGAACGGCGAGTATACACACTGAAGGCAGACACACCTATAAGGCTGACCAAAATACAATTTGGATACATTTTATGTAAAGCGCTACTTTACCTTTCACAATGTGAGTGAGAAATCAAAGCACATTAAACAACTGAAATCCCGGATAAGACACTATGTTTCTTTTCCCTTCTTTTCATGTCTCATATATGGAGGATTAAATCAAGCAGCCAGCGGAGGAAGATTGACTGAGAAGGCTGAGCTGAGGAGAGAGAGGTTCACGCAGTGGACACAGATTCTTAATACAGCCCAGTCAGAATAATACCATCTCTATTCATTTAAAGGAGAACTTTCATTCCCACTTTATTTTTTGTTTTTGTTTTTTCACATTTATAGAAATTTAATTTTATATTTACACAAATTATGGATTTAAGTATTTCTGATTGATGAAATTGTTTGGTAATTGGTGGCAAACACAGGTATTCAATATATCACAAGAGGTAGAACCTATTAGAGCGCGGTACAATATTGGATTATATAGTTAACACTTACACACCTAGAGAGGGTGTATGAAGTACCTTGCGATCTAATATCAAATCAATTTTTTAAGTACACAAATTAAATAATTTTTTTCTTTTTCTTTTTAGGCACGCAAACAATTGGTATTATAGTTTGTATACAGAAAATAACCCCCAGTGGCTCACAAGTAAAAATCCAATTTTACTATCACACAAATATATTAAAAGGAAAAAAAAATTCAAAATGTAACAGTCCAAAAATAGATAAGAAATAAAATTAAATAAATAATGTTATAAAAAGTCACTCTGTGCCAACTTCAATCATCAATCTTCATATTCAGCCTTTCAATGGCTCAAAGAAGCCTCAACATGAAAAGAAAAATCACATAGTGCATTATCTTAAATAAAATATAAATGAAACAGATGTGATAAACGCAAACAACGCAAACAACCATGCGTGATCACAAATAGTGAAAAAAGTGAAAGTGTCAAAATAGTGCCAGTGGAACTGGAAGTGATCCGGCGGCCATTTTAGAATCTGGTAAAACCTCATAGAAGTCCATGTGGAGGAACCAGAGAACTCTGAGAGGTTTGGAAATTCTGATAAAGGCTATTTTAAAGAGGAATCATGATGTAAGCATATTCAATAAAGTATTTTAAATTGTATATGCGGGTTTACGCTATGATTTATTCTATATATGGTGGGCATTGGTGGATTGGTGGAGATTCATGGTTATACTTGAAAGCTGCTATATCTGGATGACATCTTGATCTGATCCATGAGGCTGTGATGATCCTTTGGTTGAAGCAGAATTTGTGATAATAACCTCGCCGGGAGGTGTAAAGGCATATTATTTACATATTTTTGGTAAGGGTATTCACTCCTTACACCATAGAAGTGGACACAGTTTTTCACATGTTGTGTTTGGATGCATATTTTTCACTCAATTGATTCACTGGCACTATTTTGACACTGTCACTTTTTTCACTACTTGTGATCCACGCATGGTTGTTTGCGTTTTATCACATCTGTTTCATATATATTTTATTTAAGATAATGCACTATGTGATTTTTCTTTTCATGTTAAGTTTTGTTTGAGCCATTGAAAGGCTGAATATGAAGATTGATGATTGGAGTTGGCACAGAGTGACTTTTTATAACATTATTTATTTAATTTTATTTCTTATCTATTTTTGGACTGTTACATTTTGAATTTTTTTTTCCTTTTAATATATTTGTGTGATATATACTTTTGGGAATATTAGTATTAGCATATTTATATTCACACATCTTTCCACTGTAGCTTGCAATTAGGTGGGCTGTAACGAACATAGAACGCAGCCACCTGTCCAGCATTTTCCCACTACCGGTCCCATTAGCAGCATGGAACCTCTCTGTGCAGATAGTGTGGGCTCCATCTTGCACTTGACTTTAACTCTTGAACTTCTGTACCTCTGTACGGAATGGGGGTCTCTGCAATGCAGTTCCACTCCCTCACAGCTAGAGACAATTCCATCTATAACAGGTACATGTTTCCGACAGGCTGCTTGCTGACTGTACCTTCAATGTCCATGGCAAACTACATGTATACTTTGCACCAGGGGCGGACTGACAACTCATGGGGCCCCCGGGCAATAGGGGATCATGGGGCCCCTGTGTCCTTGCCCGAAATCAAAAAAGCCTATGAAAAAAGGTACCAGGGGCATCTCATGGGGCCCCCTACTGACCCCGGGCCCTCGGGCAGTGCCCAAGTTCCCAAATGGTCAGTCCACCCCTGCTTTGCACTAATTTGACTTTATGTACTGACTCCTTATACCCCATGTGCTAGTGACCCAGACCTTAGACCATAGGTGCCATTTACTTGCATTACACTCCTTTAAAGAACTTCAGACCAGGCAGAAGGCAAAGTTTTAACGCTTTGCTGAATAAACTACAAACTGCAGTGCAGCAAAAGAACAGTATTTTTCCTAAATTCTTAATCCCTAATCCTAGCGCCAGCTAATGTGCTGTCCTGCTGTACCTGCAAAGGTAGAGTCTGTGCAAATAAAGGTCCAATAGTCGCTTTATTAGGTACACCTTGCTGGTGCCAAGAAAATATCCACCACACCAGGGGTGGGCAACTGTGGCCCTCCAGCTGTTGTAGAACTACAAGTACCATGAGGCATTGCTAAACTCACAGTTACAAGTAGAGATGAGCGAAGTATTCAAAAATTCGATTCGACTGATTCGGCGAATTCGTAGAAAAATTTCGATTCGAGTCGAATATATTCGCTGTGAATTTAACTTAAAAAAGGGTGTTTCTAGGCTTCAGAGAGACTTAATATTAGTGCTGAACACTGTACTTTTAATTTAAATGCCCTTGGAGTCTGCTGGGGAAGAGAAATAATACTGTCAGGCAGTATGACATGCAGATGAGTGCCGTCGATCTTAGAATCACCGCACACTTCACTCATTTGGGCAGTCACGGGGCCAAAACCAGAGTGTGGAGCCACAGTGTGGCGGTGGAGGCAGCAGCAATGGGAGGCCATACAGCACCCTATGACAAAAATGGAAACCACCAGCAGTGTGAGGAGACCTGAAAGTGGCACATGGCAGAGTGTGGCGATAGAGACAGCAGCAATGGGAGGCCGTACAGGGACCCATGACACACTCTGGACCTGGCAGCAGCATGAGGAGGCGGTACAGGGGCCCATGGCAGATTACAGGCCTGGCAGCAGCATGAGGAGTCGGTACGGGGGCCCATGGCAGATTACAGGCCTGGCAGCAGCAATGGGAGGCCGTACAGGGACCCATGACACAATCTGGACGTGGCAGCAGCATGGGGAGGCGGTACAGGGGCCCATGACAGATTACGGGCCTGGCAGCAGCATTTGGAGTCGGTACGGGGGCCCATGACACACTCTGGACCTGGCAGCAGCATGAGGAGGCGGTACAGGGGCGCATGACAGATTACGAGCCTGGCAGCAGCAACTTGGACAGGAGGACGTTCAGTTTCTGCACCGTCTGGTGCGTGCTCGCAAACTGTTGTCTCTTGGAAACGGATTCCAAGAAAGACTGCTGACGGAATCCGTGAAGAGGAGTAGCAGGAGAAGGAGCATCTGAACGAGCGGAATATGCCAACAAGCGACAACAGGGGCCCATGGCAGATTAGGGGCCTGGCAGCAGCTATGGGAGGCCCGTAATCTGCCAGCACCCTATGACAAAAAATGGAACCCACCAGCAGTGTGAGGAGACCTGAAAGTGGCACATGGCAGAGTGTGGCGATGGAGACAGCAGCAATGGGAGGCCGTACAGGGACCCATGACACACTCTGGACCTGGCAGCAGCATGAGGAGGCGGTATATAGGGGCCTATGGCAGATTAGGGGCCTGGCAGCAGCTATGGGAGGCCCGTAATCTGCCAGCACCCTATGTCAAAAAATTCTACACACCAGCAGTGTGTGAGACCTGAAAGTGGCACATGGCAGAGTGTGGTGATGGAGACAGCAGCAATGGGAGGCCGTACAGGGACCCATGAGAGACTCTGGACTTGGCAGCAGCATGAGGAGGCGGTATAGGGGCCCATGGCAGATTAGGGGCCTGGCAGCAGCTATGGGAGGCCCGTAATCTGCCAGCACCCTATGACAAAAAATGGAACACACCAGCAGTGTGAGGAGACCTGAAAGTGGCACATGTTTGGGGCATGATTCATGGCGGATTTAGTCAGTTGTGTCAGGAACTGGTGGTTTGAAATCCAGACTAATCCACGCCTGATTCATTTTCACAAACGTCAGTCTCTCCACACTTTGGGTGGACAGTCGTGTCCTCCGCGGAGTTGCAATACCTCCTGCCGCACTAAACACGCGCTCCGATGCCACGCTACTGGCCGGGCATGACAGCCTTTCAAGGGCAAATTCAGCTAGTTGGGGCCAAAGGTCAAGTTTCGTTGCCCAGTAGTCAAGGGGATTGTCTACCTCGGTTGGCAGGGTGCTGTCCAAGTAGGCCTAAGCCTGTTGTTTGAGGTCCTGCTCCAGGTCCACCTGATGCTGCTGCTGCTGCTGCTGCTTCTGTGGCTGGTTAGTAGTTTCCTCACTGCACTGGTGAAGAAAGCTACTCATCATCGACTGCAGACTGAGGCAGCCGCTGCTGGTGGAGCTGCCACTGCTCCTACCACCCCACCCCTCCCCTGCTGCCATGGCAGCGGAACGCGAGCGCACAGGGCCCACAGTGTCTGAGGATGGACGTTGGCGCAGACAGGCAGAGACCAGCTGACTACATAGGTGGTTTTTATAGTACGTTATTTTGGCCTCCCTCTCAGCAGGTGTGAAAAAGGCCACCATTTTTGAACGGTAGCGAGGGTCCAACAAGGTGGACAGCCAAAAGTCATCCCTCTGTCTGATGGTTATTATTCGGCTGTCGCTACGCAAGCAAGCGAGCATGCTATGGGCCATTTGTGCCAAGGAATGCGAGGGACTCCCTGCCTCCATCTCCACAGCATACTGCCACGGTGCGTCTGGGTCCTCTGTCTCCTCCTCCTCCTCCTCCTCTACCAGATGCTCCTGCTCCTCCACTCCTGTCCGCTGAGTGGAAAATCCACCCATTTCACTCAATAATTCCTGAGCACCAATGTCCTCCTCTACCTCCTCCTCTTCTTCCTGTCCTGCCCCCACAGGGGTCATGTGGCGTTGAGATCTGTGCGCCACGTCTACCGCACCCTGACCAGCCATTGTTAACAGCATTTGTTCCAGGACGTGCAACAGAGGAATGACGTCGTTCATCCCATAGTCCTGCCGACTCACGAATAGCGTGGCCTCCTCAAAGGGCCTGAGCAAGCGCAGGTGTCACGCATGAGCTGCCAATGGCTGACATCTAAGTTACACAGGGAATACCTTTATCCGCTTTTAACATCAGGAAATCTGTGATGGCCTTTTGCTGTTCGTAAAGGCGGTCTAACATATGTAGGGTTGAATTCCACCTTGTTGCAACGTCACAGCATGAGGAGTCGGTATAGGGGCCCATGGCAGATTAGGGGCCTGGCAGCAGCTATGGGAGGCCCGTAATCTGCCAGCACCCTATGTCAAAAAATTCTACACACCAGCAGTGTGTGAGGAGACCTGAAAGTGGCACATGGCAGAGTGTGGCGATGGAGACAGCAGCAATGGGAGGCCGTACAGGGACCCATGACAGACTCTGGACCTGGCAGCAGCATGAGGAGGCGGTATATAGGGGCCTATGGCAGATTAGGGGCCTGGCAGCAGCTATGGGAGGCCCATAATCTGCCAGCACCCTATGTCAAAAAATTCTACACACCAGCAGTGTGAGGAGACCTGAAAGTGGCACATGGCAGAGTGTGGCGATGGAGACAGCAGCAATGGGAGGCCGTACAGGGACCCATGAGAGACTCTGGACCTGGCAGCAGCATGAGGAGGCGGTATATAGGGGCCTATGGCAGATTAGGGGCCTGGCAGCAGCTATGGGAGGCCCGTAATCTGCCAGCACCCTATGTCAAAAAATTCTACACACCAGCAGTGTGTGAGGAGACCTGAAAGTGGCACATGGCAGAGTGTGGCGATGGAGACAGCAGCAATGGGAGGCCGTACAGGGACCCATGACAGACTCTGGACCTGGCAGCAGCATGAGGAGGCGGTATATAGGGGCCTATGGCAGATTAGGGGCCTGGCAGCAGCTATGGGAGGCCCTTAATCTGCCAGCACCCTATGTCAAAAAATTCTACACACCAGCAGTGTGAGGAGACCTGAAAGTGGCACATGGCAGAGTGTGGCGATGGAGACAGCAGCAATGGGAGGCCGTACAGGGACCCATGAGAGACTCTGGACCTGGCAGCAGCATGAGGAGGCGGTATATAGGGGCCTATGGCAGATTAGGGGCCTGGCAGCAGCTATGGGAGGCCCGTAATCTGCCAGCACCCTATGTCAAAAAATTCTACACACCAGCAGTGTGTGAGGAGACCTGAAAGTGGCACATGGCAGAGTGTGGCGATGGAGACAGCAGCAATGGGAGGCCGTACAGGGACCCATGACAGACTCTGGACCTGGCAGCAGCATGAGGAGGCGGTATATAGGGGCCCATGGCAGATTAGGGGCCTGGCAGCAGCAATGGGAGGCCCGTAATCTGCCAGCACCCTATGTCAAAAAATTCTACACACCAGCAGTGTGAGGAGACCTGAAAGTGGCACATGGCAGAGTGTGGCGATGAAGACAGCAGCAATGGGAGGCCGTACAGGGACCCATGACAGACTCTGGACCTGGCAGCAGCATGAGGAGGCGGTATATAGGGGCCCATGGCAGATTAGGGGCCTGGCAGCAGCAATGGGAGGCCCGTAATCTGCCAGCACCCTATGTCAAAAAATTCTACACACCAGCAGTGTGAGGAGACCTGAAAGTGGCACATGGCAGAGTGTGGCGATGGAGACAGCAGCAATGGGAGGCCGTACAGGGACCCATGACAGACTCTGGACCTGGCAGCAGCATGAGGAGGCGGTATATAGGGGCCTATGGCAGATTAGGGGCCTGGCAGCAGCTATGGGAGGCCCATAATCTGCCAGCACCCTATGTCAAAAAATTCTACACACCAGCAGTGTGTGAGGAGACCTGAAAGTGGCACATGGCAGAGTGTGGCGATGGAGACAGAAGCAATGGGAGGCCGTACAGGGACCCATGAGAGACTCTGGACCTGGCAGCAGCATGAGGAAGCGGTATATAGGGGCCTATGGCAGATTAGGGGCCTGGCAGCAGCAATGGGAGGCCCATAATCTGCCAGCACCCTATGTCAAAAAATTCTACACACCAGCAGTGTGTGAGGAGACCTGAAAGTGGCACATGGCAGAGTGTGGCGATGGAGACAGCAGCAATGGGAGGCCGTACAGGGACCCATGACAGACTCTGGACCTGGCAGCAGCATGAGGAGGCGGTATATAGGGGCCTATGGCAGATTAGGGGCCTGGCAGCAGCTATAGGAGGCCCATAATCTGCCAGCACCCTATGTCAAAAAATTCTACACACCAGCAGTGTGTGAGGAGACCTGAAAGTGGCACATGGCAGAGTGTGGCGATGGAGACAGCAGCAATGGGAGGCCGTACAGGGACCCATGACAGACTCTGGACCTGGCAGCAGCATGAGGAAGCGGTATATAGGGGCCTATGGCAGATTAGGGGCCTGGCAGCAGCTATAGGAGGCCCATAATCTGCCAGCACCCTATGTCAAAAAATTCTACACACCAGCAGTGTGTGAGGAGACCTGAAAGTGGCACATGGCAGAGTGTGGCGATGGAGACAGCAGCAATGGGAGGCCGTACAGGGACCCATGAGAGACTCTGGACCTGGCAGCAGCATGAGGAGGCGGTATATAGGGGCCTATGGCAGATTAGGGGCCTGGCAGCAGCTATGGGAGGCCCGTAATCTGCCAGCACCCTATGTCAAAAAATTCTACACACCAGCAGTGTGTGAGGAGACCTAAAAGTGGCACATGGCAGAGTGTGGCGATGGAGACAGCAGCAATGGGAGGCCGTACAGGGACCCATGACAGACTCTGGACCTGGCAGCAGCATGAGGAGGCGGTATATAGGGGCCTGTGGCAGATTAGGGGCCTGGCAGCAGCTATGGGAGGCCCATAATCTGCCAGCACCCTATGTCAAAAAATTCTACACAGCAGCAGTGTGTGAGGAGACCTGAAAGTGGCACATGGCAGAGTGTGGCGATGGAGACAGCAGCAATGGGAGGCCGTACAGGGACCCATGAGAGACTCTGGACTTGGCAGCAGCATGAGGAGGCGGTATATAGGGGCCCATGGCAGATTAGGGGCCTGGCAGCAGCAATGGGAGGCCCGTAATCTGCCAGCACCCTATGTCAAAAAATTCTACACACCAGCAGTGTGAGGAGACCTGAAAGTGGCACATGGCAGAGTGTGGCGATGGAGACAGCAGCAATGGGAGGCCGTACAGGGACCCATGACAGACTCTGGACCTGGCAGCAGCATGAGGAGGCGGTATATAGGGGCCTATGGCAGATTAGGGGCCTGGCAGCAGCTATGGGAGGCCCATAATCTGCCAGCACCCTATGTCAAAAAATTCAACACACCAGCAGTGTGAGGAGACCTGAAAGTGGCACATGGCATGAGAGACTCTGGACCTGGCAGCAGCATGAGGAAGCGGTATATAGGGGCCTATGGCAGATTAGGGGCCTGGCAGCAGCTATAGGAGGCCCATAATCTGCCAGCACCCTATGTCAAAAAATTCTACACACCAGCAGTGTGTGAGGAGACCTGAAAGTGGCACATGGCAGAGTGTGGCGATGGAGACAGCAGCAATGGGAGGCCGTACAGGGACCCATGAGAGACTCTGGACCTGGCAGCAGCATGAGGAAGCGGTATATAGGGGCCTATGGCAGATTAGGGGCCTGGCAGCAGCTATAGGAGGCCCATAATCTGCCAGCACCCTATGTCAAAAAATTCTACACACCAGCAGTGTGTGAGGAGACCTGAAAGTGGCACATGGCAGAGTGTGGCGATGGAGACAGCAGCAATGGGAGGCCGTACAGGGACCCATGAGAGACTCTGGACCTGGCAGCAGCATGAGGAAGCGGTATATAGGGGCCTATGGCAGATTAGGGGCCTGGCAGCAGCAATGGGAGGCCCATAATCTGCCAGCACCCTATGTCAAAAAATTCTACACAGCAGCAGTGTGTGAGGAGACCTGAAAGTGGCACATGGCAGAGTGTGGCGATGGAGACAGCAGCAATGGGAGGCCGTACAGGGACCCATGACAGACTCTGGACCTGGCAGCAGCATGAGGAGGCGGTATATAGGGGCCCATGGCAGATTAGGGGCCTGGCAGCAGCAATGGGAGGCCCGTAATCTGCCAGCACCCTATGTCAAAAAATTCTACACACCAGCAGTGTGAGGAGACCTGAAAGTGGCACATGGCAGAGTGTGGCGATGGAGACAGCAGCAATGGGAGGCCGTACAGGGACCCATGACAGACTCTGGACCTGGCAGCAGCATGAGGAGGCGGTATATAGGGGCCTATGGCAGATTAGGGGCCTGGCAGCAGCTATGGGAGGCCCATAATCTGCCAGCACCCTATGTCAAAAAATTCTACACACCAGCAGTGTGAGGAGACCTGAAAGTGGCACATGGCATGAGAGACTCTGGACCTGGCAGCAGCATGAGGAAGCGGTATATAGGGGCCTATGGCAGATTAGGGGCCTGGCAGCAGCTATAGGAGGCCCATAATCTGCCAGCACCCTATGTCAAAAAATTCTACACACCAGCAGTGTGTGAGGAGACCTGAAAGTGGCACATGGCAGAGTGTGGCGATGGAGACAGCAGCAATGGGAGGCCGTACAGGGACCCATGAGAGACTCTCGACCTGGCAGCAGCATGAGGAAGCGGTATATAGGGGCCTATGGCAGATTAGGGGCCTGGCAGCAGCTATAGGAGGCCCATAATCTGCCAGCACCCTATGTCAAAAAATTCTACACACCAGCAGTGTGTGAGGAGACCTGAAAGTGGCACATGGCAGAGTGTGGCGATGGAGACAGCAGCAATGGGAGGCCGTACAGGGACCCATGAGAGACTCTGGACCTGGCAGCAGCATGAGGAAGCGGTATATAGGGGCCTATGGCAGATTAGGGGCCTGGCAGCAGCTATAGGAGGCCCATAATCTGCCAGCACCCTATGTCAAAAAATTCTACACACCAGCAGTGTGTGAGGAGACCTGAAAGTGGCACATGGCAGAGTGTGGCGATGGAGACAGCAGCAATGGGAGGCCGTACAGGGACCCATGAGAGACTCTGGACCTGGCAGCAGCATGAGGAAGCGGTATATAGGGGCCTATGGCAGATTAGGGGCCTGGCAGCAGCTATAGGAGGCCCATAATCTGCCAGCACCCTATGTCAAAAAATTCTACACACCAGCAGTGTGTGAGGAGACCTGAAAGTGGCACATGGCAGAGTGTGGCGATGGAGACAGCAGCAATGGGAGGCCGTACAGGGACCCATGAGAGACTCTGGACCTGGCAGCAGCATGAGGAAGCGGTATATAGGGGCCTATGGCAGATTAGGGGCCTGGCAGCAGCTATGGGAGGCCCATAATCTGCCAGCACCCTATGTCAAAAAATTCTACACACCAGCAGTGTGTGAGGAGACCTGAAAGTGGCACATGGCAGAGTGTGGCGATGGAGACAGCAGCAATGGGAGGCCGTACAGGGACCCATGAGAGACTCTGGACCTGGCAGCAGCATGAGGAGGCGGTATATAGGGGCCTATGGCAGATTAGGGGCCTGGCAGCAGCTATGGGAGGCCCGTAATCTGCCAGCACCCTATGTCAAAAAATTCTACACACCAGCAGTGTGTGAGGAGACCTCAAAGTGGCACATGTTTGAGGCATGATTCATGGCGGATTTAGTCAGTTGTGTCAGGAACTGGTGGTTTGAAATCCAGACTAATCCACGCCTGATTCATTTTCACAAACGTGAGTCTCTCCACACTTTGGGTGGACAGTCGTGTCCTCCGCGGAGTTACAATACCTCCTGCCGCACTAAACACGCGCTCCGATGCCACGCTACTGGCCGGGCATGACAGCCTTTCAAGGGCAAATTCAGCTAGTTGGGGCCAAAGGTCAAGTTTCGTTGCCCAGTAGTCAAGGGGATTGTCTACCTCGGTTGGCAGGGTGCTGTCCAAGTAGGCCCAAGCCTGTTGTTTGAGGTCCTGCTCCAGGTCCACCTGATGCTGCTGCTGCTGCTGTGGCTGGTTAGTAGTTTCCTCACTGCGCTGGTGAAGAAAGCTACTCATCATCGACTGCAGACTGAGGCAGCTGCTGCTGGTGGAGCTGCCACTGCTCCTACCACCCCACCCCTCCCCTGCTGCCATGGCAGCGGAACGCGAGCGCACAGGGCCCACAGTGTCTGAGGATGGACATTGGCGCACAAAGGCAGAGACCAACTGACTACATAGGTGGTTTTTATAGTACGTTATTTTGGCCTCCCTCTCAGCAGGTGTGAAAAAGGCCACCATTTTGGAACGGTAGCGAGGGTCCAACAAGGTGGACAGCCAAAAGTCATCCCTCTGTCTGATGGTTATTATTCGGCTGTCGCTACGCAAGCAACCGAGCATGCTATGGGCCATTTGTGCCAAGGAATGCGAGGGACTCCCTGCCTCCATCTCCACAGCATACTGCCACGGTGCGTCTGGGTCCTCTGTCTCCTCCTCCTCCTCCTCTACCAGATGCTCCTGCTCCTCCACTCCTGTCCGCTGAGTGGAAAAACCACCCATTTCACTCAATAATTCCTGAGCACAAATGTCCTCCTCTACCTCCTCCTCTTCTTCCTGTCCTGCCCCCACAGGGGTCATGTGGCGTTGAGATCTGTGCGCCACGTCTACCGCACCCTGACCAGCCATTGTTAACAGCATTTGTTCAAGGACGTGCAACAGAGGAATGACGTCGTTCATCCCATAGTCCTGCCGACTCACGAATAGCGTGGCCTCCTCAAAGGGCCTGAGCAAGCGGCAGGTGTCACGCATGAGCTGCCAATGGCTGACATCGAAGTTACACAGGGGAGTACCTTTATCCGCTTGTAACATCAGGAAATCGGTGATGGCCTTTCGCTGTTCGTAAAGGCGGTCTAACATGTGTAGGGTTGAATTCCACCTTGTTGCAACGTCGCAGATCAGGCGATGCTGTGGAATTCCGTTCTGCCGCTGCAGCTCAAGGAGGGTGTGCTTTGCGGTGTAGGAATGGCTGAAATGCATGCAAAGTTTACGTGACATTTTAAGGATGTCTTGCAGTGGGATGGTGGATTTTACGAACCGCTTGACAACCAGATTGAACACGTGAGCCATGCATGGCGCATGGCACAACCTTCCTTGACGCAGAGCAGACACCATGTTCTTTCCGTTGTCGGTCAACATGGTTCCGATTTTCAGTTTGCGCGGAGACAGCCATCTGTCGATTTCTCTGTTCATTACACTCAGAAGTTCCTCCCCTGTGTGACTACGTTCGCCAAGGCATACCAGGTGCAGAACAGCGTGACACCGTTGCGCCCTGCACATGTGATATGCCGGTCGGGTAATGGGACTTGGCACGGGGGTGGCGGCTGAGGACACGGCGGAAGAAGAGGTGGTAGAGGCGGACATCTTTGCCGGACCAAGGACGTGCAAACGTGGAGGCAAAAGCGGCGTGACCTGTCCAAGTTGCTGGTGCGGCTGTGACGGCACCACGTTCACCCAGTGGGCCGTAAATGACATGTACTGTCCCTGACCATAGTTACAGCTCCACACGTCGGCGCTGCCGTGCACTTTGGCAGAGACCGACATGCTCAAAGACTGGCCCACCATGTCTTCTACATGTGAATGCAGGGCTGGCACTGCCTTTTTGGCGAAGAAATGACGGCTTGGCACTCTCCACCGCGGCGCGGCACAAGCCATCATTTCTCTGAAAGGTGCTGAGTCCACCACTTGGAAAGGGAGGGACTGCAGCACCAGCAACTTGGACAGGAGGACGTTCAGCTTTTGCACCGTCGGGTGCGTGCTCGCAAACTGTTGTCTCTTGGAAACGGATTCCAAGAAAGACTGCTGACGGAATCCGTGAAGAGGAGTAGCAGGAGAAGGAGCATCTGAACGAGCGGAAGATGCCAACGAGCGACAACTCCCCTCAGCAGAGGTGTTGGAGCCTTGACTGGCTGATGGAGGGCGATTGACGTCGGGTGACGGAGCAAGTAACGGAGCGGGTGATGGAGCGGGGGCTGGGGCGGGCAGAACCGCCGTATCTTTATCACGGTTTTCCCAGGCCACCAAATGGCGACGCTGCATATGCTGCCGCAACGCTGTAGTCCCAACATGGGCCCCCTGGCCACGCTTGACTTTCTGGCCACATAGTCGACATACGGCTACGTTTACTTCCTCGGGCGGCTTGACGAAAAATTGCCACACCGCCGAGTAGGAAACTTTGCCCCCGATACTCCTCACTGGCTGACTGCTGCTTCCTCCGTGCACACCGGCACCACTACTGGCCGTGGTGGTAGGCTGCAGTGGAGCTGGTGCTCTACTCCGTGGACGTTTGGCTCCACTGACACTGCTGCGACCCTGCTGCTGTCTCCTGGGCAACCCACCGACTGTTTTGCTCGCTGCCAAGCTGCCACCCTCTTCTCCTGATGATGCGGAAGAAATTGCCTGATGACGACGAGGCTGCCAAGTGCGATCAACCTCCTCATCATCAAGTAGGGTCTCCGCCTCACTACTAGCCCCCTCGGCTGCGTCTGGGTCAGGAGACAGACCTGTCTCTAGACCGGCTACCGAGCCACTCTCCTCGCCACTACTTCTTCGCCTGGCTGCTGAAAAGGCGGATGTCTCCCCCCGTTCCTGACCGCCCTCTGTTAGCTCTTCCTCACTGTACAGTGGGGCTGAGCCCACAGCATGCGATACTTCGCTTGGTGAGGGAACACCAAAGGACAGGGGCAGGTAGAGGACACGTGATTTCAGTGGGCTTGGTCCCGGGCCATGCCAACTAACGGTTGTGTCTGACGTACCCACCGACCGTTGGCTGTAGGTGTCAGAGGTGACCTGGGAAGAGGAAGACGACCGAGCCAACCAATCGACGACGGCAGGGTTGTCGGTGGAGACACGACCGCTGGATGACACCGGGAGCACTGGCCTCTGGCTGCGAATAGTGCTGCCTCGACCCCTTCCTCTGCTGCCATGTCTGCTCGCTCCTAAAACATTGCCTCCTCTGCCACTCCTCTGCATGTTGTCTGACATACTCTTTAATTAAACGATTATGTGTCCCTGAGTAACAATTCTGTGTCCCTGAGTAACAATTCTGTGTCTGTGCGAGTAACAATTCTGTGGCCCTAAGTAACAGTTCTGTGGCCCTCAGTAACAATTCTGTGTCCCTGATTAACGTTTCTGTGGCCCCAAGTAACAGTTCTGTGGCCCTCAGTAACAATTCTGTGTCTGTGCGAGTAACAATTCTGTGTCTGTGCGAGTAACAATTCTGTGGCCCTAAGTAAAGTTTCTGTGGCCCTAAGTAACAATTCTCTGGCACTCAGTAACAATTCTGTCTGTCCCTGAGTAACAATTCTCTGGCACTCAGTAACAATTCTGTCTGTCCCTGAGTAAAAATTCTGTGGCCCTAAGTAAAGTTTCTGGGGCCCTGAGTAACAATTATCTGGCACTCAGTAACAATTCTGTCTGTCCCTGAGTAACAATTCTCTAGCACTCAGTAACAATTCTGTCTGTCCCTGAGTAAAAATTCTCTGGCCCTAAGTAAAGTTTCTGTGGCCCTGAGTAACAATTCTCTGGCACTCCGTAACAATTCTGTCTGTCCCTGAGTAACAATTCTCTGGCACTCAGTAACAATTCTGTCTGTCCCTGAGTAAAAATTCTGTGGCCCTAATTAAAGTTTCTGTGGCCCTAAGTAACAATTCTCTGGCACTCAGTAACAATTCTGTCTGTCCCTGAGTAACAATTCTCTGGCACTCGGTAACAATTCTGTCTGTCCCTGAATAACAATTCTCTGGCACTCAGTAACAATTCTGTCTGTCCCTGAGTAAAAATTCTGTGGCCCTAATTAAAGTTTCTGTGGCCCTAAGTAACAATTCTCTGGCACTCAGTAACAATTCTGTCTGTCCCTGAGTAACAATTCTCTGGCACTCCGTAACAATTCTGTCTGTCCCTGAGTAACAATTCTCTGGCACTCAGTAACAATTCTGTCTGTCCCTGAGTAAAAATTCTGTGGCCCTAAGTAAAGTTTCTGTGGCCCTGAGTAACAATTCTCTGGCACTCCGTAACAATTCTGTCTGTCCCTGAGTAACAATTCTCTGGCACTCAGTAACAATTCTGTCTGTCCCTGAGTAAAAATTCTGTGGCCCTAATTAAAGTTTCTGTGGCCCTAAGTAACAATTCTCTGGCACTCAGTAACAATTCTGTCTGTCCCTGAGTAACAATTCTCTGGCACTCCGTAACAATTCTGTCTGTCCCTGAGTAACAATTCTCTGGCACTCCGTAACAATTCTGTCTGTCCCTGAGTAACAATTCTCTGGCACTCCGTAACAATTCTGTCTGTCCCTGAGTAACAATTCTCTGGCACTCAGTAACAATTCTGTCTGTCCCTGAGTAAAAATTCTGTGGCCCTAATTAAAGTTTCTGTGGCCCTAAGTAACAATTCTCTGGCACTCAGTAACAATTCTGTCTGTCCCTGAGTAACAATTCTCTGGCACTCCGTAACAATTCTGTCTGTCCCTGAGTAACAATTCTCTGGCACTCCGTAACAATTCTGTCTGTCCCTGAGTATGAATTCCGTGGCCCTAACTAGCGTTTCTTTGTCCCTAAGTAAAGTTTCTGTGGCCCTCAGTAACAGTTCTGTGTCTGTGCGAGTAACAATTCTGTGTCTGTGCGAGTAACAATTCTGTGGCCCTAAGTAAAGTTTCTGTGGCCCTAAGTAACAATTCTCTGGCACTCCGTAACAATTCTGTCTGTCCCTGAGTAACAATTCTCTGGCACTCAGTAACAATTCTGTCTGTCCCTGAGTAAAAATTCTGTGGCCCTAAGTAAAGTTTCTGTGGCCCTGAGTAACAATTCTCTGGCACTCCGTAACAATTCTGTCTGTCCCTGAGTAACAATTCTCTGGCACTCAGTAACAATTCTGTCTGTCCCTGAGTAAAAATTCTGTGGCCCTAAGTAAAGTTTCTGTGGCCCAGAGTAACAATTCTCTAGCACTCCGTAACAATTCTGTCTGTCCCTGAGTATGAATTCTGTGGCCCTAACTAGCGTTTCTTTGTCCCTAAGTAACAGTTCTGTGGCCCTGAGTAACAATTCTGTGTCTGTGCGAGTAACAATTCTGTGGCCCTAAGTAACAGTTCTGTGGCCCTCAGTAACAGTTCTGTGTCTGTGCGAGTAACAATTCTGTGTCTGTGCGAGTAACAATTCTGTGGCCCTAAGTAACAGTTCTGTGGCCTTCAGTAACAATTCTGTGTCTGTGCGAGTAACAATTCTGTGTCTGTGCGAGTAACAATTCTGTGGCCCTAAGTAAAGTTTCTGTGGCCCTAAGTAACAATTCTCTGGCACTCAGTAACAATTCTGTCTGTCCCTGAGTAACAATTCTCTGGCACTCAGTAACAATTCTGTCTGTCCCTGAGTAAAAATTCTGTGGCCCTAAGTAAAGTTTCTGTGGCCCAGAGTAACAATTCTCTGGCACTCCGTAACAATTCTGTCTGTCCCTGAGTATGAATTCTGTGGCCCTAACTAGCGTTTCTTTGTCCCTAAGTAACAGTTCTGTGGCCCTGAGTAACAATTCTGTGTCTGTGCGAGTAACAATTCTGTGGCCCTAAGTAACAGTTCTGTGGCCCTCAGTAACAGTTCTGTGTCTGTGCGAGTAACAATTCTGTGTCTGTGCGAGTAACAATTCTGTGGCCCTAAGTAACAGTTCTGTGGCCTTCAGTAACAATTCTGTGTCTGTGCGAGTAACAATTCTGTGTCTGTGCGAGTAACAATTCTGTGGCCCTAAGTAAAGTTTCTGTGGCCCTAAGTAACAATTCTCTGGCACTCAGTAACAATTGTGTCTGTCCCTGAGTAACAATTCTCTGGCACTCAGTAACAATTCTGTCTGTCCCTGAGTAAAAATTCTGTGGCCCTAAGTAAAGTTTCTGTGGCCCTAAGTAACAATTCTCTGGCACTCAGTAACAATTCTGTCTGTCCCTGAGTAACAATTCTCTGGCACTGAGTAACAATTCTGTCTGTCCCTGAGTAAAAATTCTGTGGCCCTAATTAAAGTTTCTGTGGCCCTAAGTAACAATTCTCTGGCACTCAGTAACAATTCTGTCTGTCCCTGAGTAACAATTCTCTGGCACTCAGTAACAATTCTGTCTGTCCCTGAGTAACAATTCTGTGGCCCTAATAACGTTTCTGTGGCCCTAAGTAACAATTCTCTGGCACTGAGTAACAATTCTGTCTGTCCCTGATTATGAATTCTGTGGCCCTAACTAGCGTTTCTTTGTCCCTAAATAACGATTCTGTGGCCCTCATTAACAAGTCTGTGTCCCTGAGTAATGGTTCTCTGTCCCTAAGTAACTTTTCTCTGTCCCCAATTATCGTTTCTGTGGCCCTAACTCTGTCCCTGTCCCTAGTACAGAGCGGTCTGCCTCTGTTCAATAACTGCAGGCAAATGAAGAATTCCAAAATGGCCGCTATTTATAGCTCGACCATTACACAGTGCTGGCTGGCTGGCTGCTGATAGGCTGATGCGATCACATGTAGTTGAGGAATGCATTATGGGTCAGCGCGCCTTGTCTGCGCGCCTTCCCAGACATCCCCGCTCCGTCGCCGCACATGTCAGCCGCCATTTTCTGAAAAATTTCGATTCGCGCGTCCGAATTAGGCTATTTTTCGGATTCGGCACGAATCGAAATTTTTCCGATATTCGACTCGAATTCCACTTCGGATACTTCGATTCGCTCATCTCTAGTTACAAGCATGACTCACAAAGGCAGAGGCATGATGGGACTTGTAGTTTACCAACAGCTGGAGGGTCACAGTTGCCTACCCATGCCCCACACCATTACACCACCACCACCAGCCTGAACCGTTGATACGAGGCAGGATGGATCCATGCTTTCATGTTGTTTACGCCAAATTCTGACCATACCATCTGAATGTCGCAGCAACCAGTCTGCCCATTCTCCTCTGATCACTGACATCAACAAGGAATTTTCGTCCACACAACTGCCGCTTACTGGATTTTTCTCTTTTTCTGACCATTTTCTGTAAACCCTAGAGATGGTTGTGCGTGAAAATCCCAGTAGCTCAGCAGTTTTTGAAATACTCAGACCTGTCTGGCACCAACAGCCATGCCACATTCAAAGTCACTTACATCCCCTTTCTTCCCCATTCAGGCACCTTCACCACTGTTGCCATGTGATTGGCTGATTAGCAATTTGTGTTACCAGGCAATTGAACAGGTGGACCTAATAACGAGGCTGGTAAGTTTATATCCTCTTATACTGTAATAGCTTGTCAAGCAGTTCTCAGTAACTTTGTGGACTAAATCTTTCATCCTCTATCATTGGTGACTGTTTCCTTCTACTTCCAACATCCATGAAAAAATTGACCGGTTGGCAGATGATGTTGAGTAACTTTCTCCTAAAACACCTCACAACTGTTTACATTATTTTCTTTTTTTTCATAAGTCCAACGTAAAACAACAAATCAGTGTTTCTCTTAAAGGCCAACCATGATTTTTGAAAGCTGTTCTCCAGGCTAGAAATAAACAAAATTATGAAGCTTCAAGCCCAAGCTTCTTTGTAGAGGCACTTCTTTGTGAAGCCACTGGCTCTTAATTCAACAGGAATCACTACCTGCTAACTGTTGTAGCCACATCATTGACTGTTAAGGACACTGGTCACCTGTAGGATGCCCTGCAGACTACTCCTCCTTAGGCCACTTGAAGCCAAGTATCAAGACACCAGGATATGACACCACATGGACCTCAGCAGTTGATTTATTTTGTTAGCGGTGAGGTAAGTAAAAGCTTAAAAAAATCATAATCTTATCAATACATGCTGATAAATTAAAATGAATTGTCTCAATGTATTATTTGATTATTTGCAATTTTAGATATACGGGGGAGGGGAAAAAAGGAAATGAGCTAGAGCAATGAAACTTGCCTGCTGTTCTACATATTCTCCCCAACATTCAACATACTTAGCACATCAGCTCTCTAATTTCTTTAACTTTTCAAAAAAAAAAAAAAATGTCTGCTCTGCAAAAAACTGCTCTTTTGCTAGAATGACCTCTCAATCTGTCGAAAATGGATAGAAAATAGAAATAGGTAATAGTAGGATGAAGTAAGATCTGGTGAATAGGGTGGATGATCTATGGACTGCAATCCTTCAAATCAGCCAGTCTTGCCTGCCTTGTGTGAAGGTGCATTGTCCTACAAAACCAGTACTCCCTTCTCAATCACCATAGTTTATTAAATTGCCAGTAACAATTGAGAAAATAGAGCTCTAAAACTCCAAACTGGCATAAAATCACAATAAATATCACTGATTACAACTACAATAACGCAATTGGTGTTACAAAAGGTCGGGTCGAGAACTTTTCAGAACCCCCTTGTACATGGGGCAGCCATATTTGCTCACTATTTATGGAGGTTTTGCTTTCTGTTTAGGTCTACCAGACAGAGTTTGTTTGAAACCTGCACAAGTGATTATAAATTTTATTGTCAGTTCCATTTTAAATTTCCAAAAATGTGCTTAAATTTTTTTTATTAAAACACCCTACATAAAGCCCAACTCCAGCCAACAACCTTTTCTCCCATATGGAAGAAAAATATATTTAAAATATATTTTAAAAATATTCTTCCCAAATATATTGACATATATTTGAAATGCTTAAATTTTGGCCATATTCAACATATTTCAATATATATATATATATATATATATATATATATATATATATATATACTGCATGTTGAAATGCATTTTATTACAAAATGTATGAAAAATAGTTTTAAAACTATATTTCAAATATACTGTATGTCTTTAACAATACAAATCTACATTTTTGGAATGCATTTACAAATATATGTAAAAATACATGTTAAAATGACTTTTTTGTACATGCATTCCAAAAATGTAGATTTGTATTTTTAAAGGCATACAGTATATTTGAAATGTATTTGTAAAAATATTTTTCATATATTTTGTAATAAAAACGCATTTCAACATGCAATGTATATATTGTTTATTGAAATATATTTTGAAATACATTTCAAATATAGTGTATGTCTTTAAAAATACAAATGTACAGTTTTGGAATGCATTTACAATTACATGGAAAAATCTATGCTAAAATAAACTTTCTTATATGTTAAAAAAATCTGAAGAATATATTTTAAAAAAATATATTTTTAAAGATTTTGTATTATACAAAAACGCATTTCAACGTGCAGTATATATACAATGTATACATGTATATATGTATATATGTGTATATATACAGTTGTGGCCAAAATTATTCAACCCCCAATGCTGTAAAGGGGTTTAGGGACTATAGTGTACATTTGGAATTGTATTCAGAATCAAATCCTACAAGGACGTTGTAACTACCCAAATGCAACTAAAATGACATCAATTGTTTATGTAATACAGTAGTAAATGGTTCTTATGTGGTTTCTTCATTGCCACAATTATTCAACCCCTTAAAGACTACCACTCTGAAGAACAGAGGTTCATACAGGTGCTTTCCATCAGGTATTGAAAACACCTGTGGATGTCACCGAGCAGCAATCAAGCATAATAAGCACCAATTAGGCAGCTTTAAAATGACTGTGATACTCAGCTCCTTCTAGACATTTACTGGTGTGGTTACAAACATGGTGAAGGCAAGAGAATGGTCCAGGAAGACAAGAGAAGAGGTGATTTCTCTTCACAGGAAGGGCAATGGCTATAAGAAGATTGCAAAGATGTTAAACATACCAAGAGACACCTTAGGAAGCATCATTCGCAAATTCAAGGCAAAGGGCACTGTTGAAACGCTACCTGGTCGTGGCAGAAAGAAGATGCTGACTTCGACTGCTGTGCGCTACCTGAAGCGTAGAGTGGAGAGAAGTCCCCGTGTGACTGCTGAGGAACTGAGAAAAGATTTGTCAGATGTGGGTACAGAAGTTTCAGCCCAGACAATAAGACGCACACTGCGTAATGAAGGCCTCCGTGCCAGAACTCCCAGGCGTACCCCCTTGCTGTCTCCAAAGAATAAGAAGAGTCGACTGCAGTATGCCAAAAGCCATGTGGACAAACCACAAAAGTTGTGGGATAGTGTTCTGTGGACTGATGAAACAAAATTAGAACTGTTTGGGCCCATGGATCAACGCTATGTTTGGAGGAGGAAGAACAAGGCCTATGATGAAAAGAACACCTTGCCTACTGTGAAGCATGGTGGAGGGTCAATCATGCTTTGGGGCTGTTTTGCTTCTGCAGGTACAGGGAAGCTTCAGCGTGTGCAAGGTACCATGAATTCTCTTCAGTACCAGGAGATATTGGATGGAAACGTGATGCAGTCCGTCACACACCTGAGGCTTGGGAGACGTTGGACCTTTCAACAGGACAATGATCCCAAGCATACCTCCAAGTCCACTAGAGCATGGTTGCAGAGGAAAGGCTGGAACATTTTGGAGTGGCCATCGCAGTCACCAGACTTAAATCCGATTGAGAACCTCTGGTGGGACTTAAAGAAAGCAGTTGCAGTGCGCAAGCCTAAGAATGTGACTGAACTGGAGGCCTTTGCCCATGAAGAATGGGCGAAGATACCCGTAGATCGCTGCAAGACACTTGTGTCAAGCTATGCTTCACGTTTAAAAGCTGTTATAACTGTAAAAGGATGCTGTACTAAGTACTAAGATTGAATGTCACTTGGGGGTTGAATAAAACTGATAATGCTGTGAGCACAGAAAAGACATTTGTGGTTATTTCATTATAACTGTTATGTTATATTTGTCTGACCTACAAGTGCCTCTTTAATGTAAATGTAAGCAAGATGACTGAATGATCAAAAGCAATGTCAAACTGGCCAAAACACTCAATTTCAGTGGGGGTTGAATAATTTTGGACACAACTGTATATATATATTTATTTATTTAAATATATTTTGAAATATATTGAATATGGCCACAATTGTAGCATTTCAAATATATGTCAATATATAGTATTTGGGAAGAATATTTTTTAAACATATTTCAAATATATTTTTCTTCCATGTGGGCTTGCTGTCTGCATCCCTGTTATGGATGGACTGTCAGGGTGTATCTGGGATAGGAATGGTAAGGAAATCTTCCTTCTGGGGAAACTGACAATAACCCAACCCAAAGGGTATAACTCTTCCCCTATCTTTCTAAACCAACAATAAAAAGTTTTGGTTGGGGTTGGACTTTAACATCTAATTGGCCTAATAGTGTCACCCATGTTGTAAGGGATGCTTGTAACTTTTGGGCTGTGATTGGCCACATTGAATCTCTTAATCATTCCTATTTAGTACCATTTGTATGGCCTATTGTTTCCCAACAGTAAACAATTGGATTGCTTATTATAATAATACACACTAAAGGCAATAAGGTCTTGTCTAGCTCCTACCGCTTACCCATATTTCATTGTTCTTTTTTTTCACATGTGCGCCTTTCACCTTTCCTGCGGTGCAGCTCTTTGCCTTTGTACCTGGTAAATAATTCAGCACCTTTAGACAGTGACTTTCCTCCACTCTATTTGTAACAAACAGGTTACATGCACGCTCTATTGATTTCCCTTCTCGGGCTTCTCATCTCCGCTTTCTGCCAGATTCTACAACTACAATCTCTGTGCAAATGTCAACAGTATCCTGAGCGCAACATAGGCTCACAAAGGGCAGCCAGGTGTTTATTCTAGGAATAGAAGAGGTCAAGGGGCTCCACAAGCCAAACACTAATGAACCGCTGCCTGGACAGATGACGGAATGTGCTGTACTGTGGCTGGCTAAAGAAGAACTCCAGTATAATAATAAAAAAAAACACTATTTACAAATAGAAGTATATCTAAACCCAAGAACCAAAATTGAATATATTTCAGCTTGTAAGTCCTTAGATGTGGTTCCAACATTAGTTTTCTTTTTTCATGCTAAGTACATTTTCTGCAAGTACAAAAGGATACTCATTGACCCTTTCTGAAATTGGGTCTTTTTAATTTCCCTTGGACTAAACTAAAGGTTCCAATTTAAAAAAAAAAATAACAAACCTGTTATACTTACCTGTTCTATGCAATGGTTTTGCACAGAGCAGCCCCGATCCTCTTCTTTTTGGGTCCCCTGCTGGAGCTCCTGCTTCCTCCCCATTGCTGAGTGCCCCCAAAGCAAGCTGCTTGCTCTAGGGCACATGTGCGTGCTCACTCTTGAGCTGCCTCTGTGTGTCTATAAAACACACAGAGTGTGGCTCAGCCCCACCCTCTTGTCCCTCCTCAAGCCAATGGCTCCCACTGCTGTGTCTCAGCCAATGAGGAGGGAAGGAACCATGAGCCGCTGCTCTCATGCACATCGCTGGATTGAAATCAGGCTCAGGTAAGTATTGGGGGGGGGGACTGAGGGGGAGCTGCATACTAAGGCTCCATTCACACTGGGCATTTTAATAATGCTGATAGCGCTAGCAGATAGCGCTAGCAGATAGCGCTAGCTCGTTGAAAAAGATTGTCAGCATATTTTAACGTTTTTGCATTAGCATTTAGCTGAGTGTTTCTGTGTTTTTCCCACAAAAAAAAATAAAACAAAATTTTTGATTAACAAAAATGCTCAAAAGCGCTGGTTTGCTGCGTTTTACCGCATTTTTCTGTGCTTACCAGCATTAGAACGTTTTTACAGCTAAAAAAACTCCTCTAGAAACCCACTAATTCTGTTTTTTTTTTTCAGCCAAAAAACGCCCCTGCCAAAAAAGGCTGATTAAAGCCTATGTGTGCATGGACACAAAGGAGAACATGCTGGGGAGTTTACTGGCTGTAGAAAAAAACACCAAAAGCCAAAACCAGACGCTGTAAAAAACGTACAGTGTGCATGAGAGGACTAAAGGTTTTGTAACTTACTGCATAGAATGTAAGAAGGTAAAAAAAACTATTTTATCAACTTTCTCAGATATCAGTGCCAGATTAAACTCTGAAGAGGCCCCTAGGCAGTCCAAAACTTGCGCCCCCCTGGCAGGTTTTTGGAGATTTCTTGATTGTGGCACTTTAGTGGGATAACATTGAACTAAGTAGTGTGCACATCAGCTGCTAGATGATGGTCACCATGAGATGACCATCACTACTGTGCAGGGGCGGACTGACCATTTGGAACCTCGGGCACTGCCCGAGGGCCTGGGGTCTGTAGGGGGCCCCATGAGATGCCCCTGGTACCTTTTTCATAGGGGTTTTCTGAGTTTGGGCAAGGACACAGGGACCTCATGATCCCCTATTGCCCGGGGGCCCCATGAGTTGTCAGCCCGCCCCTGCTACTGTACATTACACATACGTAGGCTGCACTAAGTTTTTTTACAAATTGAGAGCTGAAAGAAGATGAGCTTTATGAGACAAACTGTAATGTGAACCTGATGTCTATGGTTTATGGATTTGAAGTTGGTATTGGGTACTTGACATTAATATAGTAGTTTTTCTATAAAGTCTTTAATGTGCAGTTTTTACATCCTTGAGTTTTCTTTTTTTTTACACGTATGTAGGCTGCACTAATTTTTTTTTTATAAATTGAGAGCTAAAAGAAGATGAGCTTTTACGAGACAAACTAATGTGAACCTGATGTCTATGGTTTATGGACTTGAAGTTGGTATTGGGTACTTGACATTAATAGAGCAGTTTCTCTACGGAGTCTTCAATGTAAAGTTTTTGCATCCTTGAGTTGAGTCCTTTTTTTTTTACACGTATGTAGGCTGCACTAATTTTTTTTTTTTCAAATTGAGAGCTGAAAGAAGATGACCTTTTATGAGACAAACTGTAATGTGAACCTGATGTCTATGGTTTATGGATTTGAAGTTGGTATTGGGTACTTGACATTAATATAGTAGTTTTTCTATAAAGTCTTTAATGTGAAGTTTTTACATCCTGGAGTTGATTTTTTTTTTTTACACGTACGTAGGCTGTTCTAATTTTTTTTTTCTAAATTGAGAGCTAAAAGAAGACGAGCTTTTATGAGAAAAACTAATGTGAACCTGATGTCTATGGTTTATGGACTTGAAGTTGGTATTGGGTACTTGACATTAATATAGTAGCTTCTCTATAGAGTCTTTAATGTGAAGTTTTTGCATCCTTGAGTTGATTCCTTTTTTTGTATTGTTTGTAAGTATTTTAGAAAAGTTTCTTTGTAATTTTCTTTCAAGATAAAATCAATATTATTTTGATCCGTTGTTGATGGCCATTTAAATGGTGTGGGGCCCATAGGCCTTTGCCTTTTTGGTAATCCGGCACTGTCAGCTATCCCTTTTCAATTAAAAAATTATCTAATAAGAGAGAGGGGAAGGTGGCTGTAGTACTACCAGGGGCGGACTGACAACTCATGGGGCCCCCAGGCAATAGGGGATCAGGAGGCCCCTGTGTCCACGCCCACACTCAAACCACACCCAAAAAAGCCTTTGAAAGGTACCAGGGACATCTCATGGTGCCCCCTACTGACCCCGGGCCCTTGGGCAGTGCCCGAGTTCCCCAATGGTCAGTCCGCCCCTAATGTACAACACAATTGGGACAAATGAAGGAAAGGAGTGCTGCTACCCCCCACAGCGTGTACATACACTCAAACCAGTGCTCAGGCTGAGATTTCTGAAGACTCACAATCACACAGTCCAGTGGAAAAGCCAGCGCAGTGGTATAGATCAGCGAATTGTAGCTTTATTTATCATATGCAGGGAGTTACAGCCAGTGAAAATCACAGTGTTTCAGCCATTACAGCCTTAATCATGATATAGGCTGTAATGGCTGAAACGTGTTGACTTTCACTGGCTGTATCTCCATGTACATCATACAAAAATCAATACAATTTGCTGATCCATACCACTGTGCCGGCCTTTCCACTGGACTATGCGATTGTAGTAGTACACCCTAGCATGACAAAGCTACTCCTTCATAGATACAGTACTGTGAGTGTATGCTGTGACCAGGGGCGGCCTGACAACTCATGGGGCCCCTGGGCAATAGGAGATCATGAGGCCCCTGTGTCTTTGCCCAAACTCAAAAAAGCCCATGAAAAAGGTACCAGGGGCATCTCATGGGGCCCCCTCCTTACCCCGGGTCCTCAGGCAGTGCCCTAGTTTCCAAATGGTCAGCCCGCCCCTGGCTGTGACTTTAGGACAGAAAGTGCATTACTAGCGGGATCAAATGAAAACAAGCATGGGGTAAGGGAACCATTGCAGTCACAGAATCTAAGGACTGGTAAGCTGAAATTGAACAAACTTTTGTTTTTGAGTCTGGAAACAGTTTTTTCCTTTTCATCAGCAACAAATGTGGCATACAGACTTAGTTTTTCCTTATTTTATGATTTATATTTAAGTATATTTAAAGCCAAAAGTTTTTTCCATTTTGGATAGAGTAGGGGAGGGTTCAATCCCTATGTCAGGTGGGCTTTTATTTTTTTTGCAATGTGTCCTATTTGAGAAATTATCTTTTCCTCCTGTTTTCTAAACACAACATTAAGTGAAGGGAAATGTCTTGAAAGTAGGGCTCATTTACATTAGTGGTTGGGGGGGGGGGTTAAACCCCTGCAGTTTTACAGCCTTTCAACCAACCCCCCCCCCCCCTTTTAGCTGGAAATGTCAGGTGGAGGTGTATACATGCCACAACCTTGATGCTTTGCTTTGTGACTGTGGGAGGAATTATACCCACCTGTTGCATTGAGCAGATGGCATTTAGGGGGTTAAAACAGTGATGAAGAGGCAATACAATGCCTCCTCACCATCTGTCAAATGCCTTGAGTACCCCAAGTGCAAATGAGGCCACAAACAGCTATTACTGGAACACATGTCCCTATTGGAAAATTTCAACTCTGTTCCTGTTCGGACAACTCAAATTTAGAATTTTCCCTCATTTTAATTATCAGTGAAAGTGGTCACCAGGAATCTTCCCAAAACAGATTGCAATAAAAACTGGACAGAAGGTCTACTTCTTACCATGCTTTCCAGAAGTAACATTTTGTGTTTTAGATACATTTTAATTCATTTTATTTTCTATGCTCTCATTTTTCCCTGTGGTTTGTAATAGTTTTAACTTGGGCTGGACTAATCCAAGGCACCTAGCGAATTGCAAATGTCTCCTGGCAAACTGGATGCCCCACTCTTGAAGTCTATTACTTAGATATTGTCAGTAGAGTGACCCACTGCACTATAAGCACTATGGGAAAGTGGGACTCAAGAGAAAGCGTCTCTCTACCAAGATGTCTGTCTCACAGAAAGCCCATTCATGTATTCTTTCTTTTCCCTCTTTATGTAACACTTCATTTCAAAGTATTTTCAGATTCCATCTTTCGCCAATAGCAATAAGAGAAACCAATAGAAAATCAATAGAAATCATTGACTGGTTTGGCTTGGGAACAAAAGTTGAATCAAATGCTCATGCAGTTGATAGCTGCCATATTCTGTAGAACCAATGTATCCATAATATATTCTGGGGAAAGAGATTTAAAAATTGAGGCTATTAGTAAGCCAAGATTGGGTGAATCAGAGCTGATGTTATTGTTCCTGATAATACCAAGTAATGTAAGCCGTTCTGATCTTTCAGAAAAGGCTCAGACAGGGGGCATTGAAGTGAATCTTCATTGGTTGTATTGTCATATCATGCACCATGGGGTATTGCTTGATAAACAGAGATAGTCAGTACACCATGAGCTGCTGAGAAAGTGATGACAGCAATGGGACTGGAATTCCCTTAGATTAAAACACAGGCAGCCTGTTTTTCTGTTGCATTCGAGCCACATTTCAAGGGGAGACTAATGACTAAAGAAGAACTCTGGTCCAAAAAAACAGCATGATCCTATCAATGTGTATTAACGTATGAAAGCCTTGTTTCTAGGAGTACTTAATAATTATGCATGTTCATGGGGCAACCATTTTGGCTTATTGCATATAGGAAAGTGATTTCAAGCGCTCCCCATGTTTAAAGAGCCCCCTTCACTTTGTATTCAGGGCTAAGCGACAAAGTCTGTTTAAAGTCCACCATATAACCCACATATACCCACCTTTACCAAACTCCAACGCTCCGCTGCTCCTTGTAAAGCCATTGCAAAATATCCGGTGCTTGCCGGTTTAGGGGAGCATGTGACCTCCAATGATTCAGTGTGCAGGCCTAGGCCACAAACCGTGAGGTCCAGATATTGTCACATGATGTAGGTTTGACATTTATCAACACTATGTAAACTCAACCTTATGTTAATTAACAAATACATTACAGGGAATTCATAATAGGTGCCATAGACACCCTTTAGAATTCTGTTGGGGCAAAGGACCAAAAGGGTCAGTGATTGCACCCAATTTATGCACCTTTCTATACTGGACACTCCTTCCTTTCCCTACCACTGTGCCTATTACAATGACACACGCATGGCTGAGGAGTATTGTACTAGGGCTGGGTCAGGGGCGGACTGACAACTCATGGGGCCCCCGAGCAAAATGGGATCATGGGGCCCCTGTGTCCTTGCCCAAACTCAAAAAAAACCTATGAAAAAAGGTACCAGGGGCATCTCATGGGGCCCCCTACTGACCCCGGGCACTCGGGCAGTGCCCGAGTTTCCAAATGGTCAGTCCGCCCCTGGGCTGGGTGAAGCATAATGGGGAACAGCTCATGTTTGCCTGGCTGTTGAGTGACAGTTAATGGCGGTGAGTGGATCCATCACTGCCATTTAGTCCAAAGCAGGTGTCAAATGCGCCTACAGTTATTCGTGGTCAATGAAATGTAAAGCAGACCTGGCAGCAAACTCTCTGAGTTCCCCATCAGGCGCCACACATCCAGTGACAAGTCATTTCCCAAATACGGCCATTGTCATATTTGGGCAAATGACATCACTAATACAACCCCTCCTTTTCTCAAGACCAGGAGGCCAGGGAATATCCCAGACGATAGTTGAATGAGGCCAGGGATACTGTACTGTGATGCACATAACATCTTCCCAGCATGCCCAAATCTGAGTACTGGTGCACCTCTGTTTGCCAACACAGAGCTGGATCTGATTACCATCAGTTGAGAACTGGTGGTAATTCTTTTAGAATCTGTCAGCAATTCTTTAAGAATCACAGTAACAGGTTCTTAAAGTGGTGGTGGTTAAAACTACCTGGATTTGCCTGACACTAGTGCAAATTAATGCCTGAATTAGGCACAGGTAGCTCTTAAAGAAGAACTCTGGGATAAGCAACAAAATCACCCATTAGTACACCCCCTACACAAAACACTAAACAGTTAATAACATTTTGAAAGTCTAATTGAATTTTCATGACCTCATCGTTGTAATTCAAAAGATAACAGCATCTGCTCTGCTAAGGAGGAGGTGTAACAGCCAGGATTACATCATATCCACTTCTCTTTCTCTCTGCAGTAAAAGGAAACTACAGTTCCCATCAACAATAGGGAATTGTAGTGAATGTGGATGGGTACACTAGGCCTGTGCATGTTGAGTGTGTCTAAGATTCTTGGTTTGCCAACCACTGCAAGCGGGGCTGAATTCCGTCACTGCTTCCCGAAGAAAGAACTACAGAAGGGATGTGCCAATACCACTGGCTGGGGGAAAATGAGCATAGCAAACACTGCTCTTGCAAACATGAGACAAAAGACAATTACCAGTTTGATTTGAAAATGAATAGGCTTTCACTACTGAGTGAGCCAGAAAATGGATGACATATTCAGTGAAGGTAGGTAATCAGTAACAAAGACATGTAAAGACATTTTTGCCCGGAGTTCTGCTTTAAGGCAACTACCACCCAAAATGTGTCATTAAAGCAGAACTTTACCCATAACAACTTAAAAAAAAGAATGTTCTTTAGCAAGGAATATACATTGCACATTAATAATAATTCTACCAAACTGAGTGTGTGTTGTACATTGCATCCAGCATTGTTTCTGTTTCTTCTTGCCGAAGACATTTTGCTGAAGACCAGAGCTCCCGAGCAGCAGTAAATCTTTAGGCTGTCAGCAGATCAGCCTCTACATTTTTGGCACAGTGCCAAAAAATAGAGACTAACTGAGTATGTACAGAGCAGGGTGAAGCAGTATATTATTGGATTTTAATCAGTATAGGCACTTATTTTTAATGTTTTACATAGCTATACCTGCAAAAGAGGCCAGCCTGAAGTGATCTAACAGGACTTAAAAAATAACCAAAGGCAATTTTTTGTCGTTTTGTACAGAGTAGAGAAAGATTAGAACCCCTGTCAGTTTTTATTGTGTCTGTGCCCCCATTAGGGAAATTCACCCTCTCTATTTGTCCTGTTTACTGTTCTCATTAAACTTGAAAATAAAAGAAAATCCCAAACTTTGGGTTGCCAGACCAGACACTAGACCAGGGGTGGGCAAACGTTTTGACTTGAGAGCTGCAATGGGTTCATATATTGGACCCGAGGGCCGGACCAAGAGTAGATGAATGATGTGTATGTGTCATCCATAGTAAGTATAGTAATATTTCCCCATAGTAAGCATAGTAATTAATCCCCCATATAGTAATTCATCCCCCATAGTAATTCATCCCCCATATAGTAATTCATCCCCCATAGTAATTCATCCCCCATAGTAATTCATCCTACATAGTAATTCATCCCCCATATAGTAATTCATCCCCCATAGTAATTCATCCCCCATAGTAATTCATCCCCCATATAGTAATTCATCCCCCATAGTAATTCATCCCCCCTATAGTAATTCATCCCCCCTATAGTAATTCATCCCCCATAGTAATTCATCCCCCATATAGTAATTCATCCCCCATAGTAATTCATCCCCCATATAGTAATTCATCCCCCATATAGTAATTCATCCCCCATATAGTAATTCATTCCCCATATAGTAATTCATTCCCCATAGTAATTCATCCCCCATAGTAATTCATCCCCCCTATAGTAATTCATTCCCAATATTAATTCATTCCCCATATTAAGTCCCCAAGTCCCCCCTGTGTCAATTCACTTACCTTTGCTCCGCGCGTTCCTCTCGCCGTCTTCCCGCGCCGTTCCGGTGTAGCATGAAAATCTGTCTCCTATGAGGATCTGTCCCCCTCGACGTATCTGCGCATGTGCCAGTTTCAGGCATTAGCAGCCGATCGGCGATCTCTGGCACATGCGCAGATACGTTGAGGGGGACAGATCCTCATAGGAGACAAATTTTCATGCTACACCGGTCTTCAGGGCGGACTGTGAGAGGAGCCTAGCGGGAGCCTAGCTCCGTGGGCCGGATTAAAAGGTCCGCCGGGCCGTATACGGCCCGCGGGCCGTAGTTTGCCCATTGCTGCACTAGACACTAATTCTGGTGACCTGGGGTCCCCAAGGAATTCCCTTAATTTTCAGGGATTTCCAGTCACTTCCTGTTTGGCAATGGGACAGGAAGTGAAGAGAAACAAATAGTGAAAAAAAATCTGACAGGGGTTATAACCCTCCCTTGGTCTATCCAAAATGAAAAAACGTTTTTCCTATAGTTATGTTTTAATTTTCTGAGTAAATTTTCACTGTAAGCCTTTAATTAATTTTCCTGATAATGTTTCAGGAAAATAATCCACCTTGATCTGATGCCCCAGAGGACCTGATAAAGGAGGACCACCCTGTTGAAATGATGTGTCTATGATTTACTTCTGACTGCTGAAAAAATGTATGGGCACTCAGGGGCGGACTGACAACTCATGGGGACCCCGGGCAATAGGGGATCATGGGGCCCCTGTGTTCTTGCCCAAAGTCAAAAAAGCCTATGAAAAAGGTACCAGGGGCATCTCATGGGGCCCTGTACTGATCCCAGGCCCTCGGGCAGTGCCCGAGTTTCCAAATGGTCAGTCCACCCCTGTGGGCACTTAATCCTGCTAACTGAAAGTAAGCCTTGCTGTTTCTATTGGCTAAATTTAACTGTGTCCACTTGAATGTTGAACCGTCAAAAGGGCAGCACCCAAAATACCAGACAATGTTCTTTAAGATGGTATGGGGACCAAACTAAAACAATGCTCAATGTAAGCTGATCATTCTTAAAATATTCAAAAAGTGATGTAGACCAACTTCCCATTTTGGAAACAGAAAGCTAGAAACCACCGATCCAAGGAAAGTCACCAATAAAAAAGCACCACACAAAGCTCTAACCACTCATATAGCACTTGAAAACTCTCAAAAATGCAAAGACATTGAATATTGCTACAAGAAAAAATATGTTATCGCATAGAAGCAATACAGTTATATAGTAGAGAATTACTTCTTCCAATTGTAAGGCCAGCTTTTTCCAGTAGCTAAATGCATTGATTTTCTCTTTTCATCTGTGACATTCCCTTGTGCAGCAGTTCTCAAGGACCCGCAGTCTAAGGTTCACAGTGAACCAATCCACAGATATACCAGACCAACTATGGCTAAGTTCAGTGCTAAAGCTGTAAAAGTCATGACCTAAATGTTGACATATTTCTCTTGCAGTCAGAAAAAAATATCATATTCCAGAGCCGAATCACATTATATCAAGATCAGTTTAAAGGTTATCAACATCCTATGACTTCCAAAACAGTTTTATACCCAAAAATTCAGTTCATTGACACATGATGAGGAAATGGCTGTTATCTGTGAAACGAATAAATGAAATTACCCGTTTCAGCAATAGCTTCATGCCAGCACAATTATGGACTGGTGAGATTCATGGGCATGATTTCCCCTAAAGAGAAAGCTGAAGATTTGTAATATGGTAAAAGGTAGATGCCAGAAACAATATGTTTTGTAGCTGACTCACTATATTTCAAGAAAAGATTGTGAAGAGGTAAATGGTGAAATGTGAAAGTTACGTCAACTTTAAGGTTTTTGTATTTAAAATATGATTATTGCCCTAGCCCTCCTAGACATCGGCATTGATAAATTCCCCCATTTTTATATATATATATCTTAGCAGCTGCCAAAACCAATATTACCAGACTATGGCGCTCTATCACCATTCCTTCCTTATCCCGCCTCTTATCAGATCTTAATCTCCAATGTGAGATGGAAAGAAGAATAGCCTTCCACAACTCCTCCTACCATAAATTTACGGTCCAATGGTCTCGATGGCTAAAAAACCCCAATTGAACAATAGACTGATTACGGATACATGCCAAGATAAAATACTCTACCCCCTACTGCACTGGTGCCTTCCCTCACCCCCCGTTTCCCCCTATCCCTTATCCTTCACCATTTACACATCTACATTTTCCAGTAAGGTTCACAGGACACCGAGTATACCTCTCATGGAAATATAATCAAACCTTATAGTATCCCTAGCCAATTGGTGGGGATCCTTCATGATCGTTTTTCCCTCTGTTATGCGTTACGCCTATCGAATGTGAACCTTCTCATTTCCATATTAATGTCTATATACCCTGTTTCCTTTTTTTTTTGTATGTTAAAACTTTTCAATAAAAACTATTTGAACATAAAATATAATTATTGAATTTTAATCGATATATGTGTTGCTACCTGAAATGTTCATATATATGAGATCTATACAAGGTCTCTTGAGCAGACCATAAATGAATCGGAATGGGGCTGGTTCAGCAGGGATCAGATAAATCTCAATCTATCTATGGGCATGCTGGTTGTACAGAAGTTGATCTCTGAGATCTGTACAACCAGCCTTACGGGTATTTTTCACTGGATCAGTGGTGTCAGGAAAGGCCTGCCCATAGTACAGGTGAAGTTCCATGGCGCACAAATATGCGCATGTGCAGAGTCCTTGCGAGCCGAACAGATGTGTAGGCACTTGGACATAGGGTGCGCGCCTGTCACTACTGCTGGCGCCAAAAGGGCTATTTAAACTGACGGCAGTAGTTGTCCCATTGCCATATGGTGTTTTCCCTGCTTGTGTTCCCTGATTCTTGTGATTGTCTCCTGATACCGAATCAGCCTGTTCTTGATCTCTGATTTTGAAGCTTGATTGCTTCCTGCCCTGACCTCTGGCTTGTCTTTGGATTATTCTTCTGTCTCCGCTCCTGTCTGATTGATCTTCCATTGCTGACCTGGCCTGTGACCTGACTACTCTTCCTCCTACTGCTGTAAGGCTGATCTGCCTGACTGATACCAAACCCGGCTCATCTGACCCTGCATCCTCAGCACGCTGCGCTCGAGTATCCATCCATCCTGCACGGCTACATCAGAACCCTGCTCCCTGATCACAGGCACTCATACCCCACCATGCCCCTGCGACCGCTGTCTCACCATCAGCAGCCCTTGTACAGGAAGCAGGTTTGGACTGATAACTCATGGGGCCCCCGGGCAATAGGGGATCATGGGGCCCCTGTGTCCTTGCCCAAACTCAAAAAAGCCTATGAAAAAGGTACCAGGGGCATCTCATGGGGCCCCCTACTGACCCTGGGCCCTCGGGCAGTGCCCGAGTTTCCAAATGGTCAGTCTGCCCTTGACGGGAAGCCTGCCTCTTCACTATCCAGGTACATGACAAGTGCTTAGATAGAGTGACCATGGGTTCTTGGTCACCTCCCTTACCAAAGCCCTTCTCCCCCGATTGCTCAATTTGGCTGGGTGACCACCTCTTGGAAGAGTCCTGGTTGTGCCAAACCTATCCATGTGAAAATTATGGAGGCCACTGTGCTTTTGGAAACCTTCAATGTAGCCAAAATTTTTTGTAGCATTCCCCAGACCTGTGCCTTGCAATAATCCTATCTCTGAACTCTGCAGGCAGTTCCTTTTGATCAGAGGAATGCAAAAAACCAAGTGGCAAGTGACCTTCCAAGTGAGAGTTGAATCGGTGAAATACAAAGTGTACTAAGCCACAGCAAACAATTTAATTAATTGGCTAGATCTGCTGTAGGTGAAGCCTTTTCAGAAATTAGTAAGCAAAAATGACAATGTAATGTTCAAAGCTACATTTAAATTTAAAATATGAACAATTTTATTCATATTAGCAGCATAACAGACAACCTGAAAGAGCACTTTCAATTTTACATTTTATTAATATACAGTCTTCTGTAGAAAGCAACTCCAAGCAACAAGAAGCCAGCCAACTACTAATACAGGAAACAGCCACCACTTCAAAGTCAGACAGTCTACCCAATTTACTTTTAGGGCCTGTTCACACCACAGAAATGTGGTCCACATGCATTTCAGATGTGTTTCTGCTTACGTGTTTACGTGCATTTTAATGAGTTTTTGATATGTTTCTGATGTATGTTTTAAGAATTCCTGTGCATTTTTTCCCTTTGTTTTCTTTACCAAAATTTCCTGGGTTTTAGTTGTTAGGAGCTTTGGCGTAACGGGGCAGGATCTTGGAGTGACATCATGGGGGCAGGGTCAACCAGTGACATCACCGGGTGACCCCCCACCCCCATGTTTATTTAGAGGTGGGGGAAGCAGCTGTTATTCAGCGAATGTCAACGACAGGAGCAAACATGCTCGTCGCTTCTGATCCTTTTGGCTAAGATCAAGTATAGAACATTTTCGGACAGCAGCTTTTTCTTTTTTTTTTGCAGCTTGGCGGATGGCGTTCATCATGATTGATAATAGATTTACTTCAGGGGACATTTTTTTAAAAACAAATGACTTGTCAAAAACAATTTTTCTGTTTATATTTGCTTTTGACCTTTTATTGGTGAATGAGCATGGGGTACTATGTACCCCATACTCATTCACATGGGGCGGGATCTGGGGGGTCCCCTTGTTAAAGGGAGCTTCCAGATTCTGATAAGCAACTCCTGCACCTCCACAACCACTGGACCAAGATTGTGGGGAAGAGGCCCTTTTTTTCTGATGCTGTGGGGCAAGATACTTGGCCGAGGGCCTGGTATGGATGTTGGGGGGGACCCCACCTGTTGGGGGGGACCGCACCCACTTTGTTTATTGCTTTTTTCAAAATCTATCCCCACTGATAGCAGGAATGACTGATTTTGCTGCATTCCAGTACAATTCAGTGCAGAAAAATTCAGCAAGTTTTTTGACTGCACTGAAAAGTCCTGAATTCATTGCACAGGTGTGAATTATGCCCTTGGAACCCCTATAAACAACTGTGCATGCATTTTTGATGCAGAAAAAAGTGCATTGGATTGCATCTGGTGTGATCCAGCCCTTAAGGCCCATTTACACTTTACTGTCAAGGTACCTTATTTGCATTAGAGAGTTGAGGTACCATCCAAAGACTAAGGCAATGACGCTCTGATAGACGTGTTGCAGAGCACCACAATCCATTGTAGCGCACTACCATGCAATGACGGTGCGCTGCATCAACGAAAATACTGCATAAACTTCTTTTGTCTTTTCTGGTGCATTGGTAGCCAATTGGAAATAAAACAGCTACCTTAACTCAACACAAGTTAATGTGTTCATGTCATGCACAGAAATGGCAAAGTGTAAATGGACCCTAAAGGAAACCTGAACTGAAAGTAGTATGGGGAAACCTCCACGGCTGACCTCTCCATCTGTAAATGCTAGTTTCACCTGGGAAGAAGTGTGCCAACCTGGTGCTCTGACTTCAGTTGCTGTATACGTGTCCTGGGTCAGAGATGCAGGAAATATTACAGTCAGAGACAAGCAATGATCACATTCAAGAGGGAGTCAGCAATAGCAGCCCCACCTAATTCTTTTGGTACAGATTTCCTTTATTTTTCATTGTATAGATTTCTATCCATTGTGATTTAGCGGCTTTCCCATAAGGCTTCTGAGTACAGCTAAATAGAGGAAAAACAAAACAGAGGGCGCACCGGCCTTGTGCATTATCTTTAAAAGTATGTTTATTAAATTTAAAAGAGGCTCTGAGGAAGAGGCTAGTCGTCCAAACGCGTCAGCATTTTTGGATGTCCATCATTCTCATCACCATTCAGAAACGCAGTGCGAATTGGACAGAGCGGTCTCATATGATGTGCTTATATTCATGTAAAAAATTCCAAAAACAACCTCCTGCGCTTAAATGGAATCCTATCCTTCAAAAGCTGCCGACACCAAACTTATACCCAAGTAAGTGAATAATCAATTAAAATAAATAGTGTAGCGCTAATAATGCTAACAATTACGTGTTAAAATGCACAAACTCTATATACATCCCCTACATATATATATCCAAGGTGATAAATCAATACATAAATAATAAAATGGTTCTGTCATACGTGAATTCCCTCACGGGGAATATTTAGTGAAAAAAGTGACAAACACACTCCTATTTGCACATTGTGAAACAATATGTATACTAGTGCACAAAATTAGTGAACAAATAATCAATTCAAAAAGTACAAAATGATATAATAATAGTAATACGATAGTTTTGACCCTGATGAAGTCACGAGGTGGGCGTGGCGCAGCGCGTCGGTACGTGGGGAGGAGCTTCCGGTGATGTCATTTCTGGCGTGGGGGCCATATTGGATCACCCTGTTGAGTACACCCATGCAGTACACCCATAGCATGTGGTAAAAAGCTGGAAAACTCGTGGGCAAATGTGAGTGTAATACTTATTGTCGTTTTAAATTTGATGCAATAAAAAACGGTTGCACTATGGAGGGTCTCTGTTTGTGTCTTATCATGATCCTGTGAGGAGCTGGCTGTTAGTCTGTTGGAGGCTGGAGACGTGAGGGGAAAGCCTGAGAGGGACCCATTCTGATAGGATCACTTGATCCTCAAAGCGTGTTGACCCTGTGGGGTCTAATGAAGCAGGTGAGGGGGTATTTTGGCTGGTAAAGGATTGGCACGTGTGTACCACGTATATGGCACATTATATATTCTTGCATGAAGAGTGAAGTGTGAGGATCACCACAAACTATCGTATTATTATTATTATATCATTTTGGACTTTTTGAATTGAATATTTGTTCACTAACTTTGTGCACCAGTATACATATTGTTTCACAATGTGCAAATAGGAGTGTGTTTGTCACTTTTTTCACTTAATATTCCCCGTGAGGGAATTCACGTATGACACAACTATTTTATTATTTATGTATTGATTTATCACCTTGGATATATATATGTAGGGGATGTATATAGAGTTTATGCATTTTAACACGTAATTGTTAGTATTATTAGCGCTACACTATTTATTTTAATTGATCTTATATTCATGTACTTTTGTGAGTAGAATACCTTCCAGGGGCGGACTGACCAGTTGGAAACTCGGGCTCTGCCCGAGGGGCCGGGGGTCAGTAGGGGGCCCCATGAGATGCCCCTGGTACCTTTTTCATAAGCTTTTTTGAGTTTGGGCAAGGACACAGAGGCCTTATGATCCCCTATTGCCCGGGGCCCCATGAGCTGTCAGTCCGCCCCTGATACCTTCTTATAAATTTAATTTCAATGATTTTTATTGAAAATTTTAAACATTTTAAACATGTCATGGTATCCAATTACGGTTCAAGTCATATATAAAACAACAAGAAAATGGTCATGCGAAACAAATTCCCCATCATTTGGCTGGGGGCGTATTTAACATTACTTTTTTTTTACCAGAGATGTTTATTTGGGTAAGGAACCATAGGTGAGGGTATAATTTATACGATAAGGGAAAAGAAAAACAGGAACAAAGGTCAGGTTGGGAAGGGAGAGGGTAAAGGGGGAAAGGAGGGGGAATAGTAACATATCAGTCTGATGTCTAATATAGAAGATTCTGAGTTTTGTACATTTAGGTAGTCAGTAATTTAAGGAACAATTCGAGTTTCGCAGCCATCTATCCCACTGGGTTTTGAATTTATGATATGAAGAGTTAGTTAGAGCTGATCTTCTCTCCATATCACATTGGACGTTAAGATCCGATATAAGCAAGGTGAGAGAGGGGGTTTTAGTAGAATTCCACAGTTTTGTGTGATTAATTTTAGCGGCTGCTAGTATGTGGATGATAATAGTACGAGATTCTCTTGGAAATTGATCAATTCCAATATGGAGTAATGCAAGAGCAGAGTTAGGCGCAACTGGGGATTCAGCTAGTGTTGAGATCAATTGGAAAACCATGTTCCAGTACGATCTGAAAATTTACACGTCCAGAGTTTATGGAGAGTTGAACCTGTGTCCCCGCATTGTCTCCAATAAGCTGGGGAGCGCTGAGGATAAAATAGGGATAATTTGAGTGGTGCTAGGTACCACTGGTGTAGAATTTTTATGTACGATTCCCCCTTCTTATACATTTAGCCACTTCCCGACCGGCCGTTGCATATAAACGGCCGGACAGTGGCAGTGCAGGGTCGGGTGGCCGTTTATGAACGGCCTCCCCACACCCTGCTTGTGCGCGCTCCCTGGGAGCGCGCAGCACCGCGATCCGGTGCTCGCTGTGTCCTCCGGACACAGTGAAACACCGATCGTCGGACGGGACATCTGTACGAGGTCCCAATCATGTGATCACTGATTGGCCAATCAGTGATCACATGCAGAGTAGTAAGCAAGATGTCACTTCTGATATCATTGCTTACTACGTGTGAAATCTGTGAATGATCACAGAGGTCACATGGTACAAGGCTATTCACAAGAGTTTGTACCATGTGACAAGCTGTGACCAATCACAGCTCACACAGTATTTCTCAATGGCTGCAAGAATGCAGCTAGAGAGAAGGAGAAATGATTGCTTTTACATCCTATATGGGTGTAAAAGCAATCAGTGTAAAAAAAAAAAAAAAAATCTTCATCACCCCCCACAAGTAGTACAGTGTCACCATGGTGACACTGTACTGCTAGGGTGACAGTATGTAAAAAAAAATAAATAAATAAAAAATAATAATATAAAAAAATAAAATAAAAATGTAAAAAAAATGTTTAAAAATTATAATTTTTGGTTATAAACTAATTTGTTTTTGTTTTTTTTTACTAAAAAGATAATGGAATACATTTTGGCAAAGATTTATGATGAAATATTATTTATTTGCAAAATTTTATAAAAAACACACTTTTGTTCAAAATTTTTGGACTTTTTCATTTACATAGCAAAAAAAATAAAAATCCCAGCGGTGAATAAATACCACCAAAATAAAGCTTTATCTGTCTCAAAAAAATGGTAAAAAATTTATTTGGGTACAGTGTTGCATGACTGCGCAATTGTCATTCAAAGTGTGATAGCGCTGAAAGCTGAAAATTGCCCTGGTCAGGAAGGGGGTAAAAGTGTCCGGTCTGGAAGTGGTTAATAAACATACTTTTAAAGGTAATGCACGAGGCCGGTGCTCCCTCTGTTTTGTTTTTCTCTATTTAGTACTTTTGGACTCACCGGTTCTTTGAGGGCACAGTCGTTGTGTGATCCCTATGACATAGAGTCCATCCCTAAGCGCATGAGTATTTGGGTTTTCCCCTTTCACTTCTGACTACAACTGCTGCTACTTGTCCAGCAAGGTATTAATATAGGCTGGCAGACCGGGTAGCAGTGTGCGAAAGAAAAGGATTCTTGAACCAGGGAACACACAAATCAGCATTTCTTTCCAGAGAATGAGAATACCGGCAACCAGGGGCGGACTGACAACTCATGGGGCCCCCGGGCAAAAGGGGATCATGGGGCCCCTGCGTCCTTGCCCAAACTCAAAAAAGCCTCTGAAAAATGTACCAGGGGCATCTCATGGGGCCCCCTACTGACCCCGGGCCCTCGGGCAGTGCCCGAGTTTCCAAATGGTCAGTCCGCCCCTGCCGGCAACTTAAATGTTGGGATTTCGCTAGTGATGCAATGAGGTCCACAAGTAGAACATCGTGATGAAATCTACAGCCACATAGCAGGTAAGCTATATCCACAAGTCAGTTTTAATACAAGATTTTCATACTTGACTAGCTTGCATTTATTAAGATAAGGCATAGATTCCGAGGTCAACTAGAAGCAGCCAGAATTATTTGCTGCTTAACTCCTAATTGTATACAATTTTCTATTTTGAACTTGCCTTGACATTTTCATACTGGCTACATATTTATCAAGCTTAAGGTGCGATTAACCTCCTTAAATGCCAAGGGCATCATACTTGTGAAAACCTTCAGTCTACTCAACTGCACAGCACGAGAAAAGAAAAAATTAAAATAATTCATAAAATTAACCTTAATATTAAATGAGCTGGCTGATAATTCATAGGTCTGAGACGCTGCAAGAATAAAAATTTAGACATAGGTCGATATGTCATCTCTTGACATATTACTCCATGTGCTGTGAGTTGTGTGTGGGCAGTGAGCTACTGCAGAGGGAAACTATAGAATAGAGATTGGGCAATCAAATGGTAATTTACTGATATTCAAGGTAAAAATGTTTCAAAAAATGAAATAACTGTATTTTCTCAGTAAATTACCATGCAATTTAAGGTCCAAGCCCAGTCATAAAATCAGAACATTTTCTTCAATTTGCCTCTTGTGTGCTCAGAACTATATTATAAACACATGTTGACTTTCCTCTAAACGTCCCAAAAACTAAAGGTTATAGGAATCCTCTGATAAGTCAATTTAGAACTTAGACAGGTTTTTCTTTCTCCATAAACATACCAATTCACTTGCTGTTTTTTATTAAGAGAAAATGTACAATTTTTCTGGAGATTTTATCCCACTGGGAATCAAACCGATGACCTCAGCTGAGAAAGGTCAAATTGCCAACCACAGAGCCTTGTGGCCCCCAAATTCTGCATCTATCTGCCTGGGGGGAGACAAGTCAGCTCAGGCTACCATTAAAGCCCCCACAGAGAAAAGGGACAGGAACATCTCAAAGTGCAGATCCAAGGTGGGAAAGCAGCACTAGGCATAGTGGGAAGGAATTTGGTGAAAATGAATAGCAGCAACTTGTTCATCCGAATATGATCATTTATTGATACAGTACAAAAAACACAGAGGCCATGGCTACGACTAAGGCTTTGGGTCGAAGAGTGTAAACCTTTGTATTTTATGTACTCTACCTGCATCCATAAATTATCATTGTTAGGGACCAGCCGGTGGTAGCCTCTAGCGTTCCACAGACCAGAATTCCCCAGGGCGCGGAATCTAAGTTCCGACCTGCTTGTTCACCAGAGCCCCTGATGGTGGGGATGGACTTGGAGCAAGCCTAGACCAGGTCTCAACCCCTGGGTGCAACCAGCTGTGGTAGAGGAATCTGTCGGTGGTACGCAGCAGGTGAGAGTCTGATGTGAGGAGGTAGAGTAAGCGAGGTCAGACAGGCCGGGTCGATAACAGCGGAGCAGGTCGATACAAACGGCAGGCAGAGGAATAAACGGGTCACGGTCCGGGTTTGGCAACTGGAGATCAAAAGTGCAGGAGCAGGCAGGAGAATGGTCAGGCAAGCCAGGGGTCAGAGCAGGAGCAGTCAGCAGATCAGGATCAGGCAGGGTCAGCAGCAAAGTAAACTCACAGAACACAGGAAAGACGATAGGGCACTTGAGCATTGCAAGAGCCAGGTTGAAATAGCCTGCCCGACTCCTGACAGGCGCTCCTGGGTCCTAGTGCTTGCCCGGTGCCGTCATTGGTGACAGGCGCGCCTGGGTCCTAGTGCCCTCCTGCCTGTACGTTTTGTCAGGATTCTACGCATGTGCAGATTCGATCGCCACGGGGATCTTCCCATTCCCTGACAATCATACTTGGTGAATGAGTTGTTGGCTATCTATTTTCACTTCATGTTGTACTCTGGTATAAGGTAGACATCACAATCCAGTGCACTGAATACTCACCTCCCCAGGCAAATTTGTCCAGGCTTTGCCTTCTTATTTCTATTTAGTGGGAAGGCATCACTAAGCAGGGACAGACCATTCAGTGGTCCCAAATCAGACCAAGGACCTGAAGATGCTCAAGCCTCAAGATTTTAGCCCTGGCAAAGGGGGAGTGTTGAGTCTCCCAAACTTGTTGGCTGTTGCAAAAATAAAATCTTTTAACAGAATATCTAAAATAGTGTGGTGCTCCCATCATTTCAGCTGGTCTGACTGCATGGTACATGTGCGCAAGCATGGGAACACACACACAGAATAATAATGAGCCAACCTTACCAGCGTTTGTGTAGTGGTTTATCCCTTGAGTCCTCTGTAGTTCAAAGAACTCCAGGCATTTTTCATCCTGATCAATCCTATAGCACAGCTCCTTCATCAGCATCGTTGTGCTGCGACAAAAATCCTCTTCATAATCCCCAGACATCTCGCAATACCATCTCTCAGCACTAGAAACAAAAACAGTGAAATCAGACTCGCCGTTTGAGCCAAAAACATACTTAGCATCAAGGCGAGATAAGAATCAAGACTCAAACAGAAGTGAACTCTCCTTTTAAACATGTCATAGCTCTCAGTGTTGGGAGTGGGCAAAACAGGCAAAGACTTAACACACCTTCCATTGATGCCCATTCATCTTATATTAAGGCAGGCATAGACAACTAATTATTTTGGATATCTGCACAGGAGAACAGATAACATGCAAAACAGTATCCTTACCCGCTTTAGAACTTGAGACAAAGTTTCTAGGTAATATTTAATGCATGTTTATAAGCAGTGAATTATTGATTTTCTAAAATTTGCCACTTTTCAGCCACATGTTCAAAATGTTTGCCCAAATCAGTTACATTTATTGCTATGATGTGCGCATCTTTATTTCCTATTCTTTGGGTAATATTGCTTGTATTTGCAATTCAATGAATTCTACAATTGCTGGCAAAAATGCTTTAAAATATTTGCTGCTGGCAAACTTAAAATTGTAGATTTTAGCAAAAAGAGTCCTAAAGAGCAGTGGTTCTCAACCACAGGGCCATTGCCTGCTGCCGGGCCATGGTCTCCCTTCTACCAGCCCTCCAGTCAGCTGAAGATCCCCTAAACTCCATCAGTGTCCCAAAAGTAGATCACTGTGCCCCTCAGCCCCCCAAATGCCCCAAACCTCCAACCTCACACAGTGCCACCCAAACTCTTGCAGTGCCCCCAGGCTACTGCAAAGTCTCCATCCCCTCATTTAACCCCCAAACTCCAACTGTGTCCCATGCTGCCCCCAACCTTTAACAGTACCCACAGCTTCTTCAGTGTCCCTGCACAGTACCCAGACTCCTAGAGACACCCCCAGTCCCTTCAAGAGACCCAGGCCCCTGCTGAAACCTCATCCCCTATGGTTTACCCAGTCCATCAACAAACCTCATCCCCTACAGTACCACCAAGTCTGCTTCAGAGTCCTCTAACCCCTATCCACCCACAGTGACACCCAGTCCCATGTACAGCCTTACAGCATTTCAATACATATTTTGCATCCCCATACTTGTGTGAATATATACATTTTTTTTTACTGTTGGATCAAGAAAGGTTTTTGGAAGAATGTATCAGGCCCTGGTCTCAATAAGGTTGAGAACCACTGCTATACCACACTTTATACAGCCAAACTTTCACTACATGCATTCTGTGGACCAGGCAGTAGCCTAAAATGTCATTTCCATATGTCAGTATTTGCTCTCTCTCCTCCTCATGGCTTCATTGAGATCTTGAAGAAAATACCAAGGAACAGCTGACAAACTCAGTAAAACACAGCACAGAAATGTGCTTTAACTTCACAGTTTTTCTCTATAAACATGCCCCATAGAAATAGAAGTAAAACTTTTTTTTTAAATTATAGAAGAGGTTTTGTTCTGACCACCAACAGGAGCCATGGCCAAGGGATTTCTCTCTGCATGGTTTATTTTACATTATGCAAAAGTATGCAGAAAAGGATGAGCTCTCACCCTGAACCCTGACCAATGGATAGTTCAAAACATTGCAGAAGCCAGTCTTTATTTCATCTTACAAGTATTCAGCCTTAAAAAAAAAAACAACTTTAATGGACTAAATCTTCAAAGCGACCTTGTCACCACTTTAAGGGAATGTTAAAAGATTGTGCCCAGAAATGGAGGTTTGTAATATTTGCAGTATTTATTGTTTCATCACCTTCACCAACTATTTTTACTAGTTTGAGGAAAGATTACTGGCTGAAAATTTTCTCCATCCAACACATTCCCAGTTGTGTTGGATGTCTGGTCCACCAAAGTGCTCTGTAGTTCATCCACCAGCCCATATATTACTACAGGTCATAAGGGTCCCACTATGCAATCTGTGATTTCATCCACCAGCCCCTATGCTACTACAGGACATTGGGGTTTCCCTATGTACTCTGTGGTCCCATCCACCAGTCCCTATGTTACTAGAGGATAAAGAGGTCCCCCTATGCACTCTGTGGTCCCATCCACCATTCCATATGTTACTAAAGGACAAAGAGGTCCCCCTATGTACTTTGTGGTCCAATCCACCAGTCCATATGTTACTAAAGGACAAAGAGGTCCTCCTATGCACTCTGTGGTCCCATCCACCAGTCCATATGTTACTAAAGGACAAAGAGGTCCCCCTATGCACTCTGTGGTCCCATCCACCAGTCCTTATGTTACTAAAGGACAAAGAGGTCCCCCTATGCACTCTGTGGTCCCATCCACCAGTCCATATGTTACTAAAGGACAAAGAGGTCCCCCTATGCACTCTGTGGTCCCATCCACCAGTCCATATGTTACTAAAGGACAAAGAGGTCCCCCTATGCACTTTGTGGTCCCATCCACCAGTCCATATGTTACTAAAGGACAAAGAGGTCCCCCTATGCACTCTGTGGTCCCATCCACCAGTCCATATGTTACTAAAGGACAAAGAGGTCCCCCTATGCACTCTGTGGTCCCATCCACCAGTCCATATGTTACTAAAGGACAAACAGGTCCTCCTATGCACTCTGTGGTCCCATCCACCAGTCCATATGTTACTAAAGGACAAAGAGGTCCCCCTATGCACTCTGTGGTCCCATCCACCAGTCCATATGTTACTAAAGGACAAAGAGGTCCCCCTATGCATTCTGTGGTCCCATCCACCAGTCCATATGTTACTAAAGGACAAAGAGGTCCCCCTATGCACTCTGTGGTCCCATCCACCAGTCCATATGTTACTAAAGGACAAAGAGGTCCCCCTATGCACTCTGTGGTCCCATCCACCAGTCCATATGTTACTAAAGGACAAAGTGGTCCCCCTACGCACTCTGTGGTCCCATCCACCAGTCCCTATGTTACTAGAGGACAAAGAGGTACCCCTATGCACTCTGTGGTCCCATCCACCAGTCCATATGTTACTAAAGGACAAAGAGGTCCCCCTATGCACTTTGTGGTCCCATCCACCAGTCCATATGTTACTAAGGGACAAAGAGGTCCTCCTATGCACTCTGTGGTCCCATCCACCAGTCCATATGTTACTAAAGGACAAAGAGGTCCCCCTATGCACTCTGTGGTCCCATCCACCATTCCATATGTTACTAAAGGACAAAGAGGTCCCCCTATGTACTTTGTGGTCCCATCCACCAGTCCCTATGTTACTAGAGGACAAAGAGGGACCCCTATGCACTCTGTGGTCCCATCCACCAGTCCATATGTTACTAAAGGACAAAGAGGTCCTCCTATGCACTCTGTGGTCCCATCCACCAGTCCATATGTTACTAAAGGACAAAGAGGTCCCCCTATGCACTCTGTGGTCCCATCCATCAGACCCTAGATTACTATAAAACACAAAAGAAACATTGGGCACAGGTGAATGAAAGTGTGCCCAATGCAGAACATTCTTTAGCCAGACAGATATATATAAAAAAAATTAAGATGGGCCATACCGGCCTCCAAACAATCAATTATTAGAAGTTTTCTTTTACTGGTACCATTTTAGAAATTTAATTTAATGGCAGGGCTTTTTTGATTTTCCCTAGACAGTTATTTAGAACAAACCTGTATTAGAAAAAGCTGGGGAGATGCTGTTTTTCTCCCGCCATTCAAATGATGAGATTCAGCAGCTTGTTAGCTCTGCCCCCTACAGAGTAATAGGCGGAGCTCTGTCCTGGATCTCAAAGGACTGATTTTTCCACAGCCTGAAAAGGGAAAACACAGGAGTCGAAAAAAAAAAATGAATGAGTTAATATTGAAACTGTTCATGACAAGGGAAAACACATCCTAACACCTGAACACAATTCCAAAACTCTGATATATCATGGAACTTGCTTAATATATCCACATGAATTATACCTTGTTTTTTATGGACAAATTGGGCTTTCATTTGGTGATGTCTCCTGATTTTTTTTAATTATCAAAGGAAAACTGGTAAGAAATACTGTAAACATCTTTTTTTTTTATTTAGCTGTACAGTGCCTGGAAAAAGTATTCATAGCCCTTGAAATGTTCCACATTTTCCCATGGTACAAACAAAAAGATAAATGTATTTTATTGGGATTGTATGTGATTTTTTACAAATAAATATGTGAAAAGTGTAGCGTGCATTTCTATTCAGCCCCCCCTAAATCAATACTTTGTAGGACCCCCTTTCACTGCAATTACAACTGAAAGTCTTTTTGGGGATGTCTCTACCAGATTTGTACATCTAGAGAGGGACATTTTTGTCCATTCTTCTTTGCAAAATGCTCAAGCTCTGTCAGATTGGATGGAGAGCATCTGTGAACAGTAATTTTTAAGTCTTGCCACAGATTCTCCATTGGATTTAGGTCTGGACTTTGACTGGGCCATTCTAACACATGAAGATGCTTTGATCTAAACCATTCCAATGTAGCTCTGGCTGTATGTTTTGGGTCGTTGTGAACTTCCACCCCAGTCTCAAGTCTTTTGCAGACTCTAACAGGTTTTCTTGCCCTGTATTTGACCCCATTCATCTTCCCATCAACTCTGACCAGCTTCCCTGTCCCTGCTGAAGAAAAGCATCCCCATAACATGATTCTGCCACCACCATGATTAGTTCAGGGTGCTGTGCAGTGTTAGTTTTCCACTACACATAGCATTTTGATTTTAAGCCAAACACTAAAATTTTGGTCTCATCTGACCAGAGCCCCTTCTTCCACATGTTTGCTGTGTCCCCCACATGGCTTCTCGCAAACTGCAAACAGGACTTCTTATGGTTTTCTTTCAGCAATGGCTTTCTTCTTGGCACTCTTCCATAAAGGCCAGATTTGTGGAGTTCACGACTAATTGTTGTCCTGTGGACAGATTCTCCCACCTGAGCTGTGGATCTCTGCAGCTCCTCCAGAGTTACCATGGGCCTCTTGGCTGCTTCTCTGAATAATGCTTTCCTTGCCTATCAGTTTAGGTGGATGGCCATGTCTTGGTAGGTTTGCAGTTGTGCCATACTCCTTCCATTTTTTGGATGATGGATTGAACAGTGCTCCGTGAGATGTTCAAAGCTTGGGATATTTTTTTATTACCTAACTCTGCTTTAAACTTCTCCACTACTTTATCCCTGACCTGTCTGGCATGTTCCTTGGCCTTCATAATGATGTTTGTTCACTAATGTTCCCTAGCAAACCTCTGACGGCTTCACAGAACAGCTGTAGTTATACTGAGATTAAATTACACACAGGTGGACTCTATTTACTAATTAGGTGACTTCTGAAGGCAATTGGTCCCACTAGATTTCAGTTAGGGGTATCAGGGTGAATACAAATGCATGCCACTCTTTAGATATTTATTTGTAACAAATTTTGAAAACCATTCATCAATTTCCTTCCACTTCACAATTATGTGCCACTTTGTGTTGGTCTATCACATAAAATCTCAATAAAATAAATTAACATTTTGGTTGTAACATGACAAAATGTGGAAAATTTCAAGGGGTATGAACACTTTTCAAAAGCACTGTATATTTCTTGCTGTTACCATAACCTACCACCAAAAAAAACCCCAAATAAATTCTCCTTCTCTTGACAATCACAGCATTGCCTCATATGTGTATGTGTATGTTATTTGTTGTTTGTGCTCATAGTAGGGCCCAAAAACATTAATGCATATTTTGATTTTTTTTATCCTACCTAAAACACACTGACACTGATAATAATAATTTTTTATTAAATCCTACTTAAAATATATTGACCTTGTCCTTATCCTTTGACCCTGACCTTGAACCTAACCCTGATACTGACTTAGATCAAACCCTGGTCTACTTATTTTGTTTTCCTTTTATTTTTTTACACACATTTGTTTTTGTTTATGTTTTTCTCCTCTAGCAAGAAGAAAAAGATACAATGTTTTCTCCATTCAAGAGGAGAATAAACAAGGGCAGGGTGCACAGTGACTGATCATTGTGATGGCCAATCAGACTTCCCAGTTCCGAATTGTTAGTACAGCATGCTCCCAGTACAAACACATGTACGCATATATGCAGCTCCACAAAAGTAGACCCAATTCTGTGAGGCTGAATATTCTCTCACAAAGAATAACTTGAAAAATATTTAAAAATTGCTTACAATCAGGGGCGGACTGACAACTCATGGGGCCCCTGGCCAATAGGGGATCATGGGGCCACTGTGTCCTTGCCCAAACTCAAAAAAGCCTATGAAAAAGGTACCAGGGGCATCTCATGGGGCCTCCTACTGACCCTGGCCCTCGGGCAGTGCCCGTGTTTCCAAATGGTCAGTCCGCCCCTGATTACAATATTAGATAACTCCAGCACTGAAAAAATCTGCATAGTTTTCTTTGTTTATGAGGGGACTGCAGAGCTATTTTTGCCATAATACAACCCCTGGTAAAAAGTATGGAATCGCCACTCTTGGAAAATGTTCATTTAATTGTGTAAAGAAAAAAAACAATCACAGCCATGCCTCAAAACTATTTTCATTTAACATTCCAACCTTCTGGCTTTAAGAAACACTTAAAAAAATAAAAAAGAAAGAAAACTCTAGTCGACTGCAACTGTAATGTAATTGCATCTGCATCAGATTACATCTGCTAATTAGTCTGCGGTTAAAAAAGAGTGCTTGCACCCCTTGGTGAGCTGTTGCAGGAAGCTGATTGACGTGAATCATGGCTCCAACACCAGAAATGTCAGTTGAAACAAAGGAAAGGATTATAAAACTTCTTCAAGAAGGTAAATCATCACAGAATGTCGCGAAAGATGTTGGATGTTCCCAGTCAGCTGTGTCTAAAATCTGGACCAAGTACAAATCAAATGGGAAGTTTGTAAAATGGAAGCATACTGGTAGACCAAAGAAGACATCAAAATGTCAAGATAGAAAACTTAAAGCAGTTTGCCTTGAAAATAGAAAATGCGCAACAACACAAATGAGGAACAAATGGGCAGAAACTGGAGTCAATGTCTGTGACTGAACTGTAAGACATCACCTTAAGGAAATGGGATTTACATACAGAAAAGCCAAATAAAAACCATCATTAACACCTAAACAGAAAAAAACAAGGTTACAATGGGCTAAAGAGAAGCAATCATGGACTATGGATGACTGGATGAAAGTGATATTCAATGATGAACCAAAAATCTGCATTGGGCAGGGTGATGATGCACAAGTTTATATTGAGAATTTGGACACTTTTCCTATTCCATCAATTGAAAGGATGTTTGGTGATGATGACATAATTTTTCAGGATGATAATGCATCTTGCCATAAGGCAAAAACCGTAAAAAATGTCCTTGAAGAAAGATATTTAATGTCAATGACTTGGCCTGCAAATAGTCTGGACCTCAATCCAATTGAAAATCTATGGTAAAAATGAAAGAATATGGTCCATGACAAGGCTCCAACCTACAAAGCTGACCTGGCAACTGCAATAAGAGAACGTTGGAGCTGGATTGATGAAGAATACTGTTTGTCGACAGTTAAATCCATGCCTCAGAGAATTCAAGCTGTTATAAAAGCCAGAGGTGGTGCAACAAAGTACTAGTGGTGTACTGGAGTGTTTTTTTCATGGTTCCATATTTTCCTCAGACTTGAGTGATTCCATATTTTCTTCCTCTGCTTGATCGGCAAAAGCAGTTGCAACTGGCTAGAGTTTTCTTTCTTTTTTGTTAAGTGTTTCTGAAAGCCAGAAGGTTGGAATGTTAAATGAAAATGGTTTTGAGGCATTTCTGTGATTAGTTTTTTTTTTCTACACAATTAAACAATTGAATGAACATTTTTCAAGACTGGTGATTCCATACTTTGTGCCGGGGGTTGTATACAGCCTAAGTTAAGTAAAAAAAAATCCTTACTACAAATGCAACGTATCCCTTGTGCTTCTGGCACTGCTGGTGCTTTAGTTGAAATCTACCCCCCCCCCACTCGCCGACGTAATCTTTTGGTGTAGTGGGGGTTAATAGTTAAAAGGGACTTGTCATCTGCATTCATCAACAGTGCCAACTATGCCTACTTTTTCCAAACACCTGTAGGCATGTGCCTACATAAGGGTTAATGTTTGTTTTCTGTGCTGACCCATGTTCTGCAGTTTTCTGGGTCAAGTCTGCTGTCTTTCCTGTGAAACTGCTCCAATGTAGATGTGTGGTGGATCTGAAGAGTTGATTGGCTAGATTTTCCTGCCACATTTCTACAGATCCACATGCAAAGGGACTCTCCAGTGCTCTAGAGAGTTCTGCTGAAAACCACTGCCAAGATGTAGGCTGTTATTCTGCTAGTCGGTGCCCCCATCTGGGGGTGCACATAGGGTTCCCTGTGGACCTGAGACCACTTATGGACACTTAAAGAACTCCTATGGACTTTTGATACCTCTTATGGATTACGTGCCAATCATGGACCATGCATGGACTCTAAGGACTCTTTGCTGCAACTCAGGTATGACACTCTATGGGCACTAGAGCACTTCTGTACAGGATTATATACAGTGCTCAGCATAAATGAGTACACCCTTTTTGAAAAGTAAGATTTTAATCAATATCTCAATGAACACAAGAACATTGTCCAAAATTTTGCCAAAACTGGGTTTTATAGAACATTTGCTTAGCTCGTTACATGAAAGTAAGGTTACTAATATAACTTAGATTAAAAATCTTCAGTTTTACTCAAAAATAAATACACCCCACAACAAAAACTACTACATCTAGTATTTTGTATGACCTCCATGATTTGTAAGGACAGCACCAAGTCTTCTAGGCATGTAATGAACAAGTTGGTGACATATTGCAACATCTATCTTTTTCCATTCTTCAAGAATGACCTCTGTTAGAGTCTGGATGCTGGATGCTTCTTCTTTTTCAGCATGGGCCCTGGCAAATTCTAGGTGGGCTTTTTTGTGCATGGGCTTTAGGAGAGATTTCCTTCATGGATGACACTCATGCATGACATTCCTCTGCAGTATACGCCATATTGTATCATGGGAAACATTTACCCTAGTTTGGCTTTTCTACTTCTTTTGTTAACTGCAGTGAACTTGCATGGCGATTTTCATCAACCCTTCTTATCAGGAGATGCTCCTGTTGAGGTGTTAACTTCTGTGGACAGCCTGGATGTCAGGGCTCCCAGGTGTGACCAGAGGTGTGTGACTGACGCAGGGAAACGCAGACTTCAGATATGTTATAAACAATATAATTTATTAACACTAACCATACGAACATAAACGCAGTGCAATACTAAAACATAATACAGTGCAAACAAACCAAACCAACCACCCACAGATAACAGTACATACAAGCAAGCGTCGTCAGGCAGGCCGGGTCAATATCAATAGGGCAGGTAGGTACAGGGGGAGCAAGCGGAGATGGGTCGGGGTCACAGGCCAGGTTCAGCAGGTAGCTAGCAGCGTGGTACAGAGGGTCAGGCAGAGGGATGGTCAGGGTCACAAGCCAGGGATCAGAACAGGTAGCAAGCAGCGTGGTACAGAGGGTCAGGCAGAGGGATGGTCAGGAGCGAGCCGGGATCAGAGCAGGAGAAGTCAGCAGCGGTTCAGATCAGGCAGGGTCAGCAAAGGAACAGAAACAGGATGCAGGACAGATACAGGGCCCAGGACAAACACAACACCAAGGCAGAGTCTGCAAGTCTGGCCATCCCTTAAATACACCAGTATCATCAGTTCCAGGTGTTAGCTGGCTGAAAAGTTGAGTCTCTGATTGCTGGGAGCACCCGCTGGCCAGCCCTGGTACTGCAGATCAAAAGGCAGGTGAGTCCCACCATTGCTGGCCAGTCCATTCCTGACACTGGAAGTCTCTATGAGATGGTTGCAGTTTCATCTTTGTTAAATTTTTGTATCACTTTTGCTACAGTATTCTACCTGATAAGTAAAGCTTTGCTGATCTTCTTGTAGCCTTCACCTTTCTTCTCTTCCATGGGGAGCCATTGCTGACAGCATGAAATGGGATGGGATTTTCTTTGTAAAGCAGAGTTCCACCAGAAAAAAAAAAAAATAAAAGTCATCAGCTACAAAAACTGTAGCTGTTGACTCTTAAAATACAGACACTTACCTGTCATTCGGGCCAGCGGTGTCCTCACCAGCGCTGGTTTCATTGGCCGTCTTCTCTCCCTGATGCCGGCATCTTCAGTGTGAGCACTCGGCTGTGACAGCTTGCGGTGCCCACTGCGCATGCATGAGAAGCACTGCACTTTGTGAATAGCTCCGTAGTCTTCTGGGACCTGTTACGTGTCCCAGAAGACTACAGGGAGGGAGCCGGGGGAGAACAACTTCCGCTTCTGATCGCCTAGGCGATCGCAGTAGAAGTGGGAGCGGATACCTGTCAAATTCGGGTACACCCTCCCCCCCCCCCCGCTCCCCAAAGGTGCCAATCCTTAATGGGGAGCGGGGGACAAAGGCTTAAAATGGAACTTCCCCTTTTGGGTGGAGCTCCACTTTAAGTAACACCCTTTTATAATCAAATATCTGCTTAACACCTGTTTAGTGAATAATTAGACTCACCTGTAGTTGAATTCTTGGTAATTAGGATTTTGTTGTCTAAAATTTAGCTTTGCTCCCAAGACTTTCATTGGGGTGTATCCATTTTTGCAAAATGGTCTTGAATGAATTTCTTAGGAAAAATACCTTTTTTGTGTGTTCAAATCAACAAATCTTGTTTGCAATCAACGGCCGGCATTTGTGGGAGTATTTTGTCGTATAGTGTCCCATAGAAAATGTTAATTCTGAAAGGAAAGGAAAGGTTTTCTGACAAATCTGGTGGGGTGTACTCATTTATGCTGAAAACTGCATAAGAAGTTGCCTACAAGAACTGTTCCAGTATACAGGTGAAACTCAAAAAATTTGAATATCATGCAAAAGTTAATTTATTTCAGTAATGCAACTTAAAAGGTGAAACTAATATATGAGATAGACTCATTACATGCAAAGCAAGATAGTTCAAGCCGTGATTTGTCATAATTGTGCTGATTATGGCTTACAGCTCATGAAAACCCCAAATCCACAATCTCAGAAAATGAGAATTTTGTGAAAAGGTGCAATATTCTCGGCTCAAAGTGTCCCACTCTAATCAGCTAATTAAGCCATAACACCAGCAAAGGGTTCCTGAGCCTTTAAATGGTCTCTCAGTCTGGTTCAGTAGGAATTACAATCATGGGAAAGACTGCTGACCTGACAGTTGTGCAGAAAACCATCATTGATACCCTCCATAAGGAGGGAAAGCCTCAAAAGGGAATTGCAAAAGAAGTTGGATGTTCCCAAAGTGCTGTATCAAAGCACATTAATAGAAAGTTATGTGGAAGGGAAAAGTGTGGAAGAAAAAGGTGCACAAGCAGCAGGGATGACCGCAGCCTGGAGAGGATTGTCAGGAAAAGGCCATTCAAAAGTGTTGGGGCCCCCGGGCAATAGAGGATCATGGGGCCCCTGTGTCCTTGCCCAAACTCAAAAAAGCCTATGAAAAAGGTACCAGGGGCATCTCATGGGGCTCCCTACTGACCCCGGGCCCTCGGGCAGTGCACGAGTTTTCCAAATGGTCAGTCCGCCCCTGCTCCTGAACGCAAGTTTGGTGCGTTGAAAAAAACTACTGTAAACTCAACTGCCTGTAAAGACATAGTGTACATAGACACATAGAAAAACATTAGGGAGAGTTCAGGGGCTGCTGAAAAAAACACAGAAAAGCTCCTAAATGTGAATTTATCAGCTGCAGTGTACATGGAGCTTAAAACAAAACCCTGAAAGAATATTTGAGTCTGTTTCGAGCAAAGAGCATGACAATAAATGGTTCTTTTCTGCATTTTTCTCCTTTGCCTAACAAATGTCTCTCCCGATGTAATTATCATACCTTTGAAGAAAGAAAACTAGTTTAGTGTCATGTGCCCTTTAAACCATCTTCCAACAGAGTGGATTGCTCACAGCTGCATTTAATAACGGCAGCGATGAACACAAGAGAATTTCCCAAATAAATGAAATTGTTGACAGAAAAATACATCACATTCTACTTACTCTGCCTCTCACCTTTTCTGAAACTTTCACATCATTTTCAGGCTCTTGTCGTCTTGTCGTAGTTGCGTCTTTGAACTGAGAAACATGCCAGTGGCTTTGTAGTCTTCTCATGAGATCTTCCTGACTTCCAAGCCTTTTGGCAAATGATTGGAATCGGCACATTGACTGATGGGTGGCCAAGATTTACATTGTTAAAGTGGCGTTCCCCTTCCAGCCAATCCCCGAAGAGTCAAGCTGCAAGAGAGATCAAATAGAATGACTGTTCTCGGCTGAACACGGAGATCCAAATAAACAATAGAGAAGGCATTCGTTAGGACAGACTGTTCTGTTTTACGGCATCTGAGATTTGACAATTTGGAAGGATAATTGGTAGGTAGTTCTGATAAAATGTGTCTATTTTGGAACAAAACTCAAAGGGCTGCTTTGTCAATCTATCATGCCATTACCCCTCGTTCCTAAGTACCAGCATTTCCAAAGGAAACTAAAGCATTTCAGTATGGATGTCTTCAGGGGCACTGCCCGAGGGCCCGGGGTCAGTAAGGGGCCCCATGAGATGCCCATGGTACCTTTCTTAGGTTTATTTGGATGTGGTTTGAGTGTGGGCGAGGACACAGGGGCCCCATGATCCCCTATTGCCCGGGGGCCCCATGAGTTGTCAGTCCGCCCCTGGATGTCTTTAGGGACAGTCAAAAGAAGTAAACACAGTGGTTACAAAAGTATTTACCTTCAAGGAGAACTATAGGCAAGACGATTTCTTCATTTTTGGATAGATTAAGGGAGGGTAGCCCCTGTAAGGTTTATTTTTGCCATCTTTGTCCCATTGGGGAAATTTCCCTTCACTTCCTGTCCCATTGCCAATACAGGAAGTGAGAGGAAATCCCTGCAAAGTAAGTGAAACTTTTGGGGACCTCCAGGTCACCAGAACTAGTGTTCCCATTGGCAATTTTCCCCTCTATTACCTTTCTGGGGACAACCCAAAACTTGTGATTTTCTTTTACTTTCAATGATAATGGTAAATAGGACAAATAGAGGGGTGAATCTCCCTAATGGGGGCACAAACAGCAATAGATTGCATCTTTAGGGAAGGCATGAGCCATGGGGGTTATCTACTAACACTGGAGAGTGCAAAATCTGGTGCAATTCTGCATATAAAGCAATCAGCATCTAGGTTTTATTGTCAAAGCTTCAAGTGTTAAACCCAGGACCCTGCATTCACTATATCTGATCTCCCGGGATCCTGCATTCACTATATCTGGTCTCCACGGACCCTGCATTCACTATATCTGATCTCCCGGGATCCTGCATTCACTATATCTGATCTCCCTGGACCCTGCATTCACTATATCCGGTCTCCCTGAACCCTGCATTCACTATATCTGGTCTCCCTGAACCCTGTATTCACTATATCTGGTCTCCCTGGACCCTGCATTCACTATATCCGGTCTCCCTGAACCCTGCATTCACTATATCCGGTCTCCCTGAACCCTGTATTCACTATATCTGGTCTCCCGGGACCCTGCATTCACTATATCTGGTCTCCCAGGACCCTGCATTCACTATATCTGGTCTCCCCAGACCCTGCATTCACTATATCCGGTCTCCCAGGACCCTGCATTCACTATATCTGGTCTCCCCGGACCCTGCATTCACTATATCCGCTCTCCCCAGACCCTGCATTTACTATATCCGCTCTCCCCGGACCCTGCTTTCACTATATTCTGTCTCCCCAGACCCTGCATTCGCTATATCCGGTCTCCCAGGACCCTGCATTCACTATATCTGGTCTCCCCGGACCCTGCATTCACTATATCCGGTCTCCCAGGACCCTGCATTCACTATATCTGGTCTCCCAGGACCCTGCATTCACTATATCTGGTCTCCCCGGACCCTGCATTCACTATATCCGCTCTCCCCAGACCCTGCATTTACTATATCCGCTCTCCCAGCACCCTGCATTCACTATATCTGGTCTTCCCGGACCCTGCATTCACTATATCCGCTCTCCCCGGACCCTGCATTCACTATATCTGGTCTCCCACAGTACACACAACATGGAAATGCAATTATTTTAGTAAATATAAACTGCTAAATCTCTTTTCTCATCAGCAGTTAGAGCAGTCTTGTGACTTCTATCAGTGTCCAGCAGAGCACTGGTTAAAGCTTGTAGGAGGGGTTTTTATTCTCCTCTGACTGTCCAATGAGGCTGCAGGACCCCGGACCTCTGTTTGGACAGTGCTGATTTGCCCTGTGCTGATCACATGCACCCTCCCAATAGAAAAAAAAAAGTTCTAGCCATACACACTAAACTGAGCATGTGCAGAGTGTCTCCCAGAGTTCTGTACTATCAGCAGATGGATTGGGGACAGTAGAAGAAGGGGAGGATCAGAGAAGACAGGATCAAACAGCCTTTTTACACAATATGATGATTAAACCCTTAGGTCCCACAGTGAGTATAGTAATCATGCTTTACTGCATATACAGACTGATTTTTCACCACAAGAAAGTACTGCAGAAATGTATCAAACGCAAACTGCATAGGTGTGAACCTATTCTAAGAGTGGATATCCCTCACTTTGGAAAAATATCCTTTACTTCCCATTGAGTCTACAGGACAGGAAGTGAACGAAAATCTCCCTGATGAGACACAGATGGCAAAAATGTATCCGAAATAAAAAGGAGCTCAGCAGGGACCTAATATTTTCTCCCAAAACAGATTTCCTTTTGATAGAGCCTGTCAGAATAGAAATATGGGAGCTGCAACTGTTCATTTTTTTCTCTTAAGATGAAAGCTCCAGGACTGTCATCCTTCTGACACTGTCTGGTGATTTACTGACCTGGAACAAGCATATTGGGCGTCAGGAAAAGTCAATGATGGCCATTCCGTTTTGACAGGTTATATGTATGTCTAAAACATTTTTGAGGGGATACAGTTTCCCATTAAAAGAAAAGGTGTTTTAGTGTGTATTATCTTTTATATATTATTACTAAGTTTATCTGAAAGTCATTTAATTACTTGCAGCAGTCATTGTAATAAAATCATGACAGAATGCACTAATGGACCTGTATAAAATAGTTCCTAAACCCCGGACCCTGCATTCACTATATCGGGTCTCCCCGGACCCTGCATTCACTATATCGGGTCTCCCCGGACCCTGCATTCACTATATCTGGTCTCCAGAGACCCTGCATTCACTATATCCACTCTCCCTGGACCCTGCATTCACTATATCTGGTCTCCACGGACCCTGCATTCACTATATCTGGTCTCCACGGACCCTGCATTCACTATATCTGGTCTCCCCAGACCCTGCATTCACTATATCCACTCTCCCTGGACCCTGCATTCACTATATCTGGTCTCCCCGGACCCCGCATTCACTATATCGGGTCTCCCCGGACCCTGCATTCACTATATCCGCTCTCCCCGGACCCTGCATTCACTATATCCGCTCTCCCCGGACCCTGCATTCACTATATCCGCTCTCCCCGGACCCTGCATTCACTATATATGGTCTCCCCGGACCCTGCATTCACTATATATGGTCTCCCCGGACCCTGCATTCACTATATCCGCTCTCTCAGGACCCTGCATCCACTATATATGGTCTCCCCAGACCCTGCATTCACTATATCTGGTCTCCCCGGACCCTGCATTCACTATATCCAGTCTCCCGGATCCTGCATTCACTGTATATGGTCTCCCCGGACCCTGCATTCACTATATCTGGTCTCCCCGGGCCCTGCATTCACTATATCTGGTCTCCCCAGACCCTGCATTCACTATACCTGCTCTCCCAGGACCCTGCATTCACTATACCTGCTCTCCCAGGACCCTGCATTCACTATATCTGGTCTCTCCAAGCCCTGCATTCACTATATCTGGTCTCCCTGGACCCTGCCTTCACTATATCTGGTCTCCACGGACCCTGCATTCACTATACCTGGTCTCCCCAGACCCTGTATTCACTATATCTGGTCTCCAGAGACCCTGCATTCACTCTATCTGGTCTCCCAGGACCCTGCCTTCACTATATCTGCTCTCCCCAGGACCCTGCATTCACTATATCTGCTCTCCCCGGACCCTGCATTCACTATATCTGGTTTCCCCGGACCCTGCAATCACTATATCCGCTCTCCGAATACACCGAATTTGTCACTGAAAAATTATACAAGCACAAAGAGGACTATTTAGGAAGTGTTTTGAGTGCTGGATTAATATTATTTTAAAATGCACTATATGTTGCACTGTTCTTAAGCACATTAATTTTGTTCACGTTATCATTTTTATAATCACTTGCATATGAGTTTTTATAGATTTATGGAGCGCGGCACATATATGTATCTATAGATATATATAATTTTGTATATAGTGTCTGATTGGACCCTGCAACTTCTGATGACTTCTGGCAGCCATCTTGGTTTGAAACTCTATTAAATAGGGTTCCTGCACCATTCAGAAGCACCTGGAGCATGTGAGGGACAAAGACCCCTTTTGTCAAGGAGAGTCATCAGTGCAGGGAGAGGTTCCTGAGCAAGCAGGGACAACTCTTCTTGTCCACAGGCAATGCGGTACCCTTATCAACAATTGGGAGATCTCTTTAGTAGCACTGCAGTTCACTACCCCTCCAGCAGAGGCCGACCTATGGTAAAACAGGCTAATCCTGGAACACTACTACTCTGCAATACTCTGCCATTTCTGAGTAATAAATTGCTGTAATACTGTGCCATTGCTGAGTAATATACTGCCACAACACTGTGCCATTGCTGAGTAATATACTGCCACAACACTGTGCCATTGCCGAGTAATATACTACAACAACACTGTGCCATTGCCGAGTAATATACTACAACAACACTGCCATTGCCGAGTAATATACTACAACAACACTGTGCCATTGCCGAGTAATATACTACAACAACACTGTGCCATTGCCAAGTAATATACTGCCACATTACTGTACCATTGCTGAATAATATACATACTACATTGTGCCATTGCCGAGTGATATACTGCCGTATTACTGTGTCATTGCTGAGTAATTTATTGCTGCATTACTGTGCCATTGTCATGTAATATACTGCCACGACACTCTGCCATTGCCAGAGTAATGAACTGCTGCAATACTGTGCTCATTGCTGAGTAATATTCTGCCGCAACACTGTGCCATTGCCGAGTAATATACTGCTGTAACACTGTGCCATTGCCGGAGTAATATACTACAACAACACTGTGCCATTGCCAAGTAATGAACTGCTGCAATACTGTGCTCATTGCTGAGTAATTTTCTGCCGCAACACTGTGCCATTGCCGAGTAATATACTGTCGCTACACTGTGCCATTGCCAAGTAATATATTGCTGCAACACTGTGCCATTGCCAAGTAATGAACTGCTGCAATACTGTGCTCATTGCTGAGTAATTTTCTGCCGCAACACTGTGCCATTGCCGAGTAATATACTGCCGCAACACTGTGCTATTGCCGAGTAATATACTACACTGTGCCATTGCCGAGTAATATACTGCTGCACCACTGTGTCATTGCCGAGTAATACACTGCCACAACACTGTGTCATTGCCAAGTAATATACTGCCGCAACACTGTGCCATTGCCGAGTAATACACTGCCGTATTACTGTGTCATTGCTGAGTAATTTATTGCTGCATTGCTATGCTATTGCCGAGTAATAATCTGCCGCATTTCTGTGCCAATGTCATGTAATATACTGCCGCAACACTCTGCCATTGCTAGAGTAATGAACTGCTGCAATACTGTGCTCATTGCTGAGTAATATTCTTCCGCTACACTGTGCCATTGCTAAGTAATATACTGCCGCAATACTGTGCCATTGCTGAGTAATATACTGCCACAATACTGTGCCATTGCCGAGTAATATATTGCTGCAACACTGTGCCATTGTCGAGTAATATACTACTGCAATACAGTGCCACTGCTGAGTAACATATTGCTGCAATACTATTCTATTGCCGAGTAATATACTGCTGCAACACTGTGCCTTTGCCAGGTAATATACTACAACACTGTGCCATTGCCGAGTAATATACTGCTGCAACACTGTGCCATTGCCGGGTAATATACTACAACACTGTGCCATTGCCGGGTAATATACTACAACACTGTGCCATTGCCGAGTAATGAACTGCTGTAACACTGTGCCATTGTCGAGTAATATACTGCCACAACACTGTGCCATTGCCGAGTAATATACTGCCACAACACTGTGCCATTGTCGAGTAATATACTGCGGCAACACTGTGCCATTGTCAAGTAATGTACTGCGGCAACACTGTGCCATTGTCAAGTAATGTACTGCCAGAACACTGCGCCATTGTCGAGTAATATACTTCTGCAACACTGTGCCATTGTCAAGTAATATACTGCCGAAACACTGTGCCATTGCCATTGTGTTTGAGATCTCTCCCAAATCGGGTACCAGAGTCTCGGTCCCCACCTACAGACTCCTGATGGCAATAAAGGTATGATTCTTGTACTGCAAGTGTGCCTAAGCATGGCACCAACGTGCCTCCCATACAGTGCATGGACCCGAGCACAGCAATACGGGCAGAGCTGTGGTGCTGTGCGGCAGCGCACACAAATAATGGGACATTAGGTGGACATTAGGTCCACTCAGGCGGACCTTCAGAAGTGACCAGAAGTTTGGAGAAGAGCTAAAGAGGGAGAAGCAGAAAAGTATACAGTAATGCAGGCCATAGATGGGTCGAAAATCGGCCGATTTTTCTGTAATAAAAAGGGAAAAACGGTCGTTCAAGCGGCCGACGTTACCAGGAATGGTAAAAAAAATCGGCCGATTTTCATCCCATCTACAGCCGGCAAAAAGTGTTCCTGCAGAGAGCTCCGCTATTTCTTTGACAGTTCTTTGACATTTATAGCGGTTGCAACAATGTATCTATTTGTATCCATTTAGGATTCAGATGTTTTTATTCGGAAACAAATAGATACATTGTTGCAACCGCTATAAATGTCAAAGAACTGTCAAAGAAATAGTGGAGCTCTCTGCAGGGACACTTTTTGCCGGACTGGAATTCCTCTTCTTCTTCATCCTCTTCTTCCTCTTCTTCTTCTTCATCCTCTTCTTCATCTTCTTCATCTTCTTCATCTTCCTCTTCTTCATCCTCTTCTTCTTCATCTTCTTCTTCCTCTTCTTCATCCTCTTCTTCTTCTTCTTCTTCATCCTCTTCTTCATCTTCTTCTTCATCCTCTTCTTCTTCATCATCTTCTTCTTCTTCTTCATCCTCTTCTTCTTCTTCTTCCTCTTCTTCATCCTCTTCTTCTTCTTCATCCTCTTCTTCTTCCTCTTCTTCTTCTTCTTCATCCTCTTCTTCTTTTTTCCACTTCTTTTTGTCTTCCTTTTGCAGGTCACGGCTCATGCGCAGATTTTTTTATCAGTAAAAAGTTTGGCCGATTTGCCCATCATTGCCCGGATCGGCAAAATCGGCCGATTTTTTTCCAACTTTACCGATAAATAAAATCTACCAAAAAACGGCCGAACAATTAGCGCACTAACGATCCGAAAATCAGCCGATTTTATTTTCGGCCGAAAAATCGGCCGATTTTCAACCCATCTATGGCCTGCATAAGAGCTCAAAAGTAAGATTGAGGCACAATAAACCGGAAACAAGCATTGGTTTATCACATTATATTATCTACTAGTTGGATGGAGCCTAAAACTGAGATTACAGCTTCATATTTTTACATGATTTGGTAGGAGACAAACACCACAAAGTATACCTAAACCTAAAACCCAAAAATGTGAGACATTGCAATTTACTAGTCCTTGGTGTAGCGGCTACAATTCTTTTCTTTTTCTAAAGCTCCCTTTGCTTTATTTTTACCTGGCAATCCTGCAAATAACATGCTTCCTCTCTCGGGGTGGCTACGTCACTCCTCCACCGTATCTCTGGAGAAAGCCATGGTTGTCCTCCTAGGCTGCTCTCCTGACATGGACCACAAACACGTCTGCATCCCTTCATCTCCATAACATGGTGGGGGGACCCCAAGTCACACTAGATGTGAAGTCCCATGTTAGTAAATAAGAGATGTCTTAATCACTATTAAAGTTGCTCCGACTTTAGAAAAGGTTGATGTGCTACTGTAAGGTGACTTCTATCCAACTTGTTCCCATAGACTTTAAAGGAAGTCACCTCCGAGTTGGATCCTCATCTATATTGATGTGATTTGGATTTGGCATTGCAGGACGATTACACAGGCAAAGTCACATGGCATGAAAGTCGCAGATCAAGTCGCATCAAAATCGTACAAAAGTCACATCAAGACGCCATCAAATGGAAGTCGCCTGGCAAAGTCGAACGACTTTCAGGTCGCAGTAGTGTGAACAGAGCCTAAAAGTGTCAGATGTAAATGAGTTCAAACACAAGTAAATGTGTTTAAACACGTTACAATAAAACACATCTAAACGTGTCCACATAGATGCATTTTTAATGCAAGATTCTGCCAGCAGGAACCTTTTAGCCATTGAGAAGAATGCCCCTTACATTTGTGGTCAGTGAGAAGAATTCCCCTTACATTGGTGGTCATTGGAAGGAATGCTCCTTACATTGGGGGTCAGTGGAAATAATTCCTCTTACATTGGTGGTCAGTGGAAAGAATTTCCCTAACAATGGTGCTCAGTGGTAGGAATGCCCCTTAGATTGGTCTTCAGTGGGAAGATTGCCCCTTACATTGGGGGTCAGTGGAAATAATGCTCCTTACATTGGTGGTCAGTGGGAAGAATGCCCCTTACATTGGTCTTCAGTGGGAAGATTGCCCCTCACATTAGGGATCAGTGGAAAGAATGCTCCTTACATTGGTGGTCAGTGGAAAGAATGGTCCTTACATTGGTGGTCAGTGGAAAGAATGCCCCTTACATTGGTGGTCAGTGGGAAGAATGCTCCTTACATTAGGGGTCAGTGGAAAGAATGTCCCTTACATTGGTGGTCAGTGGAAAGAATGCCCCTTACATTGGTGGTCAGTGGAAAGAATGCCCCTTACACTAGTGGCCAGTGGGAAGAATGCTCCTTACATTGGTGGCCTGTGGGAAGAATGTCACTATATTGGTGGTCAGTGGGAAGAATGCTCCTTACATTGGTGGCCAGTGAGAAGAATGCTCCTTACATTGGGGGGCCAGTGGGAAGAATGTCTCTTACATTGGTGGTCAGTGGGGAGAATGTCACAATATTGGTGGTCAGTGGGGAGAATGCCCCTTACATTGGTCTTCAGTGGGAAGAATGTCCCTTACATTGGTCTTCAGTGGGAAGAATGTCCCTATATTGATGGTCAGTGGGGAGATTGGTCCTTTACATTGGTGGTTAGTGGGTAAAGTGCCCAAATAGACTGGTGATATTGCTTAGCCTGTAAACATACTTTGCAAAGCAGATCATGGGATGAGAGCACTAAATAATAATAATATAATGATAATAATAATATTTATACATTTGTATTAGATAAGACAACTGTAATAGGATGGATAATGAACTTTACATCAGCCATTCGCTCACCTTATGAATAGATGACATTTTGTATCTGTCAAAGCTTTGATTTTATCTATAATAATAATACATGTGCTTGTTTTCATTCTACTCCAATAGCAATTGTCTTTGCCAGAATTGTTCAAGATAATGGGATGCTATCATTAATAACAAAAAGAAGCTTGACTCTAAAAAAAATTATTTATTATTATTATTATTATTATTATTATTATTATTAATAATAATAAATATTATTGCCAGGCATTATTACTTTAGCAACATTCTTATATCTTTAAAGCAAGCAACCAATTATGTTAAAATATTCTGGCAAAGACAATTGCTATTTGAATGAAAATAAACACATCCATTATTACCATAAATATAATAAAAGTTTTGACAGGTGGAAAATGTCATCCAGTAGAAGGAGGAGGGAACAGCAGATGTAAAGCTGATTATCACCATCATCTCACCCATTGCTAATATATATATAGAACTTAAGTGCATTGTTACTTTCTTGGATACACAGAATATAACTGGATATAACATTTATAGGTAACGTTGATCCAGGGAATATCCGATTGCCTCTCGGGGGATCAGGAAGGATTTTGTTTCCCTGCAGGAACAAATTGGATCATGCTTTACTGGGTTTTCTTGCCTTCCTCTGGATCAACTGTGGGTATAGGATTATAATTTTTTTTTTTTTTTAATGGTTGAGCTGGATGAACTTTTGTCTTTTTTCAGCCAGACTAACTATGTAACTGTTTTAATGCAGTTAAAGGGCAACTCCATTCAAAATTGATTTTCAGCTTTGTTTTCCAATGCGAGGAAATACCATCAATCCATAGTCTAAAACAGTGATTCTCAACCTCCTAATGCCGCGACCCTTTAATACAGTTCCGCATGTTGTGGTGACCCCCAACCATAAAATTATTAACCCAGTAATTATAATTCATGAGTGTTGTTTTACCTCCAATACTGCTGCTTTCAACATAGTAGCTGCTTTTAACAGAGTAGCTGCTTTCAACACAGCAGCTGTTTTCTACACAGTAGCTGCTCTTTACACATCGGAAATATGTGTTTTCCGATGGTCTTAGTCGACCCCTGTGAAATGGTCGTTCGACCCCCAAAGGGGTCACGAACCACAGGTTGAGAACCACTGGTCTAAAAGAAGATGCTGGAGAGCTTGTTTGCTTGGTCTGGTGACCAGGGAAATTATTACAAATAAATACAAAAAAACTGGGCCACCAATGTATTTCATAGATATATCTTTACTGACCCCAAATCCAATGTTGGACTAATGGAAGTTCATACATGGCTACAAACAGTCCTGGGTGTGGTGGATCATCTGATTCAGTGGGTCAGAATAGCTACCTATAATGTTCACGTCGCTCTGCAGAAAGATGCACTTTCATCATTCTATGTTATTGTCAGGACGGGAAGTAAGGGAAAATGTCTCCAACAGGAATCTTTTAGCCATGTGACTTCATAGCTGAAGGTTAGGCATGTCAATTTTTACATAGTTTTATTGGTCCAGCTTGAATGTAAGTATGTATGTGGCGCACCTGTAGGATCCCCGTAGAAGTTGGAAATCACTTTAATAGGCATTGCTACTCCAGTGATCTCCACTAGCTTCCGGGTCTCGTGCCAAGTGGCTGCCCGGCTGCATTGTGAACACGGGAGATTACTCGCTTGGCACAGGCATGATTCAGTGAACTCTCGATGAATGTATTGCATTCTCTGAGTGAACAAGGTGGAGATGTAGGGTGGTAATCACACAAGCTCCACCTCGTCCAATCAAAAAAATACTTTGCATTTGTAGTGCCCCTCTAGTTAGCCAGGTGGAGCTAGCTAGATTTTTAGGCTGGATAGTAGCCTGGTATGAGTTAGCCTGGGAGGTCAGGGCTGAGGGCTCTATAGGTCAGTTCCCTGATACCTCCCCCTGCTCTAGAAGCTTGAGAAGTTTCTAGAAGGCAGTGGGTGGGGGTGAGGAGGGGCTAAGCTGCATACTCAAGGGATTTTGACCTATCCCTAAGCAGGAGGCTTGGTATGGGGTCAGAACAGCCCTTAAGTATGAAAGAGCCTGACCAGGAAGTGGTCAGTGTCGGGTGGAAGATGATGTGAGAAGGCTGGAGTGTGGAGCCTAGGAGGAGCCCACCTACAGGCAGGATCTTGGAAGGAGGATATCTCGGCCTCAACCGTCCCCTGAGAGAGGACAGTCTGAGAAGCAGGGAGGTAGCCAACCCAGCGTAAGGTCTGAAAGCAGCCACCAACCCACATACTTACAGGAGAGGACTGAGTGAGTAATCCTACACTTTCTGGGCTGAATGAGGGGAGAGCAGTCAGGTGACAAACCCAACTAGCTCTTCATCTGGGGCTGCTTTACTACAGTGGCAGTTTCTGGGTCCCCTTGCTCAGGGATTCCCTCAGGCAGCTGGGTGAAGGGAAGGACTGGAGAGCTCTTCAAGGAGAGATTGTTTGTCTATAAACTTGTACATAGTTGCTAAGGAGATTTGTTCTCATTTTCACAGTTCCTTGAGCATCCCATACACCCCTCAACTCTATCCAAGTTCAATACCCCTTAATAAAGCTACAAAAAAAAAAACAAGCTCAAGGACTGTTTACTGTCTCCGGTATGCAAGTGTAGAAGAAAATGCATGTTGCCTGGCTGTGCAGGACTACAGAGGGACCCAAAACTCAGCGACTCCTAAGGGGGTAGTGCTACACATTCAATGAAAAAATGCAAAATGTTCTTTGAAGGGCACCCATGCCAAGTGAGTGACCCTCTGTGTTCAGCAAGCAGTGGGACATCTGCTTGCCAGGGACATGGAAGCTAGCGTCAATCACTCTAGTAGTGGTGCCTATTACAGTGATTTCCAGTTTCCACGAGGATCCCACAGTCTTTCAGGACTCACCTGTATATAACTGTCACTTTATCCTGGTGTTAACTTTTTGAATGAAGCCTATTATCTTCAAATGTACCTTAAGCAGGACTATACTCATCTCCACTCCATCTACGTGGCATTCCACAGCTTTCTCACCAGCCACTGACCTCTATGGCCAGTCACCTTCTGGGTATCGATCTGTGGTCATTTTTATTGGCTAGGCTGAGATTGGCAAGATTGGAGGACAAGGGGTAGACTGAAATGGACTAATAATAAAAAAATAATAATAATAATCATTATTAATATTATTGTTGTTGTTATTATTAATAATAAAAAGTACGAAAAAAAAAGAGGATTTACGTGTTGTAGAGCGTAGTATGTTTTCAGCGTGAATGTCTGCTTTAAGGTGACAACTGTCTAAGAGGGTACTTTCATTATTATGGAGAAATTAACTCTTGCTTCCTGTTGTGTCTAGGGGGCAGGAAAAAAATTAAATAAACTAATAAAAAAAACACCTTTAAAGGAGTGTGAAATGGTAAAGCTTTGATTGCTGTCTAACCTTCCTGTTACTTCTTGTCCCAGTGACAATATTATTTCTTTTTGTTTTGTTTTTTTTTTAAGGTTTTTATTTTTTAATTTTCATCAGTGACAATTTTGCTACCAAGATAAGAAGTTAAAAAAAAAATTCCCACAGGCCACAGATGGCAATAAAAAAAAAACCCTTAGCTTGTTGAATACTAATAAATACCAATAAAATAAATAATACTAATAAATACTAATAAAATAAATAATACTAATAAATACCAATAAAATAAATAGTACTAATAAATACTAATAAAATAAATAATACTAATAAATACCAATAAAATAAATAATACTAATAAATATGAATAAAATAAATAATACTAATAAATACCAAAAAATAAATAATACTAATAAATACCAATAAAATAAATAATACTAATAAATACTAATAAAATAAATAATACTAATAAATACCAATAAAATAAATAATACTAATAAATACCAATAAAATAAATAATACTAATAAATACTAATAAAATAAATAATACTAATAAATACCAATAAAATAAATAATACTAATAAATACCAATAAAATAAATAATACTAATAAATACTAATAAAATAAATAATACTAACAGATAATAATATGAATATACTAATAAATAATCGGATGAATAAATATTACTAATAAAATAAAGAATACTTACTAATAAAATAAATACTAATAAAAATACCTGTGCCAAAACTAGAAAAAAGACTAGAGCTACATTTTAATAATTAAAAAAAGTTCACACCAGCTGTCCCTCTGTACTCAATGGGGGACATTTACTAAGAGCTCATGCACACAGGGGGTTTTTGCAGCCACTTTTCGGGGCGTCAGGCTTTTTTACTGCTTCCAAAACGGCCCTCGATGTTATCCTATGTGTCCATTCACACATAGACTTGTAGAACCTTTTAGTAGCAGTAGCATTTACCAGCAGGAAAAAAACCCCAGGATCAGTGTGTCCAGGAGCAGCAGCGTTTTGGCAGAAAAAAAAACGCTTGACACGGCTAAACGCATCTAAACGCGCCTAAACACATCTAAACACTAAGCACATTTATTCATTTCAATGGCCAGAATAGATGATCATTCTAGGCAATGAAATTAATTAACACTCAATCCCTTGACGCTTGTAAAAACGCCTAATTGCTTGTAAAAGTGTTAGAAACTTTCACAAGTGTCATGCGTTTTTTCGTGGTGTCAGGAGGACAGCTTCTAGGGGAGTTTTTTCAAGGTCCTGTGTGCAGATCTGCCTTAGGCTAGATTCACATATGTGCGGGTGTTGTGAAAATCACCCGCACAGAGGAATGCGGACCCGAGGGCCGTTGCCATTATTTTTTTTTATTACAGGTACTTATATAGCGCCGTCAATTTATGCAGCGCTTTACATATATTTTGTACATTCGCATCAGTTCCTAATCCTCAAGGGGTGTACAATCCAGGGGAGGACTGACTACCCATGGGGCCCCCGGGCAATAGGGGATCATGGGGCCCGTGTCCTTGCCCACACCCAAAAAAGCCTATAAAAAAGGTACCAGGGGCATTTCATGGGGCCCCCTACTGACCCGGGCCCTCGGACGGTGCCTGAGTGCTTGAATGGTCAGTCCGCCCCTGGTACAATCTAAGCTCCCTAGCTCACATTCATACATACACATACTAGGGCCAATTTGGACAGGATCCAATTAACTTACCAGCATGTCTTTGGAGTGTGGGAGGAAACCCACGCAGGCACAGGTAGAACATGCAAACTCCAGGCAGGTGGTGCCGTGGCTGGAATTCGAACCAACGACCCGTGTACTGCCAGGTGGAAGGGCTAACCATTTAGCCACTGTGCTGCCCATTAGTTCTAATGGCACGTCGCCCGCGCTGGAAAACGCAACCGTACTGGGAACCGAGGTTCCCGTGCGGGCTGCATTCTCAGAAGAAGTGCAGGGACTTCTTCCCTGCATGTCCTGGGGCACGGGAATCCATTCAAATGAATGGGCTCTTATGCCCGCGCAAAATGCGGCCCGCACGGCTGCATATATGTGATTCAGGGCTAAAAGTGGAGCACTCAGAATCTGGTGCAGCTGAGCATGGGAGCCAATCAGCTTCTAGCTTCAGCTTGTTCAAATAAGCTTTGTCAATAAAACCTGGAAGCTGATTGGTTGCACCAGGTTTAGTAAATACCCGTCAGTATGCCCTGTCTATAGACCAGTTGCTGGAGACCCTTTGTTCTTCTGAAAATAATCACCTGTTAGAGGATACTGCCAGCAGTCAGGATTCCATTAGGCGGCAAGCAATAATGAATACAGTCACTGCTGTATAAAGCTGTTGTGGACAAGAGAGAAAATTAAATGTCACTCTCCAGTCACAAAACTGTAATCGGTTGTTAAATTACCCTTCCCTGGAATCACTTAGTGTCCTTTTCTGTGTATTTATATCTCGTATCTGCAATAGTTTGTCTGGAGGTTGTGCTGCTAATAGGCAATGGTGGGGAATCCTACAGGAGGAGAGACACAGGTCACAGCTGCAGCTCCCACAGATTGAAATGCTAACGCGGTTCGCTAACAAACTCGTAGATGGAGCAGTTACATTTCATCTGCATACTGTATACAACCTTTAGGCTCCATGCACAGGGGGAATTTTAACCACTTCAAGTCCGGACACTTATACCCCCTTCCTGTCCAGGCCAATTTTCAGCTTTCAGTGCTATCGCACTTTGAATGACAATTGCGCGGTCATGCAACACTGTACCCATATGAATTTTTTAGCATTTGTTTCAGACAGATAAAACTTTATTTTGGTGGTATTTATTCACCACTGGGATTTTTATTTTTTTTTGCTATATAAATGAAAAAGTCCAAAAATTTAGAAAAAAAGTGTGTTTCTTATAAAATTTTCAAATATATAATCTTTCTTCATAACTCTTGGCCAAAATGTAATCAATTATCTTTTTAGTAAAAAAAAAAGATAACCCAAATTAGTTTATAACTAAAAATTATAATTTTGATAAATGTTTTTTTACATTTGTATTTTATTTTTGTATATTATTATTTATTTTTCTTTTTTACATACTGTCACCCTAGCAGTACAGTGTCACCATAGTGACACTGTACTACTTGTGGGGGGGTGATTAAGATTTTTTTTTTTTTTTACACTGATTGCTTTTACACCCATAAGGGCTGTAAAAGCAATCATTTCTCCTTCTCTCTGGCTGCATTCTTGCAGCCATTGAGAAATACCGTGAGAGCTGTGATTGGTCACGGCTTGTTACATGGTACAAGGCTGTTGTGAATAGCCTTGTACCATGTGACCTCTGTGATCAGTCACAGATTTCACATGTAGTAAGCAATGATGTCAGAAGTCACATCTTGCTTACTACCCTTCATGTGATCACTGATTGGCCAATCAGTGATCACATGATCGGGACCTCACACAGAGGTTCCGTACAACGATCGGTGTTCCACTGTGTCCGGAGGAAGTCACATCTTGCTTACTACCCTTCACGTGATCACTGATTGGCCAATCAGTGATCACATGATCGGGGCCTCAGACAGAGGTCCCGTACAACGATCAGTGTTCCACTGTGTCCGGAGGACACGCCGGGCACCGGATCGTGGTGCTGCGCACTCCTATGGAGTGCGCACAAGCATGGAGTGGGAAGGACGTTTATAAACGGCCACCCACCCCTGCACTGCTCCCAACCGGCCATTTATATAAATGCGTTGGATGGGAAGTGGTTAATAATGCTGGTAACGTTAGCTGTGTAAAGTCATGTTAAAAACATGCGTTCTTTGTATTAGCGTTTTGCCACTTTTTTTTCACTTTTGCGTTTTTCATGGTTTTTATTTTTTTTATCAAAAAAAAAAATTAGGGGGGGGTCAACGAAAATCCAAAAATGCTGGTTTGCCACGATTTACTACGTTTTACTGTGTTTTGCCGCGTTTTTCAGCATTAGAGCATTTTTACAGCTAAAAAACTCCTCTAGAAACCCGCTAGTTCTGGGTTTTTCTCTCAGCCAAAAAATGTCCCAGCCAAAAAACGTTGATTACAGTCTGTGTGTGTATGGACACATAGGATAACATGCTGGGGGGTTTACTGGCTGTAGAAAAAAATGTCAAAAGCCAAAAACAGCCGCTGTAAAAATATCAAGTGTGCATGAGGACTTATTGGTGAGTCACAGCACATTCACAATTTATGTTACTTATACAGAATATATGGACATTTTGTTCCACTTGCCCTCCGGAGGATTTCCCCCCCTTCCTGACCAGGCCATTTTTTGCAATACGGCGCTGCATTACTTTAACTGACACTTGCGCGGTCATGCAACGCTGCATCCAAATGAAATTTACGTCTTTTTTTTTCCACGAATAGAGTTTTCTTTCGGTGGTATTTGATCTCCTATGCGTTTTTAAAATGTTTTGTGCTATTAACCTCCCTAGTGGTCTGATTATGTCAGTATTTCTGTGCTCAAAGCGGTACATTTTTTTGCATGGAAATATGTATTTATTTTATTGTAGGCCTGTAATTTTTATGAATAACTCACTGAAATCTGTCTGAACAAGAGTCTAGTAAACATCCCGGGGATGATAAAACTTGAAACACGAAATCATAAATTATAATTTAATAAATAATCATAAAAATAATAATATAATAACAATACATTTAATTCAATAATATAATCAAACCAAAAACACTGAAATTTGAAATAGAGCGCCAAGTTCGCACATCGCTGAGCAAAGTCGCAGAATTGTTTTCAGTGTCTGATGAGGAATTTCCCCCACGAATCATTATCACTCAATTCTGCAAGTGGTTCTGATTTACTATCGCTGTTCTCTAGCCTAGTCTAAAACCGCTTTTGACCTAAAGGGACGCTTTTTGGACGCCATGGACGTTTCTCAGTTTCCAGGCAGAAAGAACAGTAAAAATGCAGGCAGGGCGCCGGACAAAGCACTCGGGACAAAATGTATGTGAAATGGTTTGATACAGGAATGTTATACTATGTGATTTTAGTGTATTTAGTGAATGTCACTTTTTGTCATTTTCAAATTTCCCGCCAGTTCCGTCCCCCATATGTCCCGACGTCGCAGGGAACAGAACCCAGAAGACAGATGCCGGCATCCACCGGATTACATTGCCGGGGACACTGCAGGAGGGACATCGCGGGAGCGCAGGACAAGGTAAGTGATCGAGGGATCGCGGAGCAGCGCTGCATGGTAAGCCCGAGTGTAACTCGGGGTTACCGCTTGTGGTACTGAAACTTTACCCCGAGCTACACTCGGGAATACCGCCAGGGAGGTTAAAAGAAAAAGCGATAATTTTGAGAAAAAAAAACAATATTTTTGACTTTTTTGCTATGAAACATGTCCAGTAAAAATGTAAAATATCAAATTTCAGCATAAATTTAGGCCACAATGTATTCTGTGACATGTTTTTGCCATAAAAAAAATCCCAATACGTGTAAATTAATTGGTGTGCGCGGAAGTTATAGTGTTTACAAATGGCAGTGTATATATACTGGGATTTTTAAAAATTATTTTAAGTAGTAATGGCGGCGATTAGAGGGACTGCGGCGGGCATTCTGACACTGGGGGGGTGGACTGACTTGGTGTCACTGACATCCCCAGTGACACCAATACAGTGATCAGTGCTAATAAAAAGCACTGACACTGTACTAATGGCACTGGGCAGGAAGGGGTTAACATGTGGAGTGATCAAAGGGTTAACTCTGTGCAGTGTGCAGGAGCTGACAGTGGAGAGAACTGTATTGTTTACAAATAGTTCTCCCCCCCTCCCCCATCGGACATGCTTGGCAATCACTGGCCGGTACCTGGTGATTGACATCCAAGGCTGCGAATGATGGCGCGGGTAGGGCGTGCATGCGCCTCATGCGCGCCCCCTTCCCAAAACTGCAAAACCATGTATATATACATGATTTTGCGCACCCGTGCCACCCTGTAGCAGTACTTCTGCTATAGGGCAGACGGAAAGTGGTTAAAGAATAGGTAAACCAAACATTTCATATTTCTGATCTGTGCCTGCTGTACCATGTACTTGTAAAAAGTTCTCCTATTCTCTTTGTATTGCTTCCCTTGTGTGAAATCCCTGGTGTTCCTGCCAGTCACTCTGCTTTCCTATTAAAAACTGACCACACTGGGCAGGAGAGCAAAGCATGGTTAGTTCTCTAGCTGTGCTTAAAACTCAATGCGTACTTCTCCAATGATCAGACTTGTCCTAACTTTCTCGTACAGACATTCACTGGGAAGATCAGTGTCTGCTGTTTCTCCTCCCCTAGCTCTTATGAAGCTGAGAACAGAGGGTAAGTGATCACTTCTAAAAAAAAAGGTATTTATAATGTTTTTTTATTTCTATGCACAAATGTTTTGGCTTTCATTTAATTTATAATCACTTTAATTTCTCTACCCATATGTATTGCTATCTACAACATCACAGACAGTTTAAACACTGCATGGGGGAAGATTTACTAAAACTGGTGCACACTGAATCTGGTGCAGCTGTGCATAGTAACCAATCAGCTTCCAGGTTTCATCATCAAAGCTTAATTGAACAAGCTGAAGTTGGAAGCTGATTGGTTACTATGAAGAGCCACACCAGATTCTGAGTGCTCTAGTTTTAGTAAATCTCCCCATAACATTGAGGGTGGTTGTTAAAGTGTTTGTATTATCAACATTTTTTAAGATTTTAGATAGATAGGAAAAACTTAGAACCCTGCCAATTTATTTTTATTGAGGTATGTATATCATTGGGTTAGTTCAGAGGAGGGACACATATTCAAAAAATAACTTGACAGAGGGTCTACTCCTTCCCAAAACTAGAAACAAAAGCTTTGACTAGGAGGTACACCACCATAGCAAAAAATACTGCATTCTGGTAACCACATGATCATATGCAGTCTATAAATTCCAAACTGACCAGCAAAAGTGACAGTTGGGATAAATGCAAATATAAAAAATAAATGAAATATTATATACTAAAACTTAAAATGCCTTAGAAAAGAAACCATAACATTACAGCATGAAGTATTCATAAATATTCAAGAAATGTACTGAATTAAAGTGTTCCTAAACCCAGGACACTGCATTTACTATATCTGGTCTCTCTGGACCCTGCATTCACTATATCTGGTCTCCCCGGACCCTGCATTCACTATATCCGCTCTCCCCGGACCCTGCATTCACTATATCCGGTCTCCCAGGACCCTGCATTCACTATATCCGGTCTCCCAGGACCCTGCATTCACTATATCTGGTCTCCCCGGACCCTGCATTCACTATATCCGGTCTCCCAGGACCCTGCATTCACTATATCCAGTCTCCCAGAACCCTGCATTCACTATATCTGGTCTCTAGGGACCCTGCATTCACTATATCCGCTCTCCCCGGACCCTGCATTCACTATATCTGGTCTCCCCGGACCCCGCATTCACTATATCTGGTCTCCCAGGACCCTGCATTCACTATATCCGGTCTCCCAGGACCCTGCATTCACTATATCCGGTCTCCCAGGACCCTGCATTCACTATATCTGGTCTCCCAGGACCCTGCATTCACTATATCTGGTCTCCTCGGACCCTGCATTCACTATATCCAGTCTCCCAGAACCCTGCATTCACTATATCTGGTCTCCCCGGACCCTGCATTCACTATATCCGGTCTCCCAGGACCCTGCATTCACTATATCCAGTCTCCCAGGATCCTGCATTCACAATATCTGGTCTCCCCGGACTCTGCATTCACTAAATCTGGTCTCCCCGGACCCTGCATTCACTATATCTGATCTCCCAGGACCCTGCCTTCACTATATCTGGTCTCCCCGAACCCTGCATTCACTATATCTGGTCTCCCCAGGACTCTGCATTTACTATATCCGCTATCCCAGGACCTTGCATTCACTATATCTGGTCTCCCCGTACCCTGCATTCACTGTTTCCAGTCTCCCCAGACCCTGCATTCACTATATCTGGTCTCACCGGACCATTCATTCACTATATCCAGTCTCCCCAGACCCTGCATTCACTGTATCCAGTCTCCCCAGACCCTGCATTCACTATATCCAGTCTCCCCAGACCCTGCATTCACTATATCTGGTCTCCCCGTACCCTGCATTCACTGTATCCAGTCTCCCCAGACCCTGCATTCACTATATCTGGTCTCCCCAGACCCTGCATTCACTATATCTGGTCTCCCCGGACCCTGCATTCACTATATCTGATATCCCACAGTACACAGAACATGGAAACCTAACTATTATAGTAAACATAAATTGCTAAATACCTTTTCTCATTAGCAGACTTGTGACTTCTATCAGTGTCCATCTGAGCACTGGTTAATCTTGTAGGAGGAGTATTCATTCTCCACTGACTGTCCTATGAGGCTGAATGACCCCTGAACCTCTGTCTGGACAGCACTGATTGGCCCTGTGCTGATCACATGCACTCTCCTAAAGAAAAAAATAAACTATCTAGCAATACACACCGAACTGAGCATGCGCAGAGTGCCTCCTAGGGCTCTGTACTATCAGGAGATGGATTGGGGACAGTAGAAGGGGGGATCAGAGAAGACAGGGTCAAACAGCCATTTTACACAATGCAGAGGATTAACCCCTTACGTTCCACAGTGAGTATAACAAGCATACTTTGCTGCATATACAGACTGATTTTACTGCTGTGGGTTTAGTAACACTTTAACAGCTATGAAAGTTTCCATAGCTTTCCAACCAATCATTCATCAAGCATTCTGCAGTGTAAGTACGGGCCAAGATATAGCTTCTGAGAAGTCCAGTTGGATGAAAGATGCAGAGAATGGAGATCAGGTGATCACAAGATGTTGGTGATGCCTTCATGTTCAGGTAAATGCATTCAACAGCGTGTCCTGGGATAGCCTTGAGGTTTGTGCCGTATGTGGTTTTTGGAGGGAACACTTCTTAAAGCATCCCCCAATGGGCAGCTATTTTAATTTAGGGTTCCAAGGAAGCCTATGGTTCCTCTAGATGTTCTGAGCTTCTGAGAAGTCCAGTTGGATGAAAGATGCAGAGAGTGGAGATCAGGTGATCACAAGATGTTGGTGATGCCTTCATGTTCAGGTAAATGCATTCAACAGCGTGTCCTGGGATAGCCTTGGGGTTTGTGCCGTATGTGCGTTTTGGAGGGAACACTTCTTAAAGCATCCCCCAATGGGCAGCCATTTTCAATCAGGGTTCCAAGGAAGCCTATGGTTCCTCTAGATGTTGTTAAAGGTTCCTTGAGCTGTGGCTGATTGACCTCCAATTTGATGGTGCCAGTTTAATTCCAGGTCCATCACCGACTGGTAGAGCCAGCAGCACGACATCAAAGATCTACTTAGCTGACTTTTAGGGTGACCATCACTGTAAGGGTTGCATTCCTCCTACTGACCCCATTGTTCTCCAATGAACTGGCTTTAGTAATGGTTCCATGAAAATGTTTGAAGGGGTTCTTCCTCCGGGGTAAAAAAAAGTTGAGAAAGGCTGCTTTAGGGGAATTGGGCTTCTGCCTTGCTATGCTGTTACCAGCCCACATGCTTGGAGGTTCTGGGAGGGGAGGAGATGCACTTTTTACATTTGTTTTACATTTAAACCTTTTTCCATAATAAAAAAAATGATAGCTAACGCTTCCAGCGCTGAAATTGTATAAACGGTGTTTCGGCACCTTGGAGAGCTATTGTCGGCAGATTTGCCTGCAGGTTAAATGCCTGTGTTTAAATCCTACTGTACATGGGAGACTTGACAGCTGTTGGCCGGCTGTTGCAGTTGCCTGTTGCACATTTATTTTTTTTTTTGTAAGTAGGATGAATGTAACTGTGGAATACGAGGCAAATGCCATTGAATTTCACTAGTAAAGGATTCACTGGGTGAATTTCCCAGTAAACCCTTCATTAAAATGGAATTCCTGACACAGAAACTTTCATTTCATGGGCAGCACAGTGGCTAAATGGTTAGCTCTTCCACCTGGCAGTACTAGGGTCATTGGTTTAAATCCCAACCATGGCACCACCTGCCTGGAGTTTGCATGTTCTCCCTGTGCCTGTGTGGGTTTCCTCCCACAATCCAAAAGACATGCTGGTAGGTGAATTGGATCCTGTCTAAATTGTCCCTAGTATGTGTATGTATGAATGTGAGTTAGGGACCTTAGATTGTGCACCCCTTGAGGGTTAGGGACTGATGTGAATGTACAATATATATGTAAAGCGCTGCGTAAATTGATGGCGCTATAAAAGTACCTGAAATAAATTTCAATATATTCCTCAATAGCCACAAAATATATGAACCCACTTTGTAAACTAAATTCCTTTGTAAACTCATATATAGCCTTGTAAAAGGAGCAGTGACATCATCACTCTATTGTTCATAGCCTATGCAGATAGCAGAGCCTTGGGCGGGGCCCAGCAAGGCTCCACCCACTATAGACTGCCTGCAGAAAATTGCAGGATGGGCTGAAACAAGACCAGTCACCCTGCACAAAGAGAAAGCTCAGCAGTGACTGGTCTTTATTGCAGGAAGCTCCTGAACAAAGGCAAAGTTTCACACTAGAAAATGTGTATGCCAAGTCAGCACTAAAACACAATTAACAGGCAGCTAGCAAAGGGTACGTTTACAGAAACCCCCCAAAACATGCAATATAACAAAAATGAAGCACCTTACTAAACCAAAGATAAAAGTAAAAAACGGTCCATCAACATGAAGACAGAAGGTAGAAGAGAGTCCTTCAAAGAACATCAGTGCGCATGGAGCTTAGATGGCCACCAGATCCGAAACTGGAAGTGGCAGCATAATGCCAGCACATAGCTCCACACGCATTTCATGCCAAGACATCTTCAGGGGATGCTAACGAAGATGTGCGTTGGCATGAAATGCGTGTGGAGCTATTTTCTGACGCATTGGTATGAAACGCATCAGCCGGAGCTCTGCACTGACGCCACGCCTCCACTTCCGATTTCTGATCTCTTGGTCATATAAGCCCCATGCGGGAAGCAATCTTTCCAAATACAGTGGTGTTGTGGTAATCCTACTCACTACTGCAAAGAGAGGAGGGAAAGCCGTGGGGATTTCAAATCCCTTGACCTGTGAAGGGGCTCTCTCTCCTCTCATTGCAGGGATGACAGTACGGGCTAGACGGCTTCTGATTGGTAAGCACCATGTCCATAATTCCGCCCTTACCATTGTAATCTTTCAGTATGGCGGTGGTGATGGTGGTGGTGGTTGGTAAAACTAAGGGCTTGTCATAGACTCTCATCAACAGTGACCCACTATATCCGCCCTTTCTGCCCAGCTGCTCCATTTATAGAAGCCATACTACAGCTAATATAAATGGACAGTTATCTCTGAATGGAGGACAGGTGAATGATTGAAAATTCTGCCTCTTCCATTCATAGATCTTAATTCATTCATAGAAGCTGTAGTATGGCTTCTAATAATGGCGGAGCTGGGTGGTGTAGTAGGATTTCATATTATTCTTAGATTGTTAGCTCCAAGGAGCAGGGCCCTCCTAACCAGGGGCAGACTGACCATTTGGAAACTCGGGCACTGCCCGAGGGCCCGGGGTCAATAGGCGGCCCTATGAAATGCCCCTGGTACCTTTTTCATAGGCTTTCTTTTTTGAGTTTGGGCAAGGACACAGGTGCCCCATGATCCCCTATTGCCCAGGGGCCCCATGAGTTGTCTGTCCGCCCCTGCTCCTAACCCTCTTGTACTGAACTGTATCATTCCTGTATTGTCTCCCGTTATATTGTAAAGCGCTGAGCAAACTGTTGGCGCTATATAAATCCTGTATAATAATATAATAATAATTATTCACATTATTTTGCATATGTGTTATTGAAAATATAATTATTTTTCATCTTCATGGTATTATTATCATTATATCAGTAGTATTATCATAATCATTATTATTATTATTTCAATATTAAGCAATAGTTAATAGTCCCTAGAAATGTATGCTCTACAATTTCAAAATATAGAAAATCTACAATTAAAGTTGAACTCTTGACCACTACCAAGAAAAACAACCTTGACTAGAAATTAAATCGACTGTCTGCCTGAAGTGAATAGCATATAGGATGGGAAAAAAACATGTACACTAATTACGTTTTTATTTATGGATAAGGGTCTGCTTGTTTAGTAACTAATACTTTGAAACAAACTTAATAGGAAAACACTATATGTAAAAAAAATAAATATATATATATATATTTGGACATTGTTAAATACAACAGTTAACATTGTATGAAAAATAAAAAATCTATCTATCTATCTATCTATCTATCTATCTATCTATCTATCTATCTATCTCATATCTATCTATCTATCTATCTATCTATCTATCTATCTATCTATCTATCTATCTATTCTATCTATCTATCTATCTATCTATTATATCTGTCTATCTATCTATCTATTATATCTGTCTATCTATCTATCTATCTATCTATCTATCTATCTCATATCTATCTATCTATCTATCTATCTATCTATCTATCTTTCTCATATCTATCTATCTATCTATCTATCTATCTATCTATCTATCTAACTATCTATCTATCTATCTATCTATCTATCTATCTATTATCTATCTAACTATCTATCTATCTATCTATCTATCTATCTATCTCATATCTATCTATCTATCTATCTATCTATCTATCTCATATCTATCTATCTATCTATCTATCTCATATCTATCTATCTATCTATCTATCTATCTATCTATCTATCTATCTATCTAACTATCTATCTATCTATCTATCTATCTATCTATCTATCTATCTATCTATCTATTCTATCTATTTATTCTATCTATCTATCTATCTATCTATCTATCTATCTATCTATCTATCTATCTATCTATCTATCCATCCATATATATATATGTATGTGTGTGTATATATATATATATATATATATATATATATATATGTGTACATATTTATGGCCACGTGCGTTGCCATGTGCGTTACCACGTCTGCTATTTCATCATGGACAGCAAGTTAGAAAAACAGCAAATGTGAAATTCTGCGTGAAGCTGGGCAAATCTGCCACAGAGACGTTTGACTCTATGGGGTTTATTTACTAAAGCTGAAGAGTCCAAAATCAGACTCCCTTCTGCATAGAAACCAATCAGCTTCCAGGTTTCATTGCCAAAGCTTCATTGAACAAGCTGAGGTTAGAAGCTGATTGGTTTCTATGCAGAAGGGAGTCTGATTTTGGACTCTCCAGCTTTAGTAAATAAACCCCAATTTGTCAAGTTTACGGCGATGCTGCAATGAGTCTTTCAAGGAAGACGATGAGAGATCAGGAAGACTGTCCACAAGCTTAACCCCCGAAAATGTCAAAACCATTCAACAACCTGTGCATGACGATCATCGGAAAACAATCCACAACATTGCTGCCATTGTCTGTGTGTGACACGGAACAGTAGGACTCCCTCTTCTCAGTGACTGAGACAGAAGTGGGAGCCATTGGCTCCCACTGCTTTCAATCACAGTCAGTGAGGCAATAAGAAGAGAGGGGGCGGAGTTGTGTTAATGAACACATACAGCAGCGGATGCCCCTATAGCAAGCTGCTCGCTGTGGGGGCACCCAACAGGAATTAGGGGCTAGCAGCACTGGCGAGGGACCCGAGAAGAGGAGGATCCAGGCTGTTCTGTGCAAAACCACTGCACAGAGCAGGTATGTATAGACATGTTTGGTATTTTTTTTTTCTTTAAAAAAAATAAGCCTTTAGAATCACTTTAATTTAATCGCTTCCCGTCCGGCCCATGTACATAAAAAGCTGGACGGGAGTGCTGCCGAAGCAGGTGGCTGTTTATAAACGTCCTCCCGCATTCCTTGCCTGTGCGTGCTCCCTGGCCAAACAGTGATCACATGAATAGTAATAAGCAAGATGTCACTTCTGACATCATTGCTTACTACTAGTGTAATCTGTGAATGATCACAGAGGTCACATGGTACAGGGCTATTCACAACAGCCTTGTACCATGTGACAAGCTGTGACCAATCACAGCTCTCACAGTATTTCTCAATGTCTGCAAGAATGCAGCCAGAGAGAAGGAGAAATGATTGCTTTTACAGCCTTTACGGGTGTAAAAGCAATCAGTGTAAAAAAGAAAAAAAAAATCTTCATCACCCCCCATAAGTAGTACAGTGTCACTATGGTGACACTGTACTGCTAGGGTGACAGTATGTTAAAAAAAAAACGAAATCCATAAATACCTATATAAAAATGTAAAAAATGTTTGAAAAATTATAATTTTTGGTTATAAACTAATTTGGGTAATTTTTTTTCCTAAAAAGAAAGCTGAATACATTTTGGCCAAGATTTATGAAGAAAGATTATTTATTTGCCAAATTTTATAAGAAAAACACTTTTTTTTTTCAAAATGTTTGGACTTTTTCATTTATATAGCAAAAAAAATAAATATCCCAGTGGTGAATAAATACCACCAAAATAAACTTTTAACTGTCTGAAAAAAATGCTAAAATATTCATATGGGTACAGTGTTTTATGACCGCGCAATTGTCATTCAAAGTGTGATAGCGCTGAAAGCTGAAAATTGGCCTGGACAGGAAGGAGGTGAAAGCATCCGGACTTGAAGTGGTTAAATGCTACTTTTGAAAGTCAAAAATAAAATAAAAATGTAAAAAATGTTTGAAAAATTATAATTTTTGGTTTTAAACTAATTTGGGTCATTTTTTATTACTAAATGCTACTTTTGAAAGTCAAAAATAAAATAAAAATGTAAAAAATGTTTGAAAAATTATAATTTTTGGTTATAAACTAATTTGGGTCACTTTTTTTTTTACTAAAAAGATAACGGAATACATTTTGGCCAAGATTTATGAAGAAAGATTATTTATTTGCCAAATTTAAAAAAAAAAACACTTTTTTTTTCAAAATGTTTGGACATTTTCATTTATATAGCAAAAAGAATAAATATCCCAGTGGTGAATAAATACCACCAAAATAAAGTTTTATCTGTCTCAAAAAAATGCTAAAAAATTCACATGGGTACAGTGCTTTATGACCGCGCAATTGTCATTCAAAGCGTGATAGCGCTGAAAGCTGGAAATTGGCCTGGACAGGAAGGGGGTAAAAGCGTCCGGACTTGAAGTGGTTAAATGCTACTTTTGAAAGTCAAAAATAAAATAAAAATGTAAAAAATGTTTGAAAAATTATAATTTTTGGTTATAAACTAATTTGGGTCATGTTTTATTACTAAATGCTACTTTGAAAGTCAAAAATAAAATAAAAATATAAAAAATGTTTGCAAAAATTATAATTTCTGGTTATAAACTAATTTGGGTCATGTTTTATTACTAAATGCTACTTTTGAAAGTCAAAAATAAAATAAAAATGTAAAAAAATGTTTGAAAAATTATAATTTTTGGTTATAAACTAATTTGGGTCATTTTTTATTACTAAATGCTACTTTTGAAAGTCAAAAATAAAAATAAAAATGTAAAAAATGTTTGAAAAATTATAATTTTTGGTTATAAACTAATTTGGGTCATTTTTTATTACTAAATGCTACTTTTGAAAGTCAAAAATAAAATAAAAATGTAAAAAATGTTTGAAAAATTATAATTTGTGGTTATAAACTAATTTGGGTCATTTTTTATTACTAAATGCTACTTTTGAAAGTCAAAAATAAAATAAAAATGTAAAAAAATGTTTGAAAAATTATATTTTTGGTTATAAACTAATATGGGTCATGTTTTATTACTAAATGCTACTTTTGAAAGTCAAAAATAAAATAAAAATTTAAAAAAATGTTTGAAAAATTATAATTTTTGGTTATAAACTAATTTGGGTCATGTTTTATTACTAAATGCTACTTTGAAAGTCAAAAATAAAATAAAAATATAAAAAATGTTTGCAAAAATTATAATTTCTGGTTATAAACTAATTTGGGTCATGTTTTATTACTAAATGCTACTTTTGAAAGTCAAAAATAAAATAAAAATGTAAAAAAATGTTTGAAAAATTATAATTTTTGGTTATAAACTAATTTGGGTCATTTTTTATTACTAAATGCTACTTTTGAAAGTCAAAAATAAAAATAAAAATGTAAAAAATGTTTGAAAAATTATAATTTTTGGTTATAAACTAATTTGGGTCATTTTTTATTACTAAATGCTACTTTTGAAAGTCAAAAATAAAATAAAAATGTAAAAAATGTTTGAAAAATTATAATTTGTGGTTATAAACTAATTTGGGTCATTTTTTATTACTAAATGCTACTTTTGAAAGTCAAAAATAAAATAAAAATGTAAAAAAATGTTTGAAAAATTATATTTTTGGTTATAAACTAATATGGGTCATGTTTTATTACTAAATGCTACTTTTGAAAGTCAAAAATAAAATAAAAATTTAAAAAAATGTTTGAAAAATTATAATTTTTGGTTATAAACTAATTTGGGTCATTTTTTATTACTAAATGCTACTTTTGAAAGTCAAAAATAAAAATAAAAATGTAAAAAATGTTTGAAAAATTATAATTTTTGGTTATAAACTAATTTGGGTCATTTTTTATTACTAAATGCTACTTTTGAAAGTCAAAAATAAAATAAAAATGTAAAAAATGTTTGAAAAATTATAATTTTTGGTTATAAACTAATTTGGGTCATTTTTTATTACTAAATGCTACTTTTGAAAGTCAAAAATAAAATAAAAATGTAAAAAAATGTTTGAAAAATTATAATTTTTGGTTATAAACTAATATGGGTCATGTTTTATTACTAAATGCTACTTTTGAAAGTCAAAAATAAAATAAAAATGTAAAAAAATGTTTGAAAAATTATAATTTTTGGTTATAAACTAATTTGGGTCATTTTTTATTACTAAATGCTACTTTTGAAAGTCAAAAATAAAAATAAAAATGTAAAAAATATTTGAAAAATTATAATTTTTGGGTATAAACTAATTTGGGTCATTTTTTATTACTAAATGCTACTTTTGAAAGTCAAAAATAAAATAAAAATGTAAAAAATGTTTGAAATATTATAATTTTTGGTTATAAACTAATTTGGGTCATTTTTTTTACTAAATGCTACTTTTGAAAGTCAAAACCCAAAAATTTCCAGCTGAACAATTTGATTTTCTATTAAGACTTGTCCCCCTGCCCACCTTGTTTATGTAAACAAAGTTAAATCTTATCATCGAACAATTCCCACGCCATGCATTATACACAGAGGAATAATTCGCAAAACTGAAAAGCGAAGCAAGTCAAAAGATTTTTCTTTTAACACGAAAAAAAAAAGTGCTAAATTCAAGGCCAGGTGCGTGACTGTCATCCGTGGCCAATTACAGCAGCATGCTATGGATGGTTTTATAAATAGATCGGTAAGAATGCGGCGGAGATGTGAACAGCTGCACTCAGGTGTTGTTTTTTATGAAGCCGGGATTGGCGCTTTTTGCTGTTTTCACGCTTGTTTGGCGTATTAGCTTAGCTGAACCTGAATTATTATGTCAGCACACAATTATTGGTCGAGTGGCTCTCCCGTCGTGTTCTAATTTCCCAGACACTTTCCTCCTGATTTACTAATGTGTACTGAAGTCAGAGAAAAGGAGAATTCAAGGCTAAGCGGCACCCACAATGTCAAGAAGGACGACAGCAAAACGATTTCATCTGTACTTTCTTTGGTCTTACATAACGGGTAAAGATTTGATCAAACTTTGCAGCAGTCTTACCTTTTTCTGTTCTGAAGAAAAAGCTGTTTGGTCAGCATTTTTCTGTTCTAGAGCGATTCCTCAATAGGAGGGTCTGAACCAGGGGCGGACTGACCATTTGGAAACTCGGGCAGTGTCGAGGGCACGGAGTCAGTAGGAGGCCCCATGAGATGCCCCTGGTACCTTTTTCATAGGATTTTTTGTTTGGGCAAGGACACAGGGGCCCCATGACCCCCAATTGCCCGGGGGCCCCACGAGTTGTCAGTCCGCCCCTGGTCTGAACTCATTGTAACTACTTGGTGAACCGATCACACACCTGTATTTCAACTGGTTCTTCTGGGTTCGGTGATGCACATGTGCGCTCCCCCTGCCGACCCGTGCTGTTATTGGACACAGCACCAGTTTGGCGGGTGATTTTTCCTGAAGTCGGCTATGTCCAATCACACACTGGGTTCTGTGTTGACAAAAACACAGAGCTCTGTCTACGGCATAAGGTGACCTGACTGTTTCTTCTCCCTGCAAAGCAAACCCTTGCCAAAAACTGCTTTATCTACAACACATGATACATTAGTGTGACGGTCAGTGGGAAGAATGCTCCTTACACTTGTGGTCATGGGGAAGAATTACCTCTTACAGAGAGCTAAAAAGATCAATGGTGTCAGTGCAGGGGTGGACTGACAACTCATGGGGTCCCCGGGCAATAGGGGATCATGGGGCCCATGTGTCCTTGCCCAAACTCAAAAAAGCCTATGAAAAAGGTACCAGGGGTATCTCATGGTGCCCCCTACTGACCCCGGGCCCTCGGGCAGTACTCGAGTTTCCAAATGGTCAGTCTGCCCCTGTGTCAGTGGGAACTTATCTAAGAGGCAGACATTTCTCATTGCTCAAGGAACCCCTAGGAACATCTAGAGGAACCCTAGGGATCCATAAAACACTGGTTGAGAAACCCTGAACTAGATGTTAACCTCTTCCCAGCCAGTGCCATTAGTACAGTGTCTCAATAGACAGTGCTATCACTGATCACTGTATTAGTGTCACTAGTGCTGTCAGTGTCAGTTGGTGACTCTCCCAGATAGTGTCTGTTAGCAGTGGTGTAGTTAGGTTTTGTGCTGCCCTAGGCAACACAAAAATCGGACGCCCCCTCCCTGGCAGAGAACCTGACAGTGACCAACAACACCCCTGCCCCATCCTCCCTCCACCCAAGAGAGCCTTCCACTTACATCCACACCCCACAGCGACAGAGAGAGAGACACTCACCTCCACAGCTCTGGACATCCCCGGGAATGACAGTTGGGCTCTGCATGCGCCATCAAGCAGCCCAAAGCCTCTCTCGGATCCCACCTGATCCCCATGCCACATATATCCATTCTCCGAAGGGGTAGTGCTGCCCCCCTAAAACATGCCACCCTAGGCAAATGCCTTGTGGTAAATATGACCCTGTCTGTTAGTGCCAGATTGCCCACCACCCTATCACTGGCCCACTATAAGCAGCCTCTCTCGAATCCCACCTGATCCCCATGCCGCATATGTCCCTTCTTCGAGGGAGTAGTGCTGCCCCCCTAAAACATGCCACCCTAGGCAAATGCCTTGTGGTAAATATGCCCCTCTCTGTTAGCGCCAAATTGCCCGCCACCCTATCACTGGTCCACTATAAGCAGCTGATCACCATCATTGCAGTATAGCATCTATAGCTGCGTGAATTCCAGTATATATACAATAGTTTAAAAATGCTATAACTTTCGCACAAACCAATTATTATATACTTATTGGGGTTTATTTTTCTTTTACCAAAGACATGTAGTAGAATCCATTTTGGCCTAAATTTATAAAGAAATTAGAGATTTTAAATGTTTTTTATCGGATATGTTTTATAACAGAAATTAGAAAATATTGGTGGTTTTTTTTTCAAAATTTGCTGACTTTTTTCATTTTTATAACAAAAAATAAAAATCCCAGTGGTGATCAAATACCAGCAAAAGAAAGTTTTATGTGTGTAAAAAAGGATATAAATTTAACTTTGGGTACAGTGTTGCATGACCGAGCAATTGGCAGGTAAAGTAGCGCAGTGCTGAATGGGAAAAAAAATGCCCTGGTCATGGAGGGGGTAAAACCAAGTGGTTAAAGTTGAAGGAAGGAAGTATAGAGTGATGTAAGCAAATGTTTTCACTGAAATTCTAAGCATACAAGTGGAGCAGATATTGGAGCAGAAGGTTGCAAAGCCCTTTGTTAATTAGGATCAGTCCAATCTCTTTTCTGCAGTGTCTAGTGTAATCTACTTTGTGCTGAAGACTGAGCTGGACTGACTGGATCAGTCACTGGTCATAGGTGGGTGGTTGCATAGGTGGGTAGGGAGAAGTCCCTCCAGTCACCCAATGGTGGATATTGGTGGTAAACCCTCTTATGCAGGCCATATTGTTCGAATTCCGAACGATTTTTCATCCGAAAATCGGAAACATCATTCACTCGGTAATCCGATGGTGCCCCCCTAGTACTCACCTAAGCCCACTTTAGATCCAGTGATGTGCACTGGAGTCTCGGCTATCCCGGGACTCCTTCTTCTCATTGGCTGAGACAGACGTGGGAGCCATTGGCAATCACTGCCAGTGAGCCAATGATAAGAGAGAGGGGGCGGGACCAAGCCACTGCTCCGTGTGTGACTGGACACATGGAGCAGCGGGTGCTCCCATAGCAAGCTGCTTGCTGTGGGGGCACCCAACAGGAGGGAGGAGCGAAGGGTGCCGGCAGGGGACCCGAGAAGAGGAGGATCCGGGCTGCTCTGTGCAAAACTACTGCATACAGTAGGTAAGTATACCATATTTGTTATATATATATATATATATATATATGTATATATATAAAATAACCTTTAGAATCGCTTTAAATTAAATGATTAACAAGTCAAATATTATTTTGTCCACCAATAGACAAAAAATGATGTTAAATGGACAACAATTTTATAAGCCAAAAAAAAAAATTACCAATATTTTGTAGGTATCGGTATATCTTGAAGTATAACATGTTTGTTATTTAAAAAAAAAAACCTTTAGAATCGCTTTAAATTAAATGATTAACAAGTCAAATATTATTTTGTCCACCAATAGAAAAAAAAAATGTTAAATGGACAATAATTTTATAAGCCAAAAAAAAAAATTACCAATATTTTCTAAGTATATCTAGAAGTATATCTTGAAATATAACATGTTTGTTGTTTGAAAAAAAAATAAAATCCCCTCTCCTATTTATTCTGACTCTGGAACCTTTGTTGAATTGTATCAAACAGAATGATAACATCAAGGGGATTCTGATAAATGGCAAAATTCATAAAATAGCAGCCTTTGCTGATGACATACTACTTTTCCTAACAGACCCACATATCACTTTACCTAATCTGCTGCAAGAATTCAAGCTGTTCCAGTATCTGGCTAACTTCAAAATCAACTTCTCTAAATCCCAAGCCCTTAATGTCTCCTTGACCCAAGATGTGTTTAGACAAGCGAAAATGAACTTTCCTTTTACTTGGCAGTCGGCGGCGATCACATATCTGGGTATCCACTTACCAACTCACCTAACGGAACTTTACGATAAAAACTTCTTACCCCTCTTGCGTAATATCTCCACAGACCTTCAGGCTTGGAATAAACCCTGGTTCTCTTGGTTTGGTAGAGCAGCCATTCTCAAGATGAACGTACTTCCTAGAATATTGTATCTACTGCAGACAATACCGATTAAACTACCAACTTCTTTCTTCGCATCCTATAAAACACTCTGTACCTCCTTTCTTTGGTATAATAAACGCCCAAGAATTAGCTTTGCCCATCTCACCATGCCCAAGAAGGGTGGAGGTATTGGATTACCTGATATTGCCCGATACTACAGGGCCTGTCACCTAGCAAGGGTAGTAGATTGGACCACGACCCACAATCGTAAGGTTTGGGTTGGTTTGGAGGCAGATTTCTCGACAATACCACTTGCCCCTTCCCCTTGGCTGGAAAACTCTCACATTCCTTCGGAGTTTCGGGAACACCCTCTTATAGGTCCTACTTTAAGCTGTTGCCATCAGTTGTTCCAGAAAAAAGAACTCTCTTCCTTTCCGGGTCCTTTAACTCCGATCAAAATGAATCCAGAGTTTCTGCCGGGTATGTCTCGGGCCTTCCTAGCCGGAGATGCTCGTCCAGTTAATCTGACAGTACACCAATTCTTCAAAAATAAGAAGTTCTTATCTAGAGAGGACATTATGAAGACATGGCCATCCCTGAACTTTACGCCATGGATGTTTAGACAACTTCATCACTTTATACGAAGCTCCCCACATCTACAAGATTACTCAAGGCCACTTACTCCGTATGAGAAACTTTGCTTTACGGACTTCCCCCAGAGACATGTTATATCCAAGCTCTATTCCTATCTGGGTACCGCCAATACGTCTCAACCTCGAAAGGCCTGTGAGGCCTGGTCGCTTGATCTACAACTGTCATTGTCACCGGAAGATTGGGATCACATCTATGACCATATGCATACAGGTTCCATTTGTGTCTCGACACAAGAAAACAACTATAAAATATATTCCAGATGGTACAGAGTTCCATCCTTGCTTCATAAATTTGACCCGGACGTTTCGGATTTATGTTGGAGATGTCAACAGGCAAAGGGTACACTCCTACATATATGGTGGGACTGTCCGCTGCTACAGCCCTTTTGGAGTAAAGTGCGAGACTTAGTTTCACAAATAACCACATACAATCTAGACTTCACCCCGGCACAATTTTTACTCCACCACTCCTCACTTCCTTTTCGGACTTATCGTAAGTCTCTTGCCTTGCACATGATAAATGCGGCAAAACAATGTATCCCTGTTCACTGGCGGTCAACACAGGTTCCCACTGTGCGGGAGTGGTTTCTTAGGGTCATCAGGATTGCGGAGATGGAGGAGCTGATTTCAGTGGCAAAAGAACACCCCGAGAGATTCAGGAAGACTTGGGCATGTTGGAAACACTTTCAAACCACCAGTATTTATCGTTCTTCTATGAATGAATGAGATGTGATTCAAGAACTCAAACACCTTTAGAGCTCTCACCTCTAGAATTGCTCCATAGACTGAGTCTACCCGGACCATCTCTTACATAAAGGTATAATCTACGTCACCATAAATAATGTTACGTGATATGATTAGTTAACAGCCACTATTTATTATTTGACCCCCTCCATTCCCCCCCCCCTTTTTTTTTTTTTTTTTTTCTTCTCCCCTTCCTTTTATGATGCTACTCTTCACACTTCCTTTCACCTGATGTGCCTTTCTCTCTTCTTTTCCTTTTCTTCTTTCCTTCACACCTTTGTCCTCTACAAATAACTATATCTTTTATGAGGGACAGGGTGCCCTTTCACATATAGGTATGATTGTCCTTCACGATAAGAACCCTACATTGCCCGGCTACGGACACAGAAGAATTGCACGCCTTCAAATGATATTTTGTACTGCGCCTCATGGTCCCATTATTTGAATAATCCCTACGCATCAGAGCAGCATCCACTATAATCCTCTAGACTACCTATTATAATCAGTATTCTTTTTTTTTTTTTTGGTTTAGTTTACTCAACAGCTATAATGTGATCTTTTGTATAAGGGTAATTCACACTTCTAGTAAACAACTTATGACCCGTCTGCGCTACGGGAGATTATGACAGATGTTTATGCACGGACTGTGTTCCGTATCCGTATATGACTTGTTGTGCCTTTCTTATTTCAAAATAAAATAAACCTTTTTTGGGAAAAAAGAAAAAAAAATAAAATGAACCTTTAGAATCGCTTTAAATTAAATGATTAACAAGTCAAATATTATTTTGTCCATTAGAAAAAAAAATATGTTAAATGGACAACAATTTTAAAAGCTCCCAAAAAATGTACCAATATTTTGTAAGTATATCTTGAAGTCAAGGGCGGACTGACCATTCGAGCACCCGGGCACCGCCCGAGGGCCCAGGGTCAGTAGGGGGCCCCATGAAATGCCCCCGTTACCTTTTTTATAGACTTTTTAGGGTGTGCTTTGACACAAAGGCCCCATGATCCCCTATTGCCCGGGGTGTAAGTAGAGGGCCCCATGAGATGCCCCTGGTACCTTTTTCATAGGCTTTTTTGAGTGTGGGCAACGACACAGGGGCCCCATGATCCCCTATTGCCCGGGGGCCCCATGAGTTGTCAGTCCGCCCCTGCTTGAAGTATAATGTGTTTGTAAAAAAAAAAAAAAAAATGAGGCCTTTAATATCACTTTAAGCTGTGCTGTTAGTTAATGTGGCGTACAGGAAGGCGGCCATGGCTTGTTGAATGTCAGAACTTTTTTCCACAGTTAATTTGTGCTTCTGATCTGATCTGTCGAATGCACAAAATATACCAACCACCCTATAATGTGAGGGTCTTCTTTAAAAAAAAACTTTTTAAATGATACCAATTTTTGGTGTGTTTTTATAATCTGACAGATCAAACATAAAACAATGTGGATGTCCAACATCCAGACAGTTTTAAATTAAATTCTATGACTAAGCGCCTGTGTGTATGAAACATGTTCGAAGTCTCCGCTCATCTCCTGTGTCATTGATTTTACGGATCGATAAAGAAGCCGCTATTTGAATATGCTGGTGTGCTGCTATCCATCTTCCTGTAAGAATCTCAAATGAAACCTTTTTTTTTGGATGGAGTGGTAAAGAACTAGGTCTCACAGTCGAGGGGGGGGGGGGTTACTAAAACTGGACAGTGTAAAATCTGGTGCAGCTTTGCAGAAGCCAATCAGCTTCCAGGTTTTAAAATTTAAATCACCAGTCAGTAAGGCTTGATATAAATCCTAGTTTTCTACATAAAGACTAATTCTTGCTGGTATAACTTTAATATACAAGTAGATGAAGATTTTTAGAATAACAACTTTTCATATTAGTTTTTTTATCCCCAGTTTAATAGGTTAATCATTCATATTTGGACAACTTTTCTGTTGTACTTAGGAAGGAGAAAAATAATCATTACCTTAATAATAACAATTTAAATAGATTTATTCATCTGAAACAATAACATTCCAGCAGATGTGATTTGCTTAAACATCCATGTTTGTTAACTAATTTGGCTAAACAAAATATATATATTTTAAGAAACTTAGACTGTCGGCCCCTTCCTCCTCACACTTAGTTTCACTTTCTTCTTGTGCAGATATATTCCACTCCAAACAATCAGAAAAATATTGTTTCTATTCTATTCACTGAACTTCTTGAAACTTAGCACTGAAGGGGTTGATTCTGTATTCATAGGTTTGTAGAAGTTAGGATGAAGGTCTTTTTCTTAACTCTGTTCATGTTATAACATTTTTGCTGTGTAGAAGAGGCATGTGATCTCCGCTGAGTCAAATTCAGTTTTGAGAACTGCAAAAGTAAACCAAACATCTGTGATAATATCTTGTAGGCAGAGAAACTGCCCAATAATCTTACAAAAACCTCTGGAAGAGCATGACATTGTGAATGGATTCATGGAATTTATTTACCAAAAAAATGAAACATATACAGCCTTATTGTACATAATTAAAAAACTAATCTTTATTTCATGATGGAATAACCTTTGGATGGTAATATATTTTCCTCAAAAAGCATTTTATTTAACCTCCTTAGCGGTAATCCCGAGTAAAATTTCTATACCAAGAGCGGTAACCCCGAGCTACACAGTCATTTTTGCTGTCATTGCTGTTTCAATGCATTTCACATACATTTTGTCCCGAGTGCTTTGTCCTGCGCCCTGCCTGCATTTTGAATGTTCTTTCTGCCTGGAAACTTAGAAAAGTCCATGGCGTCCAAAAAGCGTCCCTTTGGGGTTTATTCACTAAAGCTGGAGAGTGCAAAATCAGTCTAACTTCTGCATAAAAACCAATCAGCTTCCAGGTTTTATAGCCAAAGCTTAATTGAACAACTTGAGCTTAGAAGCTGATTGGCTACCATGGAAAAGTGCACCAGATTCTGAGTGAACCAACTTTAGTAAATCTCCCCCTATACGTCAAAAGCGGTTTTAGAACAGCGATAGTAAATCAGAACCACTTGCAGAATTGAGTGATAATGATTTGTGGGGGAAATTCGTCATCAGACACTGAAAACGATTTTGCGACTTTGCTCAGTGTTGTGCGAACTTGGCGCTCTATTTCAAATTTCAGTGTTTTTGGTTTGATTATATTATTGAATTAAATGTATTATTATTATATTATTATTTTTTATGATTATTTATTAAATTATAATTTATGATTTCGTGTTTCAAATTTTATTATACCCGGGATGTTTACTAGACTCTTGTTTGTACAGATTTCAGTGAGTTATTCCTAAAAATTACAGGCCTACAATAAAATAAATACATATTTCCATGCAAAAAAATGGTACCGCTTTCAGCACAAAAAATCGGAAAGAATCAAACCGCCAAGGAGGTTAAAAAAAATCTGATTTAAATAAAAAAAATCAGTTTTAAATAAAAAAAAACAGATTTTTTTTTATTTTTATGCACCCTGCTTCGAACGCACATTGTGAAAACAGAATTAGCAATTGTGACGCAGGGATCCGTGCAGCTTTAACCTCCATTTGCACTTGCCAAACAAATAACTCACCGGCATGAAACTCGGAACCATCCATATAGTTTAGTTGTTGAAAGCTTTTAAGATCCATAGTGCTCTAGAAGTAGGACCATGGCAGATTTTGATAAATGAGTCTACATAGCTCAGGCTTATTAAACAAAAGTTGGGCAAGAGGTTCTTGCTTTAAAAAAAAATAAAAAACAACAACATAAAAGCGGTATCATCATCAACAGCAGCGAGTGCTTTGTCAACCATTTACGGTTCCCATCTGCAGAACATTAGAGATGTTATCGTACATTATTGCTTGCTGACATTTCAATGACAAATACATTACTACAGCAATGTACGGAAAGAATAAAACCGTCTTCACTTTTCAAGTCTGTCTTCAAATAAAGAAGACGTTGTTGGCATTGCTTTATAACAAAGTTAAAGAGCTTTTTTTAACCTCCTCGGCGGTATGATTCTTTCCGATTTTTTGTGCTGAAAGCGGTACCATTTTTTTGCATGGAAATATGTAGTTTTTTATTGTAGGGCTGTAATTTAGGAATAACTTACTGAAATCTGTCCGAACAAGAGTCTATTAAACATCCCGGGTATGATAAAATTTGAAACACGAAATCATAAATTATAATTTAATAAATAATCATAAAAAATAATAATATAATAATAATAAATTTAATTCAATAATATAATCAAACCAAAAACACTGAAATTTGAAATACAGAGGCAAATTCGCACATCGCTGAGCAAAGTCGCAAAATCGTTTTCAGTGTCTGATGAGGAATTTCCCCCACGAATCATTATCACTCAATTCTGCAAGTGGTTCTGATTTACTATCGCTGTTCTAAAACCGCTTTTGACATAAAGGGACGCTTTTTGGACGCCATGGACTTTTCTAAGTTTCCAGGCAGAAAGAACATTCAAAATGCAGGCAGGGCGCCGGACAAAGCACTCGGGACAAAATCTATGTGAAATGCATTGAAATAGCAATGACAGCAAAAATGACATTTTTTAAAAAATTCAAATTTCCCGCCGCGACAAAAAGCATTCGGGACAAAATATATGTGAAATGGGTTGAAACAGCAATGTTTTACTATGTAAAATTTGTTTGGAAAAAAATGATATTTTTTAAAATTTTCAAATTTCCCGCCGCTGGCGGCGCCCGTACGTCCCGATGTCACAAGGACCGGAACACAGAAGCCGGATGCCGGCATCAGCCGGAGGAGATGGCCGGGGACGCTGCAGGGGACACATCGCGGGAGCGAAGGACAAGGTAAGTGCTGCAGGGACCCCCAGAGCAGCGCCGCATGGTAAGCCCGAGTGTAGCTCGGGGTTACCGCTCTTGGTATAGAAATTTTACCCCGAGCTACACTCGGGAATACTGCTAAGGAGATTAAAGTGCGGGATATTGTTTTAAAATAACCTGCAAGCGAAATCCGTAAATGGGACACATTAACACTTTACTTTCCTGGGAAACGAAGAGAAGCTGCGTCCAAAATAAAAAATGCAACGCAGTGCAGCTCGAAGGTAGTCCTTGAACTGTCATTTCTCCCGTGCTATTAAAGTCAATGGTGTTTTGCTGGTCTGCGTTAGACAGGCAATCAAAATGCAAGTCAGGAAAACAGCAGTTCTAATTCTCATGGTTTTGGGCGGTAGTGTAATCGGATTCTCCTCTACTTCTTTATATATGCATACACACATACGAACATACTGTATGCATATAGAAAGTGGTACCAAAAAGTTTCAAGACTAGTTTTGTAACATGCCAACAGATGGCATCACAAGGCTGCACACACAGACACAGGGAGCACCAACCTTCATAAGTCAGTGTAGGGCTGTCTTAATGCATGGGCACAGGGCCATGGATAAGGGAGTACCCAGGGGCTGACTGACAACTCATGGGGCCCCCGGGCAATAGGGGATCATGGGGCCCTTGTGTCCTTGCCCAAACTCAAAAAAGCCTATGAAAATGCCAATGAAAGGTACCAGGGAGGGGCGGACTGACAACTCATGGGGCCCCTGGGCAATAGGGGCCCCTGGGAAATAGGGGATTATGGGGCCCCTGTGTCCTTGCCCAAACTCAAAAAAGCCTATGAAAAAGGTACCAGGGGCATCTCATGGGGCCCCCTACTGACCCCAGGCCTTTGGGCAGTGCCCGAGTTTCCAAATGGTCAGTCCGCCCCTGGGGGTACCACCAGTCCTCCTGTACGGGGCCTAGACCAGCAGGGGGGCCCAGGCAGCTGATTCGGATGTATGCAGAAAGGGTAAAAGGCGGGGGGGATTACTAGAACCGATTCCATGTATGTCTCTCTCTCTCTCTGCAGCAGCTGAAAATCTGGCTCCTTCCTCTGGCTTTCTGCTGCTGCAGAGAGAGTAATAGGCTTGGGGGATTACTAGAACTGATTCCATGTATGTCTCTCTCTCTGCAGCGGCTGAAAATCTGGCTTCTTCCTCTGGCTTTCAGCTGCTGAAGAGAGAGCCCTACAGAGGATCTGTTCTAGTAATTACCCCCCTCCCACGCACCCATCACCCTCCCTGTTTCCCCCTGATGCCCAGGTCCACTTGTGTGCCCCCACCCCACAGTGCTGCCAGCTTCCTTCCTTTCCTTCCCACCGGCAGCTGCAAGCACACTGTAGGATCCTTCAGGATGGAGAGTAGAGGAAAGGTTCAGCAAATATGTCACATTCTTTCTTTCCTGAATGAACACAATGAGTGATCAGTGCCAATTACTCACTGTGTTCATTCATTACTGAAACCTAGTAAACTGTTGTTTTTTTTTGGGATGGGGGCTGTCAGGTTGGCTGTATGCGGCCCCAGGTTTCTAACAGCAGCCCTGCATGGGCACCCCTGGGAACTGCCCAAAGGCCCCAGGGGAAAGGAGGTCCCATCATAATCTTGCATTACATCATACTTGCCAACTGTCCCGGAGTTGCCAGGACAGTCACGCTTTTTACTAAGCTGTCCCAGTAGGGCAGCACTGCAAAACCTGTACTGTGCCCTCCTGATCCCAGTATTGTGCCCTCCTGACTCCCCCTATACTGTTCCCTTCAGCCGCCCCCCCCCCCCCCACACACACACACAAACACACACAATGCCATGCTCTTTGTGTTGATTAGTCTTTAATTTATGGCATGTTTTCTTATAGTTTAAAATCAATTTTATTTGAAAGTACTAATAAATATATGTTTAATTTTATCAACTATTTATACTTTAATTCTTGCAAATTAGGACAGGCTGGTAGGGGCTTCAGTGAATTAATTTTCCCAAGGGCCCATGATGCTATTAAGACAGTCCTGAGTCAGTGTGCCAAAAGTCATCATCCTGTTTCACACAGAATTTCACATTTGCTCTATGTTCTAACTTGCTGCCCATGATGAAATAGCAAACGTGGTAACACACGTGGTCAGAATAGCACCTGTTGCACAGCTCCCGATGTACACAGGACAATATCTTTTGGCATACTGACTTATGAAGGTTGGTGCTCCCTGTGACTGTGTGTGCAGCCTTGCGCTGCTATCTGTTTGTGTGTTACAAAACTAGTCTCAAAACTTTTCGATACCAACTCTTATGCATGTATACATGTCTGCTAGCTGGTCTGATGACATCACGGATCCTTCCTTTTCTCCTCTGGTGGTAGTCATGGGCATTACAGAGGGCTCATTCACACTAGCAGTTGCGTGAGAGAGATTTGTAGTTGAGCTACATTTTTACTGCCCCCCAACCACTACTCCCTTTACATGCAGAGGCAGTGGCCAGGGGTGTACATATGCCACTGCAAGCATTATACCCCCCCCCCCACCGAACATGACCCTTTCAAGTGAATGGTGCTGCTCCCGCCCTGCCACTGCATGCAATTGGGCCCTGCTAGTGTGGGGGACAGGGGGTTAAAGAAAATGATACAACACCTCCTTGCCGCCTGGCAAATGCTAAGAGCGATCTAAAAGTGGATTGTTCTACTTTTTGTCTCAGAAGCTTGGCAGGTCAGTGGTCCTTGGAGCGGAGGGGGGCAGTGAATTCTTGAATTGTTACAAAACTATCCATCTGAAGTTTGGTGCTTCTACTTGGTTGGTTATTGGTGGTTCTCTCTGGAGCTAGGTCCCTGGGGAAAATAGTAAGCATGTTTGAGTTTGTTGCATCATTAGGCTGGTTTGGGCATGGCTGGGGGCAGGGGAGATTCTATCTAGAATTTTGCTTTTAGGACACCCAAAGACAGAGCCATCCACATAACACATTGATCAGGATCTCGACAAAATTCATAGTCAAACCGTCCAACTTTCTGAGATGAGAAAGAGGGACACCTTTTAGTATAAAGTATGTAGGTCAGCAACGAACTCACCCCTGCCATGCTAACAATTATGAAGCACCCAAAAAATTAACATGCAAGAAATAATTGTTTAAACCCACAAGTGATTTTTTTCTCACCAAAAATTTTTCCTACTGTATTTACTGGGTTCTCAAAAAAAAAAAAAATACAGGCAATAATTTAGAGGTTGGGTAAAACTTTTATTGTGGTATAACACTAAATAATAAATATTTATAGAGGTCTATACATCAAACCAAAATGAGGGATTTCATCCCAAAAGAGTCCCTCCAAATGAGGGGTAGTTGGAAGCTATGTATAGTGTATGGCCAGTTTAATCAGTGAAAAAAAAAACACTGACACTGTACTAATGGCACTGGGGAGAAAGGAGTTAACATTATTTTTTAACTGAAAGGGTTAACTGTGTGAGGGGAGTGTTTTACTAGGGGGCGGGAGGGGTGTGCTGGACAGGGACAGGCTGATCGGGAGAGATAAACTCTTCTCTCTCTCTTCAGCTTGTCAGGAGCTGTCAGGCAACTGACAGAGAGCAGGGCTGTGTGTAAACAATGCAGCCCTGCTCTCTGTCAGCGATTGCCGCTAATCGCGGGGAAACGGCCGGTAATGACCGGCAGTGACCCGGCGGCTGAGACCCGCTGCTGACACCCGCGGGACAGGTAGGGCGGGCGCACGCCTCGCGCGCGCCCCCTACCTGTTTTGCAAAATACATTTTAAAACGTGGTTTTGCACAGCCGTGCCGCCCTGCAAACGTTTTCATGCAGTGGCTGGGTCTCAAGCGGTTAATACAGTAATGATAGAAATAAAGACATCTACCATCGATGTAATCTCAGTCTGTCTTTCCTGACATTCAGAGATGAGTGGGAGGAGGGAGCACTAAGACGCATCTACCCTCTGTCATTCCCTCCACTGGCTCCCGATTGCCCAGCGCATTAAATTCAAACTACTAAAGCTGACATACAAAGTCATTCATAACGCTGCCCCAAACTACCTCACCGACCTGATACCCAAATACCACCCTACCCATAATCTTTGCTCCTTACAAGACCTCCTACTTTCTAGCTCCCTGGTCTTCTCCAGGACTTCCCCCATCCTCTGGAACTCACTACCCCAATCCATCAGACTGTCACCTACCCTCCTCACCTTTAGGCGCACCCTGAAAACCAATCTCTTCAGGGAAGCCTATCCCGCCTTCACCTAACAGCTGATCTCCTCCACTCCTCCTACCACTCCATCCCCCACAGCCACTTCCTCCTGTACCACTATCCCCTCCCTCCTAGATTGTAAGCTCGAAAGAGCAGGGCCCTCGAACCTCTCGTGTTCTGTTTTGTTACTGTATTGTCTCATGTACTGTCCCCCACTATAATGTACAGCGCTGAGCAAACCTTTTAGCGCTATATAAATACTGTATAATAATAATAATAATAATAATAATTTTTTCCTTCAACGGTCCAACATCTCTTACCGGTATCTTCAATCCCAGCTTCTTTCAGGTTTGCAGCTGTCTCCACTGGCCAATGCAGGATCATGTCACTCCTCCGCGTGTGCAGGAGTGCAGTCATCCCGGCACACAGGATCTGTGCCAGAATATAAACTGAGCCTTACCCCTTCTGCTTTGAGTTGTAGTTTTTTATTGTAGGCCTGTAATTTTTAGGAATAACTCACTGAAATCTGTCCGAACAAGAGTCTAGTAAACATCCCGGGTATGATAAAACTTGAAACACGAAATCATAAATTATAATTTAATAAATAATCATAAAAAATAATAATATAATAATAATACATTTAATTCAATAATATAATCAAACCAAAAACACTGAAATTTGAAATACAGAGGCAAATTCGCACATCGCTGAGCAAAGTCGCAAAATCGTTTTCAGTGTCTGATGACGAATTTCCCCCACGAATCATTATCACTCAATTCAGCAAGTAGTTCTAATTTACTATCGCTGTTCTCTAGCCGGTCTAAAACCGCTTTTGACATAAAGGAACGCTTTTTGGACGTCATGGACTTTTCTAAGTTTCCAGGCAGAAAGAACAGTCAAAATGCAGGCAGGGCGCCGGACAAAGCAGTAGGGACAAAATATATTTGAAATGCATTGAAACAGCAATGACAGCAAAAATGACATTTTTTAAAAATTTCAAATTTGCCGCCATTTCCGGCGCCCGTACGTCCCGACGTCACAGGGACCGGAGCACAGAAGCCGGATGCCGGCATCGGCTGGAGGAGATGACCGGGGACGCTGCAGGGGACACATCGCGGGAGCGAAGGACAAGGTAAGCTCTGCAGGGACCCCCAGAGCAACGCCACATGGTAAGCCCGAGTGTAGCTCGGGGTTACCGCTCTTGGTATAGAAATTTTACCCCGAGCTACACTCGGGAATACCGCCAGGGAGGTTAAAGACTTTGCTATGGGGGCCCTATCATGTAGCTACAGTCCTGACCCCTTGTTTTTACAAGGGATGCCCATGCCTCCCTGCCTACCCATGCCTCTGTTAAAACCTTCCACCCTTTTACCATCATCAGCTGCCCTAAGCCTCACTAAGAAGCACTGCAGCCTAAAACGAAACCCTGAAATCTCATTGCAATTAGCCTGTTTAAAGGCTCCGTAATCTTCCCTACACAGCAGCACAAATAAAGCTCATCTCCCAAGTGTGAATAAGTAAAAATAAATACGTGAAGCGATGAAAAGCTCAGTGAGAAAATTTCCATTAGAAAGATAGTCTTGTGCTGCCTATGCCCAGGAAACGCATTTATTTCTCTTCAAGCTTTATTGAATGGAGGTTTCAGTAATCCATTGATGGTTCTTAGACAGCTTTACCCAAAAGGCATCCATTCCCGATGTGTGAAGGATCAAGGAAAAAACGGTCTGTCTTTAATATATAAAATATCCATCACGATTAAGGGGGAAATCAAGTGTAAAAAGACGGCTGACGAATCAAATACAGCGGAATACTGCAAAAGGCGTATTTTATTAAAAAAAACATGGTGGACACAACAGGAACAACCAATGGTATACAGATTATGGCGTGTCCATTTTAAAGTCCAACTATGGGAAATCTGAAACATCTTGCTGTAGGGGAGAGTAAAATCACTTTTACTTACCCGATCCTCCACTCCCCAAGCAAACAATGCTACCCTATGCTCTGGCAACTGACTGTCCCTGGGCACCAGGTCCAATGCTAGGCTACGGACCCTTGCATTGGTCTGGATGATGTCAGGGCCTTAGATCACTGGAGCATATGTAGCAAGTAAATGAATAAGCCTCCCAGTAATGTTATTACTAGGCTGCAGCTAGAGGGAGCTCTAATGATCTGTAGTGTGTCTTCAGGAGGCTGATACCAATAAGCTCACATTAAACTTGGAATGAAAGTGAGCAACACATTTTGTGCTCTCCTCTTTGATAATCACATTTGGTTTATGCTGTCTTTGTTCAGTTTTGTGTTTGTTCTGACATTCACTTTCTCTGTTTAGTATCCTATATGTTAGCAATGGTAACTCTATAATACAAATTGATGCGCTTTTTCATTTGGCCTGCGCTGCCAGTATATAAAAAGAAATTATCTGTATATTGTGATCCATTTTTTTTCACACATTAAACTCAAAATGCAAGTGAGCAACACGTTTTATGCTCTCCTCTTTGATACATGTTAGTCACATTTGGTTTATGCTGTCTTTGTTCAGTTTTGTGTTTGTTCTGACATTCACTTTCTCTGTTTAGTATCCTATATGTTAGCAACGGTAACTCTATAATACAAATTGATGCGCTTTTTCATGTGGCCTGCGCTGCCAGTATAAAAAAAGTAATTATCTGTATATTGTGATCCATTTTTTTTCACACATTAAACTCAGAATGCAAGTGAGCAAAACATTTTCTGCTCTCCTCTTTGATACAGGTTAGTCACATTTGGTTTATGCTGTCTTTGTTCAGTTTTGTGTTTGTTCTGACATTCATTTTCTCTATTTAGTATCCTATATGTTAGCAATGGTAACTCTATAATACAAATTGATGCGCTTTTTCATGTGGCCTGCGCTGCCAGTATAAAAAAAGTAATTATCTGTATATTGTGATCCATTTTTTTTCACACATTAAACTCAGAATGCAAGTGAGTAACACGTTTTGTGCTCTCCTCTTTGATACAGATACTGCAGGCTGCATCTTTGTCATACTTCGAACTCAGCTTAGCAATAATCAAATGGAGAAGTAGACACTGTAGGGACTGGTGTAGCAACATAGAGGAACTGAGGATCAACTAAATGATTGTCTTTTCTATATCTCCTAGACAGTACCGGGACAGGTCTGGTCACACCCAGGGCAAGGATATGGAACTGAAAACTCTCCTGTGCTACTAATACACGCAGCAGAATGGGAATCACCTTTTTCCATTCTTAGTCTCCTTTGCACCAGCTGTCTATAGTTGCCATGGAGTGTTGACTGCACTTTGGCCAATTGCTAGCTTTCTAGCTAGGTTGTTGCATACGCCTGGTGTGTTTTCAATGTCAGTTGTGGAGTGCGCAACTGGAACATATGTGGCATCAGTAGCTGTCAGAGTAGATATAAACTGCTAATTGAAAGCCACTGTTCTGGGGATTCCATGTGGTAAAGAGGTGCCATCCCTACCTCTGCCCCCTGGGCGGCTGCCCCTCCTGCCCACCCCTTGTCCCGGCCCTTCCCCTAGATATAAATGAACAATCAACCCTTACAGTGTGGGTGCAGCCCCACAGCAAGGAAGAATTCTCATGTTTCCTAGAGCTCAGCTTTAAAGCCCATCTCCAGGAAAATCTGAAATTTTAATAGTAAATTATGCATCAATTACCTTAATCATTACTAATTAACTGCCTTGAGGACCAGACATTTTTCCCTGCTCATTATTTTCTTTGGCATTGGTCACCTCACGGCCCCTGTGAGGTCTCCTACCTCTGGAGCCAAGGAAAGCAGACAGTGAAGTGGACAACCAGTAAAGGACTCCGTGGTATAAACAGAGGAAAAAGGATTGTCATGTGACCACAGTTTCAATTCAAGTGGTATTACACTCCAAACCAGAAATGTGATATATTAAAGATTACCATTCCTTAGATTTGGCAGCTGCATTAGTTTTCTTTTTTAGGCATTTTCCCCCCTCTGTTTTTACCTGGTGATCTGGCCAGTAACACACTTCCTGTATTACAATGCCTCCTGTTAGCAACCGCCTGGCAGTACTTCTAGCAGTCCACAGAACAGGATTCCCCAGAGCACGGAGTCTATGCCCCAGTCTGCTTGTTCACCAGGGCCCCTGATGGTGGGGATGGACTTGGAGCAGACAGGAACCAGGTCGCGGCCCCTGATACACCTGCCTGAGGTAGAGGAATCTGCCAGGGGTCTATGCAGGCAGAGAGCCTGACGTGAAGAGGCAGAAGGCGGAAGCAGGGATGGCTGGATCCGTGCAGGATGGATGGATGAGCGTGGTCAAACGGGCCGGGTCGGTAACAGTGGGGTCAGCGAAGTACCAGGCAGCAGGCAGAAGAGTAGTCGGGTCAGTCACCGAGGTCGGCAACAGGAGTTCAGATCAAAATAGGGAATGTCCAGAAGAGAGGTCAAAATAAGCCAGGGGGTCAGAGCAGGAGAAGTCAGCAGAGGTCAGGATCAGGCAAAGTCAGCAATGAATCACAAGGCAGGAACACAGGAAACAATCAGACCATACGGCAATGGGAGTCTGTGCAGGGCAGGTTTAAATAGTGTGCCCTGCCCTGCCATTGGTGCCAGGCGGGCAACCGCAATCGCAAGTGCGCATGCGCGGCCGCCGCCGCCCAGGTCCTAGTACCCGCCGGCTAGCGTGGATCGGCACACCGCGCATGCGCCGGCTCGCTGCTATGGCTAACACCTCCACTCTGAATGAAGGAGCACGGGACACCTTTGGACAGCAGCTTTGTCAGTCTGGGGGGAGGGGAGTCTTAGCCATACTAGCAGATTTAGATACACTCCTTACTTTATAATCCATTACAGAAAACAATTTTTTTTGGGGGGGGCTAAAGACTTTTCTCTCACACTGTTGCCTTTTCTGGGTAAAGAAAGCTCTTGGTATGCTCAAAACTGACCTGCTGGTGTTCACACATTCAGGCAGGGCTATGGACTCCTTCCCCGACACCACTGGCAAATCAAGAGGTCCCATGAGAAAGCAAGAGCGGGTCACATGCCCAAGAGGAGAAAAGGCAAGGTGAGTATATGCTGCTAGTGAGGGTAGGAGCTATATCAACCTTTTTTTTTGCCCTTTATGGGGCAGAAATGTGTTGGCTTTATTTGACGTTCTTAACCAGTAAGCATTTCAAAAAGACATCGGAGTGCTCAAACTAGGAGCTCCTCAACACCCATCCCTGACTATATGGACAAAGAAAGGGTTTAAGTTAAAGCAGAACTAAACTCTCCATATAAAAGCCTGTAAGCAAGTGGGCTCTTTATTGTGGACATGCAATACCTTTTCTGCTATAAAATAAAACTACCTGCCTACTCAAAGTCTTCTTTAGACTAAACAGCTCATCCACTCCCTCATCATATCACGACTCGACTACTGCAACTCCCTCCTCACTGGCCTGCCTCGCCACTGGCTATCCCCGTTTCAGTCGATCCTGAATACGGCTGCCAGACTCATTCACCTTTCCAACCGCTCCGTTTCCGCCACCCCCCTCTGCCAATCCCTCCACTGGCTTCCGATTGCGCAACGGATCAATTTAAAATCCTAACACTGACGTACAAAGCTGTCCATCATACTGCCCCGTACTACATCACCGACCTAATATCCAAGTACCGCCCAACACGCACACTCTGCTCCTCACAAGACCTCCTTCTCTCTAGTTCCCTGGTCTCCTCCTCCCATGCCCACCTCCAGGACTTCTCCAGGGTGTCACCCATCCTCTGGAACTCCCTGCCCCAACCCATCAGATCATCACCTACTTTCCTCTCCTTTAGGTGCACCCTGAAAACCCATCTCTTCAGGGAAGCCTACACCACCCCCTCCTAACCTGCCGACCTCCTCCACTCTTCCTACCACTCCATCCCCCACAGCTATCTCCTCCTGTGCCACCATCCCCTCCCTCCTAGATTGTAAGCTCCAAAGAGCAGGGCCCTCAATCCCCTCATGTTTTGCATTGTATTGGTATTGTTCTGTCACATGTTCTGTCCCCCTTTGTAATGTACAGCACTGAGCGAACCATTGGCGCTTTATAAATACTGTATAATAATAATAATAATAATAATAGAGTGTAAATAAGAAAAGAGTTTTTGACTGACCCATAGGAATGAGATTTTGAATGTGCCAACAATACCAGTTTACATAAAGATCAAATGCAGCTTTATTTGTAAGTTAAAATACAATTAAAAACCATATCCATACCATATAATGAACATTCTACAAATCATGGTGGATCGACGCGTTTTGCACCTAGGTTACTTCCTCAGGATCCACTTGTTTGTATTATTTTGGGATATGGTAAATGACAAACAATATACATAAAAAAAAAGATTTGAAACGTCATGACAGGTCATGACTACCCCAGCAAAGGGTCTCAGAACCTTCAAAAAAATGTATACCACTAGCTACTCAGGGCAAAGAACAACTCAAAGCAGAAGGGTAGGTGACAGTCTGATGGATTGGGGTAGTGAGTTCCAGAGAATGGGGGAAGTCCTGGAGAAGTCCTGCAGTCGAGCATGGGAGGAGGAGACCAGGGAGCTAGAAAGTAGGAGGTCTTCTGAGGAGCGAAGAGTATGGGTTGGGTGGTATTTGGTTATCAGGTCATTTGGGGCAGCATTATGAATGGCTTTGTACGTCTGTGTTAGTAGTTTGAATTTAATGCGTTGGGCAATCGGGAGCCAGTGGAGGGAATGACAGAGGGGGGTGGCAGAAGCGGAGTGGTTGGTAAGGTGGATGAGTCTGGCCGCTGGGTTCAGGATAGACTGAAGCGGGGATAGTCTGTGATGAGGTAGGCTGCTGAGAAGGGAGTTGCAGTAGTCCAGACGTGAGATAATAAGAAGGTGAACGAGTTGTTTAGTAGTGTCTGGGGTTAGGAACGAACGTATTTTGGAGATGTTGCGGAGGTGGAGCCTGCATGAGTTTGCCAACAATTGGACATGGGGTCGGAAGGACAGGTTTGAGTCTAGAGAGACACCTAGGACTTTGGCTTGCGGGGTGGGACTGATGGTGGCATTGTTGGTCGTGATGAAGACGGTGGGGAGGGGTGCGCTTGCTGGGGGGTAAATCAGGAGCTCGGTTTTGGAAAGGTTCAGTTTGAGGAAATGTATTGTAGACTTTACTTCCACTTAAATATAATGAGGCACAATGCTTTTGCCTAGTTAGCCGAGTTATCTGGCAGGGGTGTCTGGATCACAACACTGGCTGAACAGAAGACAATATTTTGCAAGCAAGGCAATTCCCAGTCTTGCTCGGAAATAATGTTGAATCCTAATGACACGCCTCTAAAGCTACCAAAGTTTGTTGTATAGCTTGTTAGAAGGCAGTAGGGGGTGTAGGCTATTTTCATGTGCCCCACTGCTAGGGAACTGATGGATCTTTGCTTCTTATGATGAGCGCTGACGTCCCCTGGTTTTATTCTTTCTGCATTAATTACTTTTTTTCAAGAATACAAGTTTTACCAGCATGAGGTTGGTATCACAAATGGTATGTTTCAGAAGGAGCTTCTACAGTACTCTGTGGGAGTAAATGGCTTCTCGCAGAAGGTGATTCCTCAGGGAGATCGGGGGAAGAGTGGAGGAAGATTGCTTTTTCCTTGTATCTATTATTAAAATAATCAACGCAGTGTAGAACCCAGCTGATCTGTTGAGCTCCTGCAAGATCACTAGTTGCTTGTACGTTAAAGGGAAATGATAGCCTTCTGTAAGTGAGAATACTGCAATTTTGCCATATTATTGTAATGTTCACCTAAAAGAGACTGTCGGGAAATAATAAAAAAGCCAGTATAAATTATAGACACTTGGAAGTGCGCATATCGGCTCAGTCTCTAAAAGCTTACAGATACTGCCGAATCCAAGGCCATTCTGAGAGTGTTGAATCTTCCCATCAACACCAACCCCCACCCCCAACATTTCTATTGACCCATTACCACGATGGGTTGTCTCTAGGGTTGCACCACTACCATTTTTTTATCAGCAAGTGCCAGTACTCGCCGATACCGATTACCGATACCTTTGCTGTGAGATCTCGACCATTACAAAATGAATGGCTCCAATGGCACTGCAACTCGCACTGCACCCACAGGGAAATGGCATGTGATTCAGACAGGAATTGAACCGCATTCATGTTTACATAGTTACATAGTTTATCTGGTTGAAAAAAGACAAAAGTCCATCCAGTTCAACCATAAAAAAAAAGTTATAATCCTATACCCACAGTTGATCCAGAGGAAGGCAAAAAAAAACCCGGCAAAGCATGATGCAATTTGCTCCTGCAGGGGAAAAAAAAATCCTTCCTTATCCCCCAAGAGGCAATCAGATATTCCCTGGGACTACTTTACCTATAAATGTTAGTATCCAGTTATATTCTGTGTATCTAAGAAAGAATCCAGGACTTTCTACAGCAATCCACTGAGCTGGCCAGAACCAACTCTTGAGGGAGTCTATTCCACATTCTCACAGTTCTCACTGTGAAGAAACCTTTCCGTGTTTGGAGATTACATTTCTTTTCCTCCAGACCTAAAGAGTGCCCCCTTGTCCTCTGTGATGACCTCAGGGTGAATAACTCTACACCGAGTTCACTATATGAACCACTGATGTATTTATACATGGAGATCATATCCCCCCTTATGTATTATACATGGAGATCATATACCCCCCTATGTATTATACATGGAGATCATATCCCCCCTTATGTATTATACATGGTGATCATATCCCTCTTATGTATTATACATGGAGATCATATCCCCCCTTATGTATTATACATGGTTATCATATCCCCCTTATGTATTATACATGGAGATCATATCCCCCTTTATGTATTATACATGGTGATCCTATCCCCCCTTATGTATTATACATGGAGATCATATCCCCCCTTATGTATTATACATGGAGATCATATCCCCCCTTATGTATTATACATGGAGATCATATCCCCCCCTTATGTGTTATACATGGAGATCATATCCCCCCTTATGTATTATACATGGAGATCATATCCCCATTATGTATTATACATGGAGATCATATCCCCCCTTATGTATTATACATGGAGATCATATCCCCCCTTATGTATTATACATGGAGATCATATCCCCCCTTATGTATTATACATGGTGATCATATCCCCCTAATGTATTATACATGGTGATCATATCCCCACTTTTGTATTTTACATGGAGATCATATCCCCCCCTTATGTATTATACATGGAGATCATATCCCCCTTATGTATTATACAAGGTGATTATATCCCCCCTTATGTATTATACATGGTGATCATATCCCCCCTTATGTATTATACATGGAGATCATATCCCCCCTTATGTATTATACATGGAGATCATATCCCCCCTTATGTATTATACATGGTGATCATATCCCCCCTTATGTATAATACATGGAGATCATATCCCCCCCTTATGTATTATACATGGTGATCATATCCCCCCTTATGTATTATACATGGAGATCATATCCCCCCTTATGTATTATACATGGAGATCATATCCCCCCTTATGTATTATACAAGGTGATTATATCCCCCTTATGTATTATACATGGAGATCATATCCCCCCTTATGTATTATACATGGAGATCATATCCCCCTTATGTATTATACATGCAGATAATTTCCCCCCTTAATCTCCTCTTCTCAAGAGAGAATAAATTCAGTTCCTCTAATCTTTCCTCATAGCTGAGCTCTTCCATGCCTCTTATCAGTTTGGTTGCCCTTCTCTGTACTTTCTCCAGTTCCCCAATGTTCTTTTTGTGAATTGGTGCCCAAAACTGAACTGCATATTCCAGATGAGGTGTTACTAATGATTTGTACCGGGGTAATGATATCTCTCTCTCTGGAGTCTATACCTCTTTTAATACAAGAGAGGATTTTGCTCACTTTAGAAACCGCAGCCTGGCATTGCTGCCATTATAAAGCTTGTGATCTACCAGAACCCCCAGATCCTTCTCCACCAGTGATTCCCCCAGATCCTTCTCCACCATTGACCCCCCAGTTGTACCCCCCCAGTATATATGATGCATGTATATTCTTAGCCCCCAAGTGCAGAACCTTTATCAACATTAAACCTCATTTGCCACATAGTTACCAATTAAAAAGAGGATTGAGGTCAGCTTGTAAATTGAAGACATTCATTTTGTATGGGCTCAAATCACACCACAAAGGTATTGGAGCATTTGCACGAGTACAAGTATCAGTGCAACCCTAGTTGTCTCATTAGCTAACAGGAAACCTCTGGAGGCAGGATGGGACAGGAAGCCTTCACAGGATTGAGATTGACCTCTGCAGTTACTTTTGCAATAGTTGTTTTCCTATTCCGGGTCACAATCCTACACAATGTTCTTTTATCTCTTTCGGTCAGTTGATCTTGTCGGCTGCTCTTATGGTTATCAGACAATGTTTTTTTTTATACTGTACCTCGCAACACAGCAAAATAAAGCTGCACATGCAGTGAATGAGGAAAGTGAGGCTTCCCACCTGTTCGCTAGGTGTCTCATCACACAGCAGAAGCAAAAGAATGTTACATCACTTCGCTCTTAACGCGAAACATATCGTCACTTCCACACCTGCAAATCATGTAGTGTTTCCATTTTTTTGTCTAAACCCTGTGTGTATATATATATATATATATATATATATATATATACACACACACTATATTGCCAAAAGTATTGGGACACCCCACCAAATCATTGAATCCAGGTGTTCCAATCACCTCCATGGCCAAAGGTGTATAAGATCAAGCACCTAGGAATGCAGACTACAAACATTTGTGAAAGAATGGGTCGCTCTCAGGAGTTCAGTGAATTCAAGCATTGTACCGTGATAGGTTGCCACCTGTGCAATTAGTCCATCCATTAAATTTCCTTCCTACTAAATATTTCACAGTCAACTGTTAGTGGTATTATAACAAAGTGGAAGCAACTGGGAACAACAGCAACTCAGCCACCAAGTGGTAGACCACGTAAAATGACATAGTGGGGTCAATGCATGCCGAAGCGTGCAGTGCACAGAAGTCACCAACTGTCTGAAGAGTCAATAGCTAAAGACCTCCAAACTTTGTGTAGCCTTCAGATTAGCCCATCAACAGTTGTTTTTCAGGGGTTAGGCTTGACCCTTTAGTTCCAGTGAAGGGAACTCTTAAGGAGTCAGCATACCAAGACATTTTGGACAATTTAATGCTCCTAACTTTGTGGGAAGAGTTTGGGGACGGCCCCTTCCTGTTCCAACATGACTGCGCACCAGTGCACAAAGCAAGGTCCATAAAGACATGGAGGAGCGAGTTTGGGGTGGAGAAACCTGACTGGCCTGCACAGAGTCCTGACCTCAACCCGATCACCACCTACCATCAACACCTTTGGGTAGAATTAGAGTGGAGACTGCGATCCAGACCTCATCAAACATCAGTGCCTGATCAAAGCCAACACTGCCCACTGAGCCTGAGAAAGCCTTCCCCAGAGCCAAGGTAGATAACCAGACAGGGAGGTTCATGTCGGATGCAGAATAGTAGTGTATTATGCAGAGCAGGTAATTGCTGCCCGTGGAAGCCAGATATCTCAAAATGTAGTCTCCTTGTTGTGCAGTGTCGCCATCAACTCTTCCAATAACCTAATCTAATTTATTCTGGAAAACCATTGGCCTATCATGGGAGTTTTGTTTGCTTACATAGGTTTGGAATGCATGATCGTGCATCGTTCAGGAAATGGACCATCACGGAGGACTTATATTGTTTCAAATACGTGTTGTAAGTAGCCAATGAGATCTTTGCCAATGTCTACAAGCTGGAGAATTATTCTTTGAACTTCTCTCCAAAAAGTCCATAATAAGGGACATTACCATAAGATATGTACTGGGTTCCTTTAGACATCTCTAGGATTCCTTCAGGAGAAAAAGTACACTTCTAACTATATTGAAATGTCCCAAAACAATATATTGTTCAACTCCATGCATTACAGTGCATTGACATGGTATGGTGAGTTTCGCAAAGTAAAAATGCAGACAAGTTTTACATTAATGCGAGCGCACACCATCACTCGGTACATGGTGTGAATCAGCCCTAAAAAACAATTACTGTGTTTGTTGGAAAAGCCAAGCTGAGACAGGTTATTTTAAGTTGAAAGCACTCCCACAGTACAAATAGGAAGAGATACCCCAACTGCCGCACACCGCACCTGGCCTGAGTGGTTGGAAGGTAAAAGTAGCCTCAGCTTGATTCATCCAAGCCAAGCCGTGGGGGCATGGCTTGGATGAATCAAGCTGAGGCTGCTTTTGCTAACAACTTGGGCTGGGCAAGGTGTGCAGGAGTCAAGGTATCTATTCCTATTTGTATGGAGCCTTTCCCCAGCCTGCACCCTCATTAATCAGCAACATCCAATTATTCAGACCTTGTTATCCTAAGCAGGGATAACTAAGCATTTATTATGGGTCACCTCCTACAGTCTTCAAATCTCATGTTCAACAAGCTATAGTTACTGCACCATCTGAAATACGTGTAACACATTCTCAACTCTGATGTGGACATTCTCGTCAACTAAACAATAATCTGCAGCACTCTAGTTAATGTTCTCCCAGCTTCACACTGTACCATTAACCTCAATCATTGTTACGTGTGAACCCATCTTACTGTCAGCTCATCTGGAGATCACAGTGTAAGGCTGCAAAACATCTCACACACGACAGCTGTCTGCGGCCTCCCTGTTTAATCTGTCACATGTGGCTTGTACGTGTCTTCCTGTCAGATTTATACATCATGTGCAAGGAGCCAATGTGCAGACATGTTTTTTTTTTCCTTTCCCGCTGGGAACTGGTCCTGCTCAAGTGTGTGTTTGGGATTTAAGATGACAATTTCAACTCTAATCTCTTTTTAATGCTGTGGGAGCAAATGGATTGAAATTCATATTCCAAGATGAACATGTAATGAATATTTATTGGCTTGAGAAAAATGGCTGGGCCTGCTTTATGAGAATTTCCTGGTCATTTTGAGTGGGTTCCGATCTCATGATCTCATCTACTGCTTCTGGTGTCCTTGTTAATGGAAAGTTAAGGCCTGTGAGCAATGAAGAAACAGAAGGCACAGGGGATGCAAGTGCACCAGACTGTGTTACAGCCATCATTGCCTTCATGAATGGAAGCACAAAGACAACGTCATTTCATTGTGTGCTGCATGCCATCAATCAGGATTGGTCTGAGATAACAGTTTTCATACAAATGCTTTAAAACACAACCTTGAGCTATTTTTCTTACAGTGTTCCCAAGGTTTTAAGAAAAACAATTCAGACAGCAATACTCATTTTCAATCTGAAATCATGTCCTTCTTTTTTGGCCACAAGATGTCAGTTGAGTTGAGTTGAGTTGCTGAGAAAAAAATGTGAGTGCAGGGTGTGACGGCATGGTGACCTGCACTAACAATGCATCAATGGAGGAAGAAGATGACCCAGTGTGTCACATTACTGGCCAGAAAACATCAGAAAAAAGTAACATTAAAAAAGCATTGTATACTTATGATGGGGTTGGGGGGGGGGGTGAACAGAGACTGGAGTTAGGGGTAATTTTTGTAGAGCGTGGTGGGCTTAGCTGAGCCCTGGCTCTTTGTATGTGTTGGAAACCTCAACATTGAGATCCACCTGTCATAGATCCAAACTCTGTTCCTGTCTACCTAAGAGTTTTGGACTTTCCTGCCCACTGTTGCTTCCTCCTATTATCTAAGATTTGTGGGTTTTCCTGGCCACCTTTGCTTGTTCCAGTATCTGCCATAACATTCTCCATGATAGAAGGTAAATAAAAAACCCAACAGAGAGAGTGTGACCCAATCATAATGACCAGAGTAGGTGTGCAGACACAGAAACTCCAGCCTGCCCAGGAGATTTGGGTTTTCTTCCCACCCTTGCTTTGCTCCTATTTTTCTAAGAGTTGTGGGTTTTCCTGCCCACCTATGCTTATTCCAACACCTACCACTGCATATCCACAAAGCTGTGTTACAATGTGGTAGCTAGCACTGCAACCTGCTGCAATGTAGTGGTGTTAACTACCCTCAGGGAACAAGGCATTTTGCCTTGTCCTGGGCTGGATCTGCGCAACTGATGTGTAGGAGCCCTTGGGCTTGGTTCACACCTACATGTGCTACCAAGCTTAGGCATATTTCTTTTTGGTTTTTGTGCGTTCCCATGTGTCATGTGTAGGGTAGCCCCTTCCATTTTAATAGTTCGCCCTACACACAGAAAATAAGTCCTTGACTCTTTTCCAAAAATGCATCACACCATGTGGTTTGTCACACACGAAAATGTATGAGTTTGCAGATACATGGAAATGCCATTAACGAATTATGGCACTGTCATGCTTCTGCTAAAGGGCAGAATATTTTTCTGCATGTCATAAAAGTGCAATTTTGCACGCATTCCAGACATGCAAAGATCTGAACCTAGCTTTAGAATGACAACGCGGGAAAGGGAAATAAAGCCCTGATTGGCTCAGAGTACTGCCCATCCCACTCTGATAGCAGTTGTGCATGGGATTATTATTATTATTATACAGTATTTATAAAGCGCCAATAGTTCGCTCAGCGCTGTACATTACAATGGGGGACAGAACAATACCAATACAATGCAAAACATGAGGGGATTGAGGGCCCTGCTCTTTCGAGCTTACATCTAGGAGGGAGGGGATGGTGGCACAGGAGGAGATAGCTGTGGGGGATGGAGTGGTAGGAAGAGTGGAGGAGGTCGGCAAGTTAGCAGGGGGTGGGGTAGGCTTCCCTGAAGAGGTGGGTGCGCCTAAAGGAGAGGAGAGTAGGTGATAATCTGATGGGTTGGGGCAGGGAGTTCCATAGGATGGGTGACACCCTGGAGAAGTCCTGGAGGCGGGCATGGGAGGAGGAGACCAGGGAACTAGAGAGAAGGAGGTCTTGTGAGGAGCGGAGTGTGCGTGTTGGGTGGTACTTGGATATTAGGTCAGTGATGTAGTTTGGGGCAGTATGGTGGACAGCTTTGTACGTCAGTGTTAGGATTTTGAATTTGATCCGTTGCGCAATCGGAAGCCAGTGGAGGGATTGGCAGAGGGGGGTGACATAAACGGAGCGGTTGGAAAGGTGAATGAGTCTGGCTGCCGTATTCAGGATCGACTGAAGCGGGGATAGCCAGCGGCGAGGCAGGCCAGTGAGGAGGGAGTTGCAGTAGTCGAGTCGTGATATGATGAGGGAGTGGATGAGCTGTTTAGTGGTTTCTGGAGTTAGGAACGCGCGTATTTTGGCGATGTTGCGGAGGTGGAGTCTGCACGAGCTTGTTAAAGATTGGACTTGGGGCTGGAAGGATAGGTTGGAGTCCAGAATGACACCAAGTACTCTGGCCTGCGGGGCGGGTTTGATGGTGGCGTTGTTGGACATGATGGAGAAGTCAATGGGGGGTGGGCTGGGGGGAAGACAAGAAACTCGGTTTTGGAGAGGTTCAGTTTAAGGAAGTGGAGCGACATCCAGTCTGATATGTCGCTCAGTAGGTGTGTGATTCGGGCGGAGACTGAGGGGGTGAGGTGGGGGGTTGAGAGATAGATTTGTGTGTCGTCGGCATATAGGTGGTAGTTGAAGCCATGAGAGTGTATGAGTTGGCCAAGGGAGGAGGTGTAGATGGAGAAGAGAAGGGGCCCGAGGACGGAGCCTTGAGGGACCCCAACAGAGAGGGGGAGTGAGGGGGAGGTGGTAGCATTATAGGTAACGCTGAAAGAGCGTTGTGACAGGTAGGATGAGAGCCAGGAGAGAGCAGAATCTCTGAGGCCGAGGGAGTGTAGTTTTTTGAGGAGGCCATATTCAGGTACTTATGCTAGTGTATGTAAAATACATTTAATTAATTTTTAATGATTACATAAATGGATTAAACTGCATTTATTTAATACAGTATCTCTCAGTAGTTTGGTTTAATAGTTCAGCTTGCAGTAGAAGAAAGCTGGGTGGTCAAGTTTCTTTTTCTTTCTTTATTTATTTTTGGCTAAACCAGTTTTTAGAAATGAACCCACCTCCTCTACAAAGTCAATCATACTACCGATTCCTTCTTCGTAAATCTTCAAGAAACCGAACAGGTTAACTTTAGAAGTGGATAACAGAGAGTCTGCCAGCAGTCATGATATTTTTCCCCTTGCATAGTTTCATTTACATCCACATTAGCATATGATTGGCTGCATTGTGTAAAGCAGGGGGAGCGGATATGCAATCTCTAGCAAAACAATCCGTAAATTAGCAAGAGGAAACTGACAGGCCAAACCTCCATGGAGAACCTTTGTTAAGCCAGAATGAATGCAGGGAAATAAATGTCTAGTCTACCAATTCTGAATCAATTACCATTGATTTTTTTTCATACTCTACATTTTACCATAATGACCCAACCTATAAAAAGTCAAAAATTTTCACCCTCCTCTTATTGAAGTTATTTTTGTAAGAACTGAATTAACCAAGAGCAATCAAATTCACTAGATAACCACCTTGATGTAGGGCTATGTTTAGGCATCATGCTAGCCTAGGAACCAATCAATAATGGTGTCTGTTTGTAGAAGCCCTGCCCTTTGTGCCATATGATTACTATAATGACTTCTTCCAGAGTGCAGTATTGGAGGCCACGTTGCAGCTGTTTGCATTTGCAGGGCTATCTGTCAGCCCTACAGGCCACCCATCAGCCCTACAGGCCACCCATCAGCCCTACAGGCCAGCCTACATACAGTAGTTACATAGTCCATTAGAAAAATTACTCAAGTCCACCTAGTTCAGCCAATAGAAGAAAAAAAAATTAAAAAATCTACACATACACAATCCTATATTCACAGTTTATCAAGAAAAAGGCAAAAGAAAAGCAATAAAGCATGCACTCTAAGGGAAGAAAAGCCAAAAGGCTGACAGCGCAAATGTCAGACCAATGAAAGCAGCTTCAGCTCGATTCCATCCAGGCAATGCCCTTGCTGACGCATTTCACCCCACCCAGAGAACTTGGAGGTTAAAGTGGTTGTAAGCCTCAGTCATGAAAAATGAACAAAGCATATCCCTCTATAGTGTGTACCTTTCTCAATTAAAAGCACTAAATGTAATTTCTGTCTGCTGCTTCATTCCTCTATCTCCAGCTATCAGCATGAATTACTTCTAACAAGTTTTCCTGACACTAAGAGAAAAATGGTGACAGGGGAGGGACCTCTAACAGACAGACAACCTCAACTCTGTTCTTGTGAGCTGTGTAGAGGGGGTGTGTCTCTTCCCTCCAATCAGCTCTCAGAGCTCTCCACACTAAGCTCTGCAGTGCATAATGTCAGGTCTCCGCCCCCTTTGTTCTGAACTCTCAGAAAACCTTTATAAATTCTGGACTTTGAACAGCCTGAAAAGCTGTAAAGAAGAGAAGACTGCAGATAAACAGGTACGACCTATGTAGGAGGCAGGAGCGGACTGACCATTTGGAAACTCGGGCACTGCCCGAGGGCCTGGGGTTAGTAGGGGGCCCCGTGAGATGCCCCTGGTACCTTTTTCATAGGCTTTTTTGAGTTTGGGCAAGGACACAGGGGCCCCATGATCCCCTATTGCCCGGGGGCCCCATGAGTTTTCAGTCCGCCCCTGGTAGGAGGATGTGTTTCATCTCTGTGTATCACCTGAAGTCAGTCACTTCACTGGGTATGTATAGGGTTCACAACCACTTTAAAGCTTGTTCTAATTTGTTCCAGTGGAGGAAAAATTATTTCCTGATTCCCCAAGAGGCCATTGGATATTCCCTGGATTATCTACCCCTAGTGGTATTACCTATAAAGGTCGGTTCACACCGGAATGCGCACATTCCCATGCATTCCAGCACAGTTCACTTTTGCAAGCACTTTTTTTAATAGGCTGCAAAATGCATTGGAAAATGGAGAAATTAGTGCAAGCACTACTTTTTCAGATCGCACTGCACCAAACCACATGGTACTACAATGCCCTGCAATTTGATGGTGGCAAAATACGCTGCGTTTGTGAGATGCGTTTGGGGTACCATTAACAATTCATTGGCACCTGCCCAAAAGCAGTATGTGTGTAAGTAGAAAAAAAAAAACGTTCTCCTAACTGGGTAACATGGCTATATGGGGTGGCCTCTTCCTCAGTGTCCCCACCAAGAACCACGCCCACTGACACGTTTCAACCCTCCCATCAGGGCAGGAGCGGACTGACCATTTGGAAACTCGGGCACTGCCCGAGGGCCCGGGGTCAGTAGGGGGCCCCATGCGATGCCCCTGGTACCTTTTTCATAGGCTTTTTTGAGTTTGGGCAAGGACACAGGAGCCCCATGATCCCCTATTGCCTGGGGGCCCCATGAGTTGTCAGTCCGCCCCTGCATCAGGGCTTAGTCATAGGGTGGGAACCTAGATCAGGATGGGAGTTTTTAATGCTTCCTCACCCGCTGAAACAACTCCAATGTGTGATGTAAACAAAGCAGCTGAGTGTTGTTAGAATGAAAGCACATCATTATATTACAAGAGAAAGAAAGGTGCTGAAAGTAGAAAGACAAAATAAATATGCAAATGACGTCAAGAAAAAGGTGAATATCAAAATAAGGATTAGAAAAACACAAAAGGAAAAAAATTAATTTGAACCCACATAAAGATAACCAAGGGCAGCGGGTTTACCTGTGGTGCGGGAAATGTACATGGAATGCTCCTTTTGGTGTGAAACAACCCTAAGTGGGGATGGGAGAGGAAAAATGAATATTGTTTCCTGAGATTTAATGAGCCTTGTGACATCTCAACACCTCTGATCTTTCCTACACCTACAACTATACTAAAAAAAAAGGAACACTTTGAAAACACATCAGATCTCAACGAGGAAAAATTTCCTGCTGGATATCTATACTGACATGGATGGGGTCATGTGTTAGGAACGTAAGGACGCCCCATCGTTTGATGGAAATGACAATTATCAACCTACAGAGGACTGAATTCAAAGACACCCCGAAAATCCAAGTGAAAAAATAATGCAGCAGGTGAGTCCATTTTGCTGAAATTTTATTGCAGCAACTCAGAATGGTCCTCAGTAGTTTGTATGGCCACCACGTGCTTGTATGCATGCCTGACAACATCGGGGGAGGCTCCTAATGAGACCACAGATTGTGTCCTGGGGGATTTCCTCCCAGATCTGGACCAGGGCATCACTGAGCTCCTGGACGGTCTGAGGTGCAACCTGGTGGCGTCGGATGGACCACATCATGATATTATCATGATCGAATAAGTGTTCTATTGGATTAGATCAGGCAAGCATGAAGGCCATTCAATGGTAACAATTCCTTCATCCTCCAGGAACTGCCTGCTTACTCTTGCCACATGAGGCCGGGCATTGTCATGCACCAGGAGGAACCCACTGCACCAACGCAGGGTCTGAAAATGGGTCTAAGGATTTCATCCCGATACCTAATGGCAGTCAGGGTGCCAATGTCTAGCCAGTAGAGGTCTGTGCGTCCCTCCATGGATATGCCTCCCCAGACCATCACTGACCCACCACCAAAACAGTCATGCTGAACGTTGTTACAGGCAGCATAACGTTCTCCATGACTTCTCCAGACCCTTTCACGTCTGTCACATGTGCTCAGGGTGAACCTGCTCTCATCTGTAGAAAGCACAGGGCACCAGTGGTGGACCTGCCATTCTGGTGTTCAATGGCAAATGCCAATCCAGCTCTATGGTGCTGGGCAGTGAGCACAGGGCCCACTAGAGGACATTGGGCCCTCAGGCCACCCTCATAAAGTCTGTTTCTGATTGTTTAGTCAGAGACATTCACACCAGTGGCCTGCTGGAGGTCATTTTGTAGGGCTCTGGCAGCGCTCATCCTGTTCCTCCTTGCACAAAGTAGCAGATACCAGTCCTGCTGATCGGTTTAGGACCTTCTATGGCCCTGTCCAGCTCTCCTAGAGTAATTGCCTGTCTCCTTGAATCTCCTCCATGCTCTTGAGACTGTGCTGGGAGACACAGCAAACCTTCTGGCAATGGCACGTATTGATGTGCCATCCTGGAGGAGTTGGACTGCCTGTGCAACCTCTGTAGGGTCCAGGTATGGCCTCAAACTACCAGTAGTGACATTAATCTTAGCCAAATGCAAAACTAGTGAAAAACAGTCAGAAAAGACGAATAGGGAAAAAAATGTCAGTGGCCTCCACCTGTAAAACCGTTGCTGTTTTGGGGGTCGTCTCATTGTTGCCCATCTAGTGCACCCGTTGTTAATTTCATTAACACCAAAGCAGCTGAAACTGATTAACAACCCCCCTGCTACTTAACTGACCAGAGTAATATCCCAGGAGTTTCATTGACTTTGAGAAGTGTATATCAGCCAGAAACATCCATGCATGTACCTTATGGCAAGTCTTCTTTCCATGAGACCTGTCACCACAGGGTCACTCTTCCCCACTTGTTTGCATTGTCTGTTTTCACTGTGCTCTGGGCTTACTGCATTGCTGTTAATGACAAAAACATTCACTATTTTATATCTTGGTTAAGAACCAATCATTCAGAAGATCTATTATGTTTTTAGTACTCTAGACTCTTTGATAAAATTTTAAAGCCCTGATGAATGGAGTTCTCTGGCCCCTGAAACATGTTGACTATCTCTTTACTATCTGTGGATATCAAAAAATTATTTAGACTTTCAAGATAGTTGTTTGGTGCTTTTTTAAGATGCAAGCACATGTGGATTTTTCATACTAAAGCTCTGTTATGTTTTTAGTCCATTAGACTCTTTGATACATTTTTAAAATCTTGATGATGGGGGTTCTCTGGCTACTGAAATGCGTTGACTATCTGTTTACCATCTGTGGATGTTCCATTTAAAAAATTTGGACTTCAAAGATAGTTGTTTGGTGCTTTTTTTAACATACAAGTACATGTGAATTTCTCAAATAGAAGCTTGGTTATGTTTTTAGCACATTATACACTTTGATACATTTTTAAAGCCCTGATGAAGGGAGTTTCCTGTCTCATGAAACACGCTGACTATCCCTTTACCATCTGTAGATATAAATAAATCATTTGGACTCCCAAAATAGTTGTTTGGTGCTTTTTTAAGGTAAAGTACATGTAGATTTCTCAAATTGAAGCTCTATTATGTCTTTAGTACATTAGACACTTTGATACATTTTTAAAGCCTTGATGAAGGGGGTTCTCTGGCCCAGTGAAATGCGTCGACTATTTCTTTACCATCTCGTTACCATCTAAGATACATGTGGATTTCTCAGATTGAAGCTCTATTATGTATTTAGTACATTAGACACTGTGATTCATTTTTAAAGCCCTGATGAAGGAAGTTCTTATGCCCCTGAAACACGTTGACTATCTCTTTACCATCTGTGGATATCAAAAAATCATTTGGGCTCCCAAGATAGTTGTTTGGTGCTTTTTTAAGATACAAGTACATGTAGATTTCCAAAATTAAAGATGTTATGTTTTTAGTACATTAGACTCTGATATATTTTTAAAGCCCTGATGAAGGGGGTTTCTTGGCCCATGAAACACGCTGACTATCCCTTTACCATCTGTAGATATAAATAAATCATTTGGACTCCCAAGAGAGTTGTTTGGTGCTTTTTTAAGGTAAAGTACATGTGGATTTCTCAGATTGAAGCTCTGTTATGTCTTTAGTACATTAGACACTTTGATACATTTTTAAAGTCCTGATGAAGAAAGTTCTCATGCCCTTGAAACACGTTGACTATCTCTTTACCAACTGCTGATATCAAAAAATCATTTGGGCTCCGAAGATAGTTGTTTGGTGCTTTTTTAAGATACAAGTACATGTAGATTTCCCAAATCAAAGCTGTTATGGTTTTAGTACATTAGACTCTTTGATACATTTTTAAAGCCTTGATGAAGGGGGTTCTTTGGCCCAGTGAAATGCGTTGACTATTTCTTTACCATCTCCTTACCATCTAAGATACATGTGGATTTCTGGAATTGGATAGACCTTATCTTGTTTTATGAATAGCAGCCAAACCCAAGCCATGAAGCCCTACTAAAAACTTTTTACCTTCCTTAGTCCTTTCTCTGTGCAGGCCAGGGGCGGACTAACCATTTGGAAACTCGGGCACTGCCCGAGGGCCCGGGGTCAGAAGGGGGACTCATGAGATACCCCTGGTACCTTTTTCATAGGTTTTTTTGTTTGGGCAAGGACACAGGGGCCCCATGATCCCCTATTGCCCGGGGGCCCCATGAGTTGTCAGTCCGCCCCTGGTGCAGGCTGTTATTTATTTAATTCATTTTGTCTTGCATTCCTATCTATAGGATGGGCTATGTTAGCTTACGGAGTCTCTATGGAGCCCAAGCGTAGCCACTCTTGCATGCACGCTCTTGGCCGAGACTGCATAATTTTCATCCCCGAAAGGAGCTTTAATAAATATCATTATTACAATGTTAATAATACGGCATCCCTGCTGAAAACTAGATAAACATGAATTATAGGACTGTAATGAAAAGTCCAATGTTGTCATGGTGATGTGTCTGTAAAAAGGTTGAGCTGTTTGTGATTTATTGAGCTTTGGTCCATATAGAAAAATAACACTGGAAACCCTGGGGAAGGCTAGGCTGGTCGTTACATCAGTTGTACGGGCTGTGCAGGGGCAGCAACAAAACCATCCTCCCACAATACCCTGGTAGGCAAGACTCTGGTCTGAAACCTTTAAAAGTATGTAAATCTAATACAAACCATCAGCAGCAGAATGTAAACATACTGTACAAACGTAGATTAAAAAAAAGTGGTCCATCGAGTTCCCTGTTTTTATATTTATATATATATATATATATTTTTTTTTTAATCTTTTTGCCCAAGTTTAAATCTTTGTATACCATTAGAAAGTGTTTACATTCACTTACTGCTGACTGAGACTAGAGATGGAAAAATTTGTTTCATTTCGGATTCGTTCATTAAGTTGACCACTTACCCCCTTTCCAACCAGGCCATTTTTTTGCAATATGGCGCTGTGTTACTTTAACTGACCATTGCGCAGTCATGCAACACTGTACATACATTTGTTTCCCACAAATAGAGATTTCTTTCGGTGGTATTTGATCACCAATGCATTTTTATTTTTTTTTTTGCTTTATAAACAAAAAAAGACAAATGGGTTTTTTTTGTTTTTTTTTTAAATAGTTTTGACTTTTTGATATAAAACATCAAATAAAAAATTTTTAAAAATAAAATGTTGTCATAAATGTAGGCCAAAATATATTCTGCTGTGTCTTTGCTAAAAAAAAGCCCAATAAGTGTATATTAATTGGTTTTAGTGAAAATTATAGTGTCTACAAATGGCGGTATATATACTGGAATTTGTATTTATTTAATACTAGTAATGGTGGCTATCAGTGACTTATAGCGGGACTGCGGCGGGCATTCTGACACTGGGTGGGAACCAGGGGCGGACTGACCATTTAACCACTCGGGAAGTGCCCGAGGGCCCAGGGTCAGTAGGGGGCCCCAGCAGATGCCCCTGGTACCTTTCATTCGCTTTTTCATAGGCTTTTTTGGGTGTGGGCGAGGACAGGGGGGCCCCATAATCCCCTATTGCCCAGGGGCCCCATGAGTTGTCAGTCCGTCCCTGGTGGGAACTTACTAACTGCGACTGACATCTCCAGTGACACTAATACAGTGATCAGTGCTAATAAAAAGAACTGACACTGTACTAATGTCATTGGCCAGGAAGTTAACATCTGGGGCAATCAAAGGGTTAACTGTGTGTTAGGGAAAGCTTTTATTGTGTACTCTGTTATGTTTTACTAAGCAGACCTGCTGCTTTCTAGCTCTGCTGCTCAGAGAGATAGGAAGCAGTATGTCCATGCTGACAGGAGAGAGATCTGTGTTATTTACACACAGATCTCTCCCCTCTCAGCTTTGCCGATGATCACCGAGTCCTGGACCCAGTGATTGACATGCTCAGGAGCCAATAGCACAGCGCACCACCCTACCCAGAAATACAGAATTACGTATATTTACATGATTTTGCCCAGCGAAGTCATCCTATACCAGTACATCTGCTATGGGGCGGCAGGCAAGTGGCTGATAGTTTTGCCATATTCATTGTTAGAATGATTAATTTTCAGAATTTATTTGGTATATTCGGATTCATTTCATATATTCGGATTTGTTTAGTAAATTCTGGTTCCATTCGTGTTCTTAAATTTCAGAAGATGGCTATATTGATCTTAATGTGTTAATTCATTATTTCAGAAGATAATACTTTTGCACTCTGGGTTGGATGAAGAAGGAATAATCAGAATCTCCGAATCGTAATATAATGAATAAAACAAAATTAATTTTGGATTCATTCATTATGTTATGATTTGGAGATTCTGATGGATCCACCTTCATCCAACCCAAACACAATAAGGTTCCTTTCACACTGGTCATCAAAAAAGAATGTTGAAGCTGTAGGCACTTTAATGTGTCAAGTCAATGCAAGTGTACTGCAAAGTGACATCGGACCAAGACCTCTGTAGACACTTGTTGCTCCACCCTTAAAATTGACTGGTATCACATTTGATATTCCTCTTAGTAAGACCCATTAAAAAATTAGATGAAAAGGAAACATGAAAAAGGAAATAGCATACAAAAAGCAAACGTGAAATAAATACACAATACCATTTAACAAACAAAAGCCAGTCTAATGAGTAAGGAGGGATATGATCTCCATGTATAATACATAAGGGGGATATGATCTCCATGTATAATACATAAGGGGGGATATGATCTCCATGTATAATACATAAGGGGGGATATGATCTCCATGTATAATACATAAGGGGGATATGATCTCCATGTATAATACATAAGGGGGGATATGATCTCCATGTATAATACATAAGGGGGGATATGATCTCCATGTATAATACATAAGGGGGGATATGATCTCCATGTATAATACATAAGGGGGGGATATGATCTCCATGTATAATACATAAGGGGGATATGATCTCCATGTATAATACATAAGGGGGATATGATCACCATGTATAATACATAAGGGGGATATGATCTCCATGTATAATACATGAGGGGGGATATGATCTCCATGTATAATACATAAGGGGGGATATGATCACCATGTGTAATACATAAGGGGATATGATCTCCATGTATAATACATAAGGGGGGATATGATCTCCATGTATAATACATAAGGGGGGATATGATCTCCATGTATAATAAATAAGGGGGGATATGATCACCATGTATAATACATAAAGGGGGGATATGATCTCCATGTATAATACATAAGGGGGAATATGATCTCCATGTATAATACATAAGGGGGGATATGATATCCATGTATAATACATAAGGGGGGATATGATCTCCATGTATAATACATAAGGGGGGATATGATCATCATGTATAATACATAAGGGGGATATGATCTCCATGTATAATACATAAGGGGGGATATGATCTCCATGTATAATACATAAGGGGGATATGATCCCCATGTATAATACATAAGGGGGGGATATGATCTCCATGTATAATACATACGGGGGGATATGATCATCATGTATAATACATAAGGGGGATATGATCTCCATGTATAATACATAAGCGGGGGATATGATCTCCATGTATAATACATACGGGGGGATATGATCATCATGTATAATACATAAGGGGGATATGATCTCCATGTATAATACATAAGGGGGGATATGATCTCCATGTATAATACATAAGGGGGATATGATCTCCATGTATAATACATAAGGGGGGATATGATCACCATGTATAATACATAAGGGGGATATGATCTCCATGTATAACACATAAGGGGGATATGATCTCCATGTATAATACATAAGGGGGATATGATCTCCATGTATAATACATAAGGGGGGATATGATCTCCATGTATAACACATAAGGGGGATATGATCTCCATGTATAATACATAAGGGGGGATATGATCATCATGTATAATACATAAGGGGGATATGATCTCCATGTATAATACATAAGGGGGGATATGATCTCCATGTATAATACATAAGGGGGATATGATCTCCATGTATAATACATAAGGGGGGATATGATCTCCATGTATAATACATAAGCGGGGGATATGATCTCCATGTATAATACCTAAGGGGGGATATGATCTCCATGTATAATACATAAGGGGGGATATGATCTCCATGTATAATACATAAGGGGGGATATGATCATCATGTATAATACATAAGGGGGGATATGATCTCCATGTATAATACATAAGGGGGGATATGATCTCCATGTATAATACATAAGGGGGGATATGATCTCCATGTATAATACATAAGGGGGGGGATATGATCTCCATGTATAATACATAAGGGGGGATATGATCTCCATGTATAATACATAAGGGGGGTATGATCTCCATGTATAATACATAAGGGGGGATATGATCTCCATGTATAATACATAAGGGGGGTATGATCTCCATGTATAATACATAAGGGGAGATATGAGCTCCATGTATAATACATAAGGGGGGATATGATCTCCATGTATAATGCATAAGGGGGGATATGATCTCCATGTATAATACATAAGGGGGATATGACCCCCATGTATAATACATAAGGGGGGGATATGATCTCCATGTATAATACATAAGGGGGGATTTGATCTCCATGTATAATGCATAAGGGGGGATATGATCTCCATGTATAATACATAAGGGGGGATATGATCTCCATGTATAATACATAAGGGGGGGATATGATCACCATGTATAATACATAAGGGGGGATATGATCTCCATGTAAAATACATAAGGGGGGGATATGATCTCCATGTATAATACATAAGGGGGGATATGATCTCCATGTATAATACATAAGGGGGGATATGATCTCCATGTAAAATACATAAGGGGGGATATGATCACCATGTATAATACATAAGGGGGGATATGATCTCCATGTAAAATACATAAGGGGGGATAGGATCACCATGTATAAATACATAAGGGGGATATGATCTCCATGTATAATACATAAGGGGGGATATGATCTCCATGTATAATACATAAGGGGGGATATGATCTCCATGTATAAATACATAAGGGGGGATATGATCTCCATGTATAAATACATAAGGAGGGATATGATCTCCATGTATAATACATAAGGGGGGATATGATCTCCATGTATAATACATAAGGGGGGATATGATCTCCATGTATAATACATCAGTGGTTCATATAGTGAACTCGGTGTAGAGTTATTCACCCTGAAGTCATCACAGAGGACAAGGGGGCACTTTTTATATCTGGAGGAAAATAAATGTAATCTCCAAACACGGAAAGGTTTCTTCACAGTAAGAGCTGTGAAAATGTGGAATAGACTCCCTCAAGAGTTGGTTCTGGCCAGCTCAGTGGATTGCTTCAAAAAGTCCTGGATTCTTTCTTAGATACACAGAATATAACTGGATATAACATTTATAGGTAAAGTTGATCCAGGGAATATCTGATTGCCTCTCGGGGGATCAGGAAGGAATTTTTTTCCCAGCAGGAGTAAATTGGATCGTGCTTTGCTGGTTTTTTTTGCCTTCCTCTGGATCAAATGTGGGTATAGGATTATAACTTTTTTTTTTTAATGGTTGAACTGGATGGACTTTTGTTTTCTTTTTTCAGCAAGACTAACTATGTAACTATGTAATGAATAATTTCCTTCCAGTAAGCATATAAACAGGGAAAACACTGACTACTGGCTGCTGGGACCTGAAGGCCGCAGGTTGGGAATGAGGGGTAAAAAGCTTTCTGATTCATCTCAGCATCCTCTTCACACTCTTCCCTCTACATTTCTCTTGCTGGATTTATCCACAAAAATCCAGTCTAATAGAAGAGGGAAACAGAAAAAGTTATCAGAATTTGCCCATTTTGGAGTTTGGTGCTAGCTTCTTTGGCGACTGGCCCATAAATGCCATTATGGTAAATACCACCTGTATTTACACATTCATTCTTTGATCAGGATCAACGATAGGCCTCTGAAGGCCATCTCTCTAGAAGCAATAATTGTTATCTCCACCACTAAAAAAATTGTCCTCTTCCCACTGTAAGATCTCCGTCAGGGTAGCAGCTGTGAAAGGGTTACTGAAACCTGGCGCCACTGCATATCATTCTTTTCATTATGTAAAGCACTAATCAAGTTTTCATTTGCTAAATACCTCTCTGTTTGATTCTCAGTAGGCGATGTCTGCTGAATGCTAAACTGCTTCTTGACAAGAAGGATCTGCCAGGGAAAGGAGGATGTGCTCCATGGAACATGAAGTCCAGTCAAGCTTGCAAAGGTCACCACTTACAGCTATCTTGTCATAAAAGGCCAGAAACTACAGATAATACAACAGTTATATTTATTTCCATATCAAAGGGAACACAGGAGTACCCGAGTTTAAATCATTTACAAGCAAAACAAGTCTAAAAATACATCAAGGACATTTTGTTTTCCTTGAAAGAAAAACATAACAAAAAGTTAAAGCATAAAATAATATCATGACTCCTGTGAGAAGACATGTTTGCTATGTGCTAGAAACTTACAAAAAAATGTCTCAAGTAAGCCCATACCGGTACAGAGGAAACAGAATACTCAACCTTTCTTGCTGCCCGTGCAGCTGAAACCTCTGTTGCTGTGAAATGGTCTGCTAGCTTCCACTGGGAAACCAACACTTCCAGGAAGAAAGAGAAAGAGCCCAGGAGATTAACCACTTGCCTACAGGGCACTTCTACCCCCTTCCTGCCTACAGGGCACTTCTACCCCCTTCCTGCCTACAGGGCACTTCTACTCCCTTCCTGCCTACAGGGCACTTCTACCCCCTTCCTACCTACAGGACACTTCTACCCCCTTCCTGCCTACAGGGCACTTATACCCCCTTCCTGCCTACAGGGCACTTCTATCCCCTTCCTGCCTACAGGGCACTTCTACCCCCTTCCTGCCTTCCGGGCACTTCTACCCCCTTCCTGCCTACAGGGCACTTCTACCCCCTTCCTGCCTACCGGGCACTTCTATACCCTTCCTGCCTACAGGGCACTTCTACTTCCTTCCTGCCTACCGGGCACTTATACCCCCTTCCTGCCTACCTGGCACTCCTACCCCCTTCCTGCCTATAGGTTACTTCTACCCTCTTCCTGCCTACCGGGCACTTATACCCCCTTCCTGCCTACAGGGCACTTATACCCCCTTCCTGCCTACAAGGCACTTCTACCCCCTTCCTGCCTACAGGACACTTCTAACCCCTTCCTGCCTACAGGGCACTTCTACCCCCTTCCTGCCTACAGGACACTTATACCCCCTTCCTGCTTATCGGGCACTTATACCCCCTTCCTGCCTACAGGGCACTTCTACCCCCTTCCTGCCTACGGGGCACTTCTACCCCCTTCCTGCCTACGGGGCACTTATACCCCCTTCCTGCCTACAGGGCACTTATACCCCCTTCCTGCCTACAGGGCACTTATACCCCATGTGCATGAGCGGTTAGAGTGATAGGAAGTCATAAAACATCCTCCTAGAACGAGAAAACCGCCTTGCGCCCATCATTTTCTTATAAGGCGGGCGGGAGGTGGTTACCACTTCCAGTCCGGACACTTTTACCCCCTTCCTGTCCAGGCCAATTTTCAGCTTTCAGTGCTATCACGGTTTGAATGACAATTGCGCGGTCAAAATAAATAGTATTTCATCATAAATCTTGGCCAAAATTTATTCCATTATATTTTTAGTAAAAAAAAATAACCCAAATTAGTTTATAACCAAAAATTATAATTTTTAAAAACATTTTTTTAAATTTTTTTAATTTTTTTTAATTTTTTTATATTATTTTTTATTTATTTATTTGTTTTTACATACTGTCACCCTAGCAGTACAGTGTTACCATGGTGACACTGTACTACCTGTGGGGGGGTGATGAAGATTTTTTTTTTTTTTTTAACACTGATTGCTTTTACACCCATAAAGGATGTAAAAGCAATCATTTCTCCTTCTCTATAGCTGCATTCTTGCAGCCATTGAGAACTACTGAGTGAGCTGTGATTGGTCACAGCTTGTCACATGGTACAAGGCTGTTGTGAATAACCTTGTACCATGTGACCTCTGTGATCATTCACAGATTTCACACGTAGTAAGCAATGATGTCAGCAGTGACATCTTGCTTACTACTCTGCATGTGATCACTGATTGGCCAATCAGTGATCACATGATTGGGACCTTGTACAGAGGTCCCGTCCGACGATCAGTGTTCCACTCTGTCCGGAGGACACGGCGGACACCAGATTGCGGTGCTGCACGCTTCCAGGGAGCGCGCACAAGCAGGGTGCAAGGAGGCCGTTTATAAACAAAGGCCGGACGGGAGGTGGTTAAAATGCTTTACAACTATTCTATCGCCATCATGTTTAAAATTGTTATCATTTTCTGTGTACATGATCTTTGTTTTATTTATATTCAATCTAATCCCATGTTTGGCTTTTCTTCTTTGCTGCTGATGATGAGTGTTGTATTTGCAAAGTGCAAGTTGTTTATGTTTTGGTTGCCAACTTTGATACCAACAGACTCTTCTTCCAAATCTGCATTTCTGAAGATGGCTTCACCATACAAGGTGAACAGCTAAGGTGGCAAGATGCAGCTTTGCTTCGTGCCTTTTGTTACTGGAAACCAATCCCTGTTGCTGTATTCAGTTATTATTGCAGCTTCTTGATATTTGTAGAGACTCTCGATGAAATGAGTTATGTGTTTAGGTATTTCAGGTTTTATTGCCAATGCCTAACTGAATGAAGATGAAGTTAGAAACTGACTGGCCACCATGCATAGAGCACCAGTTTTCGTAAATCTACCCCCCTGCCCCCTCCTTGGGTCATGTGGGGCAGCAAAGGATGGATGCTGGAGCAGTGTAAGTCCACAGATAGACAAATTAAACAGCAGACAGAGCCAGAGTCTGCAGACTGATGGTGAGACCCAGGGGCGGACTGACAACTCATGGGGCCCCCGGGCAATAGGGGCCCCTGTATCCTTGCCCAAACTCAAAAAAGCCTATGAAAAAGGTACCAGGGGCATCTCATGGGGCCCCTTACTGACCCCGGGCCCTCGGGCAGTGCCTGAGTTTCCAAATGGTCAGTCCGCCCTTGGTGAGAACAGATGCAGATAAACAGATCATAAGAATGGTATATCACACCGAGTGTGGCACATGAGTGGAGATAATTCACCTTTATGTTGGCGTGGATGTGGAAGTAGAGGCACAATGTATTACATCTGGTGGGAGTGTTCTAAAATCCAAGAGTATTGGGGGAAAATAGTAAGCTTGATTCAGAAAATTACAGAGGTTGATATTCTAGTAGACCCAGAGATTTGCCTTTTCATAGTACTAAGATTTCAGTTAAAAAATACAAAGAACCTGGTTTATTGTACTATTTGAATGCAGCAAAGGGACTGATACCCAAGTGTTGGAGGAGACAGGAGGTGTCGAAAATAAAAGACTGGGTGGATAGGGTGGATTAAATATGTAAATTGGAGGAACTTTATCATTTGAATGAAGATAAGATGGAGAGCCACCATACAGGATGGAACAAATGGGAGGAATACAAAAAGTCAAGGCAAAATATGGAACCATATTTTGTTCTTTTTTTATAGGGATTGCGATCTCCAGAAATGAACAGGAAAATGCAGAGCAAAAGGGGTCAGGGATTGGATGGGTGGGAGAAGGGTGGTAAATAGGTAGGGGGACAGGGGACAAGGGATGAAACGATAAATGTTTTGATAATAAGCTAAGGTTTTAATGAGTATGTTTGTATAACTTGTTTATCTGAAAAATTAATAAATATTTAAATTAAAAAAAAAAAAAAACAGATCATAAGAAGGTCCAGGTTGCAGGCAGGTACACAGAGCAATTACTGACAATGGCAGAACTAACAGGCCCATGATAAGCACAGACAAGCTTAGCACCAACACAGTCCAACCAGCTTACAGGAATATTTCTGGTGCCCAAACCGAAACTGAAAATTCAAAATGCACTTAGCCGAAACCCGAAACCGTAACGTGCAGTTTTTAAAAATGAATATATATTTTTTTTTAAAAAATACACTTTGATAAAAAAAACAATATATACCCCATTTGTTTTATAAAATATGTAAGAGGATTTTACGGCGAGTAAATAGATACCCAGCATGTCACGTTTTAAAATTGTGGAATGGCGTGAAACTGCGCTACTTAAAAATCTCCATGGGTGATACTTTAAAAATGTCTACAGGTTAGCAGTGTAAAGTTACAGAGGAGGTCTAGTGTGGGAATTATTGCTCTTGCTCTGACGCTCATGGTGATACCTCACGTGTGTGGTTTGAACACCGTTTACATATGTGGGCATGGCCTACATATGCGTTCACCACTACGTGCGCACAGGGGGACGGGGGCACTTTAAACTTTTTTTAAAAAACATATTTAATTTTTTTTTTGCACTGTCCCTTTTAAAAAAAATTGTAATCACTTTTATTCTTATCACAAGAAATGCATGCATCCCTTGTGATAGGAATAATTAGTGACAGGTCCTCTTTGTGGAGAGATGTGGGGTCAATAAGACCCCACATCTCTCCTCTGCAATGTAAAGCATCGGATCAAAAAAAGCATTGATCTAGTGCTTTAATAAAAAAAAAAAATGTCAAGAACCGGAAGTGACATCGCTCTGGTCCTCCAAGGGCATAGAGATGTGTGGTGGCCATCTTTCCTTCGTCCATCTCTATGCCCAGTGTCCGGATCGATGGTGTCTCAGGTAAGACTGAATTACTGAGTGATGGCCGGAGGGCGGGTGACAGCGGACGGGGGCGACAGCGAGTGGCGGGCAGCTTTGAGGTGGGGTTTTTTCGGCACCTGTATCTGTGCTTTTTTTCATTTCAGCTGACAGACGAAAGGGGTGTTTTTGGCTGAAACGTTTCGGCCACCGGAATGTTGGTGCATACCTATTCCAAGGTATGACGAGTCAGACAGACCTCTATACAAAGCATGAGAAACCAGACAAAACCTTTTGATCAGGTACAGGCTACGTGTGCAGCAGCCTACTTAATCTTTCTTGATTAGGGTACAGAAATGCACTACAGAGACCTGAGCTGCAATACTCAGTAATGATTAGCAGATGGTGTCGGCTGATGGCCAGTCATTACATATTCCAGTTGCTTTGAAGAGAAAATGAGTTTTAAGACGATAGTAAGCTTTCTAATCAGAAATCCCAGCACTGTCTTTATGTTTCCTAGAAGCCTAGTTAAAGTGTCCAATTAAGAAAGTATGTAAATCTGGAATTAAAGTGTTACCAACTTCAAGGTATCTGGACTTTATTATCATGGTGTGGTGGTTTAATTCTAGACTAATGCATGCCATAGATGGGTCGAAAATCAGACGATTTTTCGGCCGAAAAAAAAATCGGCGAATTTTCGCACCATTGATGGGTTAATTGGTCAGCCGTTTTGGTCAGATTTTTTTCATCGGTAAAGTTTGAAAATCTGCCGATTTTGCCGATCAGCTGATTTTTGCAGCAATGATGGGCAAAATCGGCAAAATCGGCTGATCTTTTTACCGATAAAAAATCTGCGCAGAGGAAGAAGAAGAAAAAGAAGAAGAAGAAAAAGAAGAAGAAAAAGAAGAAGAAAAGATGAGAAAGAAGAAGGAGAAGAAGAGGAAGAGGAAGAGAAAGAAGGAGAAGAAGAGGAAGGAGAAGAAGAGGAAGAAGAAGAAGAGAAGAAAGAAGAAGAAGAGGAAGAGAAAGAAGAAGAGGAGAAAGAAGAAGAAGAAGAGGAGAAAGAAGAAGAAGAAGAAGAGGAAGCAGGAGAAAGAAGGAGAAAGAAAGAGAATAAGAAGAGAACGAAGAAGAGAACGAAGAAGAAAAAGAGAAAGAAGTAGAAGAAGAGAAAGCAGAAGCAGAAGAAGAAGAGAAAGAAGAAGAAGAAGAAGAGAAATAAGAAGAAGAAGAAGAGAAAGAAGAAGAATTCCAGTCTGCTATTATATTTGACATTAAAAAGTATTGCGGTTGCAACAATGTATTTGTATCCGGAAAAACCCATCTGTATCCGAAATGGATACAAATAGATACAATGTTGCAACCGCAATACTTTTTAACTAGTTGCCGACCGCAGATAGCCGAATGACGGCTAAACTGCGGCCGGCCAGTTCTGAGTGGACGTCATATGACGTCCTCCCAGAACGCGCTCTCCTGCGCGCCCCAGGGGGCGCGCACCTGGCGATCTCTGTGAACGCTGTGTCCTACGGACACAGCTGATCACGTGATGTGGTAAAAGGCCAATCATACCGGCCTTTTACCACGTGATCAGCGGTGTCCAATGACACGCTGATCACAGGGAAATGCAAGTGCCGGTTCTCGGCTGCACTTTCCTCACGCTGTCAGATCGTGAGGAAAGTACTGCCGAGAACCGGCAGTTGTCAGAGCGGGGATCGGCACCGATCATCAGGGCACTGATGATCAGTGCCCTGATGATCGGTGCCCAGCAATGCCACCCGCAAGTTCCGCCCACCTGTGCCCAGCAGTGCGCCCACTAGCTCCGCCCACCTGTGCCCAGCAGATCACCCACCTGTGCCCAGCAGTGCACCCACCTGTGCCCAGCAGTGCACCCACCTGTGCCACTCTGCAGTGTCACACACCTGTGCCCAGAAGTGCCACCTACCTGTGCCCAGCGGTGCCACCCACCTGTGCCCACCCACCTGTGCCCACCAGTGCCACCCACCTGTGCCCACCCACCAGTGCTGCCCACCAGTGCCACCCACCAGTGCAGCCCAGCAGTGCTGCCAGTCAGTGCCACCAGTCAGTGCCCAGGGGTTGTGCCAGTCAGTGCCGCCAGTCAGTGCCCAGCAGTGATGCCAGTCAGTGCCGTCTATCAGTACCCATCATCAGTGTCACCTATCAGTGCCGCCTATCAGTGCTGCATATTAGTGCCGCCTATCCGTGACATCTCATTAGTGCTGTCTATCAGTGCCGCCTATCCGTGCCACCTCATTAGTGCTGTCTATCAGTGCCGCCTATCCGTGCCACCTCATTAGTACTGCCTATCAGTGCCCTTTAGTGCTACCTATCAGTGCCCATCAGTGCAGCCTATCAGTGCCCATCAGTGCTACCTCATCAACGCACATCAGTGAAGGAGAAAAAATACCTGTTTGAAAAATTTTATAATAGAAACAAAGAAACTTTTTTTTTTTTTCAAATTTTTTGCACTTTTTTAATTTATAGCGCAAAAAGTAAAGCGCCCAGTGGCGATTAAATACCACCAAAAGAAAGCTCTATTTGTGAGAAAAAAATGATCAAAATTTCATATGGGTACAATGTTACATGACCGCGCAATTGTCAATCAAAGTGCGGCAGCGCTGAAAGCTGAAAATTGGCCTGGTAAATAAGGGGGTATAAGTGCCTGGTAGGCAAGTGGTTAATGTCAAATATAATAGCATGGCTCTCTGCAGGGACAGAAGTAATTAAATGCCGGCCGTAGACGGGAAGAAAATCGGCCGATTTTTTTTACTGTTGGTGGTAACGTCGGCCTATTGAACAACCGATTTTTCATTTTTTTGTGAAAAAAACGGCCGGTTTTCTCCCCGTCTATGGCCTGCATTAGTCATTTCAGTCACAGCCGCAAGTGATCGTTGAAGCCTTTCGTCATGTAGAAGCTACCAACCCAGTGTCCCGACACTGCAGGTCAACACCACCTCCAAACTATTAGACAGCAAAAAGAAAACTTTCAGAATTCAGTGCCATCTTTCCATCATCTTCAAGAGAAACGTCACCCCTAGGTTCATTTTAAGATTAACCCCCTTTTATGGTGGTTTTGAGATGGATTGTCATACTCATCCACCCAGCGAAACCATTGCTGTCTTACCGAAAGCCACTGCACTACAGGTCCCGCGCCACCATCTTTTTTGTGAGATAATCAGGAGGTCAGCATCCAGGTCCTAGCAGCTGGCCTCCTAGTGATGCCCACTAGCACAGTATATTCTACGTAGTCCCAAAGATCTGTGATGTGGGTATCTCAGGAGGCTTTGTGCATTGGTGGGTGGGGCCTGCAGGAAATGTGGAAGTGTAGACTGAACTCAGCAAAAAAAAAAAATTAAAGTGCAAAAAAGGATCTGCTTCAGAGGGTTAGGTCACCTATACCAAAAAAAGTGCCTATGCAGGTAAGGGATGCCTGTAGATAAAAACAAACTGTGCAGCTTTGGCTAAGGTTGGATAATATACTATAGGTGTAGGCTGTTTACGCAACTCTCGAAGTCTGGCAGATGGAATCATGCCGGCCTGCTTTGTTGCCAGGATGTTGCTAGACACTGCCAATTGTAATAGCTTACCCCCATCATCACAGGAGCGAGTTCCACAACTGCTGGCTGCAAGTTGTAAATATGAAATATTCAAATGGACTAATCCATATATTTTATATTTACCTAAGTAAAAAAAATATGATTATGTTAGTAATGAAGATAATAAAGAAAAACTACTGAAGAAAACACAATGCTAATACTGAACATAATTATATATACATATATACACTGTATGTGTGTGTATATATATATATATATATATATGTATATTGTATGTGTATGTATACATATATATAGACAGGTTAATTTGGTTGTTGGCTGGCTGGTTGGCATGTTGCTATCCTATTCCCCTATTTGATAAGTTATACCTATCCATGTTCCTTGTGGAAAAAGCCATTGTCAGACTGGGGCTGGCTCACAAGTTGAAATGGGTAGCTTTAGTAGTTTATGTTTAATGCCCGTCCATGTTCACTGCTGTAAAAGCCAGTTATAGACCGGGGCAGTGACCAACTTCTTTCACACAATGTAATGGAGGTCTGTGGGTGCACTGGATACCCTGGCTGCCATTGTGCTATATGCTGGGCGTCCTTTTTGCTCCTGTACCTTTAAGGAGGGGTGGGCTCCCTCAGGATCACCTGCCCATGATCTATCCATTAAATACATGTGCCTCTATTATGAGGACTCCCAAAATTTGTAGAATTAGGACCACAGAATGTCGGGGTGCCGTGATGTGGCTCTGTGGCTTACGTATGTATTTGCAAATGTGTGCTAACTAAACCCTGTTTTTAAACGCATACTGTTAGACAGGTTAATTTGGTTGTTGGCTGGCTGGTTGGCATGTTGAACTGGCTATCCTATCCCCCTATTTGATAAGTTATACCTATCATGTTCCTTGTGGAAAAAGCCATTGTTAGACTGGGGCTGGCTGACAAGTTGAACTGGGTAGCTTTAGTAGTTTATGTGTAAATATATATATATATATATATATATATATATATATATAAAATTGTTGTACCACATATAGTACAGGAAAAATATTTTTTCAAAATAACTACATTTGTACTGAACACAATTAAGAAAAAAAACACACAAACAAGCTATTCTAGCACTGAACATAATTTACAAAATATGTAAAACAAACCTGCAATGTTAGTACTGAACCCAATATAGAAAAAAATATATAAACAGAATGTTAGTACCCAATATAGTAAAGAAAATAGCACTATGGAGTTTATTTACTGAAGCTGGTTCACTCAGAATCGTGTGCACTTCTGCATGAAATTGATAATTGAATAAGCAAAGGTAAGAAAATGACTGAATTATTATTATTATTATTATTACATCGAGTTTATATTGCGCCAAAGGGTTTGCTCAGCGCTGTACAATAGGGGGGACAATACATGGCACAGTACAACAATAACAAACAACGTACGAGGGGTAAGAGGGCCCTACTCTTTCGAGCTTACAATCTAGGAGGGAGGGGGTAATGGTACAGTAGGAAGTGGCTGAGGGGAATGAAGTGGTGGGAGGAATGAGGGAGGATGGCCGTTAGGTGAGGAATGGATAGAAGGTAAGAAACTGATTGGCTACCATGCACAGGTGCATAAAGATTCTTAGTGAACCAGCTGTAGTCTAGGTTCACACCTATGCAGGTTGTGTTTGAGCTGTTTCTACATTACGTTTTGTTTGCGTTTTGTAAATTCGAAAAAAAAAAAATATATATATATATATATATATACAGTGGGGATCGAAAGTTTGGGCACCCCAGCTAAAAATTTGTATTAATGTGCATAAAGAAGCCAAGGAGAGATGGAAAAATCTCCATAAGGCATCAAATTACAGATTAGACATTCTTATAATATGTCAACAAAAGTTAGATTTTATTTCCATCATTTACACTTTCAAAATAACAGAAAACAAAAAAAAATGGCATCTGCAAAAGTTTGGGCACCCTGCAGAGTTAATATCTTGTACTGCCCCCTTTGGCAAGTATCACAGCTTGTAAACGCTTTTTGTAGCCAGCCAAGAGTCTTTCAATTCTTGTTTGAGGTATCTTTGCCCATTCTTCCTTACAAAAGTCTTCCAGTTCTTTGAGATTTCTGGGCTGTCTGTCACGCACTGCTTTTTTAAGGTCTATCCATAGATTTTCAATTATGTTGAGGTCAGGAGATTGTGAAGGCCATGGGAAAACCTTCAGTTTACGCCTCTTGATGTAATCTCCCGTGGATTTCCAGGTGTGTTTAGGATCATTATCCATTTGTAGAAGCCATCCTCTTTAACTTCAGCTTTTTCACAGATGGCATCAAGTTACCATCCAGAATTTGCTGAAATTTTATTGAATCCATTTTTCCTTCTACTCGTGAGATGTTCCCTGTGCCACTGGCTGCAACACAACCCCAAAGCATGATTGATCCAACCCCATGCTTAACAGTTGGACAGAGGTTCTTTTCTGTGCCCCTTCTTCTCTAAACTTACCTTTGCTCATTCCGGCCAAAAAGTTCAATTTTAACCTCATCAGTCCACAGAACTTGTTTCCAAAATGCATCAGGCTTGTCTATATGTTCATTTGCAAAGCTCAAACGATGATTTTTGTGGTGAGGACGTAGAAGAGGTTTTCTTCTGATGACTCTTCCATGAAGACCATATTTGTACAAGTATCTCTTTATAGTGGAATAGTGTACCACAACTCCAGTGTCTGCCAGATCTTTCTGGAGGGATCGTGCAGTCAAACGTGGGTTTTGAATTGTTTTTCTCACAATCCTGCAAGCTGTTCTGTCTGATATTTTTCTTGGTCTTCCAGATGTTGCTTTAACTTCCACTGTTCCTGATGACTGCCATTTCTTAATTACATTCCGAACAGAGGATATTGACATCTGAAAACGCTTTGCTATCTTCTTATAGCCTTCTCCAGCTTTGTGAGCGTCAACTATTTTCAGTTTCAGTTTTCTAGACAGCGGCTTAGAAGTACCCATGGTGCCGATTGTTGGGGCAAGGTCAGATGAGTCTGGGCATTTAAAACCTTTGAGATTGACATAACCTGGTCTTCCCAGACGATGATTGAGAACAATCCATGACACTGGCAGGTCTCAGCTTTTCAAAGGGGGCAGTGCATGCTATAATTTCTGCAGGGTGCCCAAACTTTTGCAGACGCCATTTTTTTGTTTTCTGTTATTTTGAAAGTGTAAATGATGGAAATAAAATCTAACTTTTGTTGACATATTATAAGAATGTCTAATCTGTAATTTGATGCCTTTTGGAGATTTTTCCATCTTTCCTTGGCTTCTTTATGCACATTAATAAAAAATTTTAGCTGGGGTGCCCAAACTTTCGATCCCCACTGTATATATATAAAACATTATGTTAAAAAATGTTAGTACCGAATATAATAAAGAAAAAATATGAAAAAAAGAAATAAAAACCCCACCATATTAGTACTGCACTTAATAAAGTAAAAAATATATGGTAGTACTGAATAGAATTTTTATATATATATATATATATATATATATATATATATATAAAAAATTTTAAACATTATGGTAGTACTAAATGTAATTAAGAAAAAAATATTAAAGAACCCCCCCAATGGTAGTACTGAACGTAATAAAGAACAAAAATGTTAGTACTGAATATAATAAAGAAAAAATATGAAAAAAAAGAAATAAAAACCTCACCATATTAGTACTGAACTAAATAAAGAAAAAAAAATATGGTAGTACTATATATAATTTTTATATATGTATATATATATAATATTTTTTTAAACATTATGGTAGTACTAAACATAATTAAGAAAAAAAATATTAAAGAACCCCCACAATGTTAGTACTGAACGCAATAAAGAACAAAAATGTTAGTACCGAATATAATAAAGAAAAATATTGAAGAAAAGAAAAAAAATGTAAAACCACACCATATTACTACTGAACTTAATAAAGAAAAAAATATATGGTAGTACTGAATATAATTTATAAATACATATAATACTGTATATCTATTCTAGTACTGAACATAATAAAAAAACAGACAAACAAAACCACTATGAGGCATATTTAAATAGCTGTGAACCTGAACCAAAACTTTCACTATAAGTGTGTCATTTAAATGACTGCGACTGATTCACCACCAGTGAATGTTTTTAGCTGCTTTATAAATACACTCCTAAATGGTCCTTTAAAATGAAGGCGTTCCGTTGTTTCGCTACCAAGAACAGAACAATAGGCCGGTTCCTATTCAGCTGTAGTATTTGGACACGGCCGGAGGATGAATAAAATCCACAGAGAGTCACAGCAGAGGACAGCATAAGAACAAGGAAATTATCAACAGATGCGTCTAGATATCTCCCAGGTTTCTTAACAGCCAGCTGGAGATAAAACAGTAAAATACGCGTGTGAGCAAATATCAGCATCCCTGAGTGTCCGAAGGCCGTGTCACTCCTGACAGCCTGTCAAACTGGCCCACATCACGGGCGTACATCAAGCTGCTGCATGCCATTTTGCATTAAACAGGCCTGCACTGAGCGTCCAGCCGCTGACACAATAGACTGCAGTCTTTTCCTTCACTGCACTGCAGCTCTTCCCCGTCCTCTCATGTGTGTATGGGCTCAGTGGGTAAGTCCACGCTGAAGCAGATTTCTAGACATGATTAAAAAAAAAAAAATCACTGACAGGCTTCCATAATATCAGTCAATGTGCATTTGCTGCATCTGTTTTGGACCGAGAGCTGCAGCAGTGTCCATAGAAGATAGTGACAGCCCATCTGTTCTTCTCTTTGGGATATAGGAAAACACAAAAGGAGATTTTGTACGGAATGCATTCCGATTTTTTTTTTTCCCGTTGTATTTATGAAATATTATTATTATACAGGATTTATATGGCGCCAACAGTTTGCTCAGCACTTTACAATATAAAGGGAGACAATACAGCAACAATACAGTTCAATACAAGAAGGTTAGCAGGGCCCTGATCCTGGGAGCTTACAATCTAAGAGAAATAAAAGAAAAAGGAAAATGTGCTACAGGACACTACTTTAAAGTATTTATAAACCTCAACTTTTTAAAGCAACCCATTCAGTTTAAAATAGAAATGAAAGGCAAAACATTTGTATATAGATATGAAAACATTGTAAATACCTTTTCCCCTTTTTGTAAGTGATCACATACCCTCTGCTCTCAGCTGCAAAAAGGTGGGGTAGGAGAAATAGCAAGGCACTGATCTTCCCAGTGAAAGGTTGTGCAGGGAGGATGTCAGGAGAAGGCTAATCAATGGAGGAGAGCAGGCTGAGTTCCCAGCACAGCTAGAGAATTGACCATGTTGTGTTCTGCTGCTCGGTATGGTCAGTTTTAATAGGAAAGCAGAGGGACTGGCAGGAACACCAGGGATTTTACACAAAGGAAGCAATACAAAGAGATCAGGAAATTTTTTCATACAAGTACATGGTAGAGCAGGCAGAGATCAGGAATATGAATGTTGGGTTTACATATTCTTTAACCACTTAAAGTACGGAGCAGGGGCGGACTGACAACTCATGGGGCCCCCGGGCAATAGGGGATCATGGGGCCCCTGTGTCCTCGCTCACACCCAAAAAAGCCTATGAAAAAGTCAATGAAAGATACCAGGGGCATCTCATGGGGCCCCCTACTGACCTCGGGCCCTCGAGCAGTGCCAAAGTACTCGAATGGTCAGTCCGCCCCTGGTACGGATACTTTCACCCCCTTCCAGTCAAGGCCAATTTTCAGCTTTCAGCGCTATCACACTTTGAATGACAATTGCACGGTCATGCAACACTGTACCCATATGAATTTTTTAGCATTTTTTCGAGACAGATAAAACTTTATTTTGGTGGTATTTATTCACCACTGGGATTTTTTATTTTTTTTCTATATAAATGAAAAAGTCCAAAAATTGTGAAAAAAAGTGTTTTTCTTTTAAAATTTTTCAAATAAATAATCTTTCTTCATAAATCTTGGCCAAAATGTATTCGGCTATCTTTTTAGTAAAAAAAATAACCCAAATTAGTTTATAACCAAAAATGTTAATTTTTCTAAACATTTTTTTACATTTTTATTTTATTTTATATTTTTATTTGGTTTTTTTTAACATACTGTCACCCTAGCAGTAAAGTATCACCATAGTGACACTGTACTACTTGTGGGGGGGTGATGAAGATTTTTTTTTTATACACGGATTGCTTTTACACCCATAAAGGCTGTAAAAACAATAATTGCTCCTTCTCTCTAGCTGCATTCCTGCAGCCATTGAGAAATACTGATTGGTCACAGCTTGTCACATGGTACAAGGCTGTTGTGAATAGCCTTGTCCATGTGACCTCTGTGATCATTCACAGATTTCACACGTAGTGAGCAATGATGTCAGAAGTGACATCTTGCTTACTACTCTTCATGTGATCACTGATTGGCCAATCAGTGATCACATGATCGGAACCTCACACAGAGGTCCCGTACAGCGATCAGGCACTGGAGTGGTCACAACCTGAAAAAACGGGTGCCATTTATGAACAGCAAGCCCAGGGGCGGACTGACCATTCAGGCACTCAAGCACTGCCCGAGGGCCCGGGGTCAGTAGGGGGCCCCATGAGATGCCCCTGGTACCTTTCATAGGCTTTTTTTGGGTGTGGTTAGAGTGTGGGCAAGGACACAGGGCCCCCATGATTTCCTATTGCCCGGGAACCCCACGAGTTGTCAGTCCACCCCTGGGCAACCCACTCCTGCACTGCTCCTTTCTGGCCATTTGTGGAAGTGGTTAAGCTAAACAACCATCCATATCTATTAAAATGTATAAAGTTTTTAAGCAAAAAAAATGCATGAAATATTTTGCTTAATAAACTTTGTATATTTTATAGATATGGATGGGTATTTAGCATAAAGTCGTATCCTGTACCACAAATTCTTTTTTTTTTTATCCTTTTGTCATCTTTGAGGGGATTTCTACCCATAATGTTCGGATTTCATTCAGCCCATCATGGCCTGAGAGTCTAAATACTTTTCTTTTTATGTATATAGGTGGCTATTATATTTACGAAGAAAATGCTCTTTTGGGTTGGAGTTGAAAGGTGCCATGTCAGAAAAAAAACCCTTTTGAAAAGTAAGATTTGAATCAATATTTCAATGAGCACAAGAACAATTTCCAAAATTTTGACAAAATTGAGTTTTATAGAACATTTGTGTCGCTCATTACATGAAAGTAAGGTAAATAATATACCAAAATCTTCAGTTTTACTCAATTTACTTGATGCAAAAATGAATCCACCCCACAACAAGAACTCCTCCATCCAGTATTTATATGACCTCCATGATTTGTAAGGACAACACAAGTCGTCTAGGCATGGAATGAACAAGTTGGCGACATATTGCAACATCTATCATTTTCCATTCTTCAAGAATGACCTCTGTTAGAGCCTGGATGCTGGATGGAATGTGATGCTCACCTTGTCTCTTCAGAATTCCCCATAGGTGTTGGATTGGGTTCAGATCAGAAGACATACTTGGCCACTGAATCACTGTCACCCAGTTCTTCTTCAGAAATGTGACAGTGGCCTTAGAGGTGTGTTTTGGATCATTGTCATGTTGGGAAAGTGCACGACGACCAAGGGCACAGAGTGATGGTAGCATCTTCTCTTTCAATATAGAGAAGTACATCTGTGAATTCATGATATCATCAATGAAATGCAGTTCCCCGACACCAGCAGCACTCATGCAGCCCCACAGAAGGACACTGCCACCACCATGTTTCACTGTAGGCACCATGCATTTCTCTTTGTACTCCTCACCTTTTATGCACTTTTATGTGTTGCACTTTACCATTCCACAAAATATATATATATATGTTTGTTTTTAGCGCTGCACTTCCTATATATATATATATATATATATATATATATATATATATATATATATGTGTGTGTGTGTGTGTGTGTGTGTGTGTGTATATATATATATATATATATATATATATATATATATATATATAAATATACACATATATATATATATAAATATACACATATATATATATATATATATATATATATATATACACACACACATATATATATATATACATATACAGTGCAGCGCTTAAAAAAAATATATATATATATGTCAAAGAACTATGAATACAAATATAAAAAAACTTGTGCCACAGAAAAAATATGTATATACTACAATCAAAATGTAAATGCTGCTGTTTATGAAAGGAAAAAAATAAATAAATTATAAATATAAATATATTTATAAATATATAAACACAACAGTGCAAAAAAAAATATTATTGTGAAAAAAAAAAAGTCCAAATAAAGTCCCAAAGATATATAAAAAAAAAATATAAATTGTGCTCAATCCCAAAAATAGTGCTCAATAAAAATCTTCAACCAAAAAGCTTGTTTGACTTCTTAGTCCATTCCATCTGGTGAGTGGGGATTGGAGCAGTAAGCACGGATGGTGTGAGCACATTTTGGTTGAAGATTTTTTGGAGCACTATTTTTGGGATTGAGCACAATTTATATATTTTTTATATATCGTTGGGACTTTATTTGGACTTTTTTTTTTATACACATTAATAATTTTTTTTTTGCACTGTGGAGTGTTTATATATGTAAAAGAACTGTCATTTTCCCTAAAATCATACATTTTATTTTTTTTATCTACAACTTCATAAAAGTAATCCATAAATTACATTGAACATGAAAAAAATTCAGGGTCTGTACATGGGTCAATATGCATGGTACTGCCTAGCAGGGGCAGACTGACCATTTGGAAACTCGGGCACTGCCCGAGGGCCCGGGCTCAGTAGGGGGCCCCATGAGATGCCCCTGGTACCTTTTCCATAGGCTTTTTTGAGTTTGGGCAAAGACACAGGGACCCCATGATCCCCTATTGCCCAGGGGCCCCATGAGTTGTCAATCTGCACCTGCTGCCTAGGCAAACCAATTGACGCATATATTGTAAGTATGCATATTTAGGTGTATATCTGGGTATGGAATTATGTAAAAAATGTTCTTTGTGTAAGAATACCATTAATCATCATGTATAATTATAGATATTACATGCGGTCTGGAAGCAGGCAACAACTGCAAAACGCCTAATGTACAGCTGAAACAATTGTCACCCGCAAGTATCGTGTTCTATAGACATGACTTTGTATCTTATGCTCATATCTGTGTCTGTAACTGGTGCCTATAGTAGCTAAACGTCTTCCAAAAAATCATTTCTGCTGGGATGAAACAAGGCTCCTGATTGGTAGGTATTGCAAAGATAAAACTCTTGTCCACACACTTGCGATATACTGTATATATACATCTACATGCCATATATTTAAACATACATCTCCGACTAAAACATAAAAATGATCAGCATATCAATTTATATATATATAAGGCCAACATTACTCTATGGCTGCGGCAAAATGACACAAATGAGTTCATTGTGGTCCCCGGGTCTTGTTATGATTTCAGGCAAGGACTACATGATATTGGTGTAGATCAGGGGTGGCCCTCCAGCTGTTGTAGAACTACAAGTCCCATGAGACATTGCAAAACTGACAGTTACAAGCATGACTCCCAAAGGCAGAGGCATGATGGGACTTGTAGTTCACCAACAGCTGGAGGGCCACAGTTGCCCACCCCTGGTGTAGATTAACCTTGTCTCAATCTTTATACCATAAGGCAGGGGTAGGCAAACTTGGAGAGATGGTCTGCATGGAAAACACTGAAGAGATCAAAGATCCGTTTCATTAAATTTTTTTTTTCATGTCTGGGAAGTAATTACCCCCACAAGTTTGATGCCGGGGTTCATCACGAAAGCAGAACATCTGTTACTGCAGGCTGATTTTCTTGACTAGTTCCAGGCCTTGCTATCTGCTCTGATTTCTGGAAAGTGCAAGTAATATGTAACAGCAGTGTACAGAGGTCAGTAGTATGTAACAGCAGTGTATAGAGGTCAGTAGTATGTAAAGCAGTGTACAGAGGTCAGTAGTATGTAGGGCAGTGTACAGAGGTCAGTAGAATGTAAGGGCAGTGTACAGAGGTCAGCAGTATGTAACGGCAGTGTACAGAGGTCAGCAGTATGTAGCGGCAGTGTACAGAGGTCAGTAGTATGTAACGGAAGTGTACAGAGGTCAGTAGTATGTAGAGAAGTATACAGAGGTCAGTAGGTTGTAGAGCATTGTACAGGGGTTGGCATTATGTAGAGCAGTGTACAGAGGTCAGTAGTATGTAGAGCAGTGTACAGAGATCAGTAGTATGTAACGGCAGTGTACAGAGGTCAGTAGTATGTAACGGCAGTGTACAGAGGTCAGTAGTATGTAGCGGCAGTGTACAGAGGTCAGTAGTATGTAACGGCAGTGTACAGAGGTCAGTAGTATGTAACGGCAGTGTACAGAGGTCAGTAGTATGTAACGGCAGTGTACAGAGGTCAGTAGTATGTAGCGGAAGTGTACAGAGGTCAGTAGTATGTAGGGCAGTGTACAGAGGTTAGTAGTATGTAGCGTCAGTGTACAGAGGTCAGTAGAATGTAAGGGCAGTGTACAGAGGTCAGTAGTATGTAACAGCAGTGTACAGAGGTCAGTAGTATGTAGCGGCAGTGTACAGAGGTCAGTAGTATGTAACGGCAGTGTACAGAGGTCAGTAGTATGTAACGGCAGTGTACAGAGGTCAGTAGTATGTAACGGCAGTGTACAGAGGTCAGTAGGATGTAGAGCATTGTACAGGGGTTAGCAGTATATAGAGCAGTGTACAGAGGTCAGTAGTAGTGTTAGGCTCATGTTTGTGTCAAACATATGTTCGACTCGAACATGGGCCATTTGTGTGTTTGGCGAACACACGAATGGTAAGGGCGTGACATTGCATTGTGATTTGCCAAAGCAATACACCTGACCATAGGTACCTGTTTGAAGTTTGTGGTTGAACTTTCAGTAGGAACTGAACAGGGGGGTGTTTGACCCATCATTAGTCAGTAGGATGTAGAGCAGTGTGCAGAGGTAGTAGGATGTAGGACAGCGTACAGGGGTCAGGAGGATGTAGGTCAGTGTACAGAGGTCAGTAACATATAGGGCAGTGTACAGAAGTCAGTAGTATGTATGGCAGGAGTCAGAAGGGCATTGCAACAGGAAGGTCAGGAAGGCAAGGTTTAAAGGGGTCAGGGGGGCAAGTTACTGGGGGATCAGTAGGGCACGGTGCAGGGATGGAGGTCAGGAGAGCACAGTACTGGGAATATAGGAGGACACAGCACAGGGGGATCAGTAGGGTTGGGGTGTCAAGAGAGTATGGAACTGGAGGGACAGGAGGGTATGGTATTGGGGGAATCAGGAGGACTGGGGTGTGAGGAGAGCATAGTACTGGGGGGTCAGGAGGACATAGTGTGGTGGGTGGGCAGGAGGGTATGATTTTGGGGTCAGAAGGGATTGGTACTGTGGTGTCAGGAGGGCATTGTGCTGGGGCATCAGGAGGATGCAGTGTTGGGGGGCATGGTGCTAGGGCAACAGGAGGCTGGAGTTTTAGGGGAGCATGGTGTTAGGGCATGAGAAGGCTGGAGTGTTAGGGGTGCATGGTGCTGGGGCATCAGGATGGCTGGAATGTTAGGGGTACATGGTGCTGGGACCTCAGGAGGTTGGAGTGTTAGGGGTGCATGGTGCTGGGGCATCAGGAGGGCTGGAGTGTTAGGGGGGATGGTGCTGGGGCATCAGGATTGCTGTAGTGATAAGAGGGCATGGTGCAGGAGCATCAGGAGAGCTGAAGTTTTAGGAGGGCACAGGAGTTTTTTTTAATGTAGAGTGGTGCAGGGAAAGTGCAGTGGCACTGATCCCTGCAATCCTCTCTCACCTTCCCACATGGTGTCACCCTTAAGTTCCTTTGATCGGGAAGGCGGGCCAGTGGTGATGAGCGCACAACAGAAAAAGAGCTCTGGCATGTTTGGAGAAGAGCCCAAACCTGCCCAGGTTATTCCAGAGGCTTTCTCTGCCCCACAGTTGCACGTATGAAAGGGGAGAAGACTGGCTCTGCATCCTTGGGTTGGTTGAGCATGCGTATGCACCACTCTGAAGCTCTGGGCAGGGGCTGGGTCAGCAACAGTGGAACATCTTCCAAATCTACGTGCCACCTGTTGGCAGTTGAAAGGTAACTTGCAATTGACAGGTTGCCTAGAGGAACCCTTAAAATATTTTCTGTCTTGGGGAGCTCTTACTAAAAACCAGTTCATTGGAGGTGGCAATGACAAAATGTCCATTACATTGGTGGTCAGTAGCAAGAATTCAGCCCTTTCAATGGTGGTCTGAATACCACCTTACAGACAGCGAAAAAGATCACTGGTGTCATGCTGTTGGCTCTGCCAAGTGGTGTTGAACCCAAAACTATGCAGGCACCATCAATCAGCCACAGCTCCAAGAACCCCCTTCAGCCTCTGGAGGAACCCTAGGGTTCTATGGAACCCTGGCTGAGAATGGATATTTTAAAATCTCCTGGCACAGGATGTGGTGCGTATGCAGGGTAGGGCCTAATTAGCATTAGCGCTTAGCTTAGAAGTTAATTTAGTTTTAGTATTTGGGGTTACACTTTGGGGGGGGGATTTTTTAGGGACAGGGTGTTTGGTATGGGAGGGATTGAAAGTGACACTAAACACAGGTGTTGCACATTCACTGGTTTGAAAAAATCTACTCATGTATTTTTAACAATAAAAAGTCCCTTTTATTGCTCCCAGCCCCCTTCAAGTATCTTTTCTTTACTGCTATGATCTGACTTTCTGGCTACGTTCATTCTCCATGGGCCCACTGCATGTAGGAATGTAGCCACCCTCTCTTGCTCATGCTTGAGATGGACTACGGGATGTGTAGGGTGCATAGAGCAGTGTACTTGACCTCAACTAATGTGAGCTGCTTGTTCCAAACAAAGTGACGTGGGGAAGGAAAAGTTCAAGATCTCACAGAGGACCATAAAAGTACACATGTGTGTTTCATTACAAACTAATGTGAGCTGCTTGTTCCAAACAAAGTGACGTGGGGAAGGAAAAGTTCAAGATCTCACAGAGGACCGTACAAGAACACATTTGTGTTTCATTACAAACTAATGTGAGCTGCTTGTTCCAAACAAAGTGACGTGGGGATGGAAAAGTTCAAGATCTCACAGAGGACCATAAAAGTACATGTCAGGGATCGCAGCGTCCTGTCGGCCGGCGCACGCGCACTGGCGTCGGCTCACGCCGGGACACAAGCACCAGGTCCCGGGGAGCCGCAGATGACAGGACGCCACGCATGCGCAGTAGGAGCCGCGGGCACGCCTCAGGCGGCCAATGACAGCCCGGGGGCGCGTCCTGGACGGCCAATGACAGTGCATGGCGCAATATTTAAAGATGCCCTGCACTGTCACTAATCGCCGCAAGGTCTATCTGTGTTCCTGAGTTCCTGTACCTGAGTTATTGACCCTGATTGCCCTGACTACGCTGCCTTCTCCTGTGTTTGACCCGGATTGTCCTGACTACGCTGCCTTCTCCTGTGTTTGACCCGGATTGTCCTGACTACTCTGCCTTCTCCCCTCCTGACTCCCGGCTTGTTTGACCTATCTGCGGACTGACTTATCCTGCTGACCCTGCGTGTGACCTGACGACTCTCCGCCTGCCGATTCTGTACCTCGCCTACCCCACGGGACCACTGCTCGTGATCCATCCTGCTAGGTCCTGCCGGCCTCCTCACATCTAGCTCTCCCGGTACCTATACATCCCCGGAGGTTCCCTCTGCCGCTGGTGGGCCTGCTCAGAGGTCGTGACCTGGTCCTGGTCTGTTACAAGTCCATCCCCACTATCAGGGGCCCTGGTGAAAGCACAGACCGGGACTTAGACTCCACGCTTTGGGTAGGTCTGTCAAGTGGGCAGCCAGAGGCACCACCTGGCGGATCATAACAGTACACATGTGTGTTTCATTACAAACTAATGTGAGCTGCTTGTTTCAAACAAAGTGACGTGGGGAAGGAAAAGTTCAAGATCTCACAGAGGACCGTACAAGTACACATGTGTGTTTCATTACAAATCAATTTTTAAGACGAAACTTGGATTCTTGGAGATGCGGATGTATACAAATCTCCAAATGGACATACGAATGTCTACGAATCCAAAAAAAAATTACCAAAATTTTACCGCATTTGTTTCATTTGGATAATGTCACATGATGCGATAATAGTTGGGGCCCATGGAGAAATTAATAAAATTTTTGAATTTGTTCAATAATTTGGATTCAAGTAAATTTGGGATTTAAACTGAATTTGTAATTGTCACAATCAGTCAGTTCCACAGTCTAGTGCAGTGGTCGGCAAGCCGTGGCTCGCGAGCCACATGCGGCTCTTTACCAGCTTAAATGCGGCTCTTCTGTGTGCCGGGCGCCCGCTCCCCTCCCTCCTCTCCCTCCTCTCGGACGGGCGTGTGCAGGGCGGCCGCCCCCTCACCTCCCCTCCCCTCCCCTCCCTCCTCTCCCTCCTCTCCCTCCTCTCGGACGGGCGTGTGCAGGGCGGCCGCCCCCTCCCCTCCCCTCCCTCCTCTCGGACGGCCGCCCGCTCACCTCCCTCCTCTCGGGCGGCCGCCCCAAAAGTCAGGACTCTGCAGCTGTCAGGATGTAGGCGGGGCAGCCAGGATGTAGGCGGGGCAGCGTGACGAACTCCTCTCCTCTCACAGTCCGCCCTGAAGACCAGAACGGCGCGGGAAGCACAGCGAGAGGAACGCGCGGAGCAAAGGTAAGTGAATTGACACAGGGGGGACTTACTATATGGGGGATGAATTACTATATGGGGGACTTACTATATGGGGGGACTTACTATATGGGGGGGGACTTACTATATGGGGGATGAATTACTATATGGGGGACTTACTATATGGGGGGGGACTTACTATATGGGGGGGACTTACTATATGGGGGACTTACTATATGGGGGACTTACTATATGGGGGATGAATTACTATATGGGGGACTTACTATATGGGGGGGGACTTACTATATGGGGGGGGACTTACTATATGGGGGACTTACTATATGGGGGATGAATTACTATATGGGGGACTTACTATATGGGGGGGGACTTACTATATGGGGGGGGACTTACTATATGGGGGACTTACTATATGGGGGATGAATTACTATATGGGGGATGAATTACTATATGGGAGATGAATTACTATAGGGGGGATGAATTACTATATGGGGGATGAATTACTATATGGGGGATGAATTACTATGGGGGATGAATTACTATATGGGGGATGAATTACTATATGGGGGATGAATTACTATGGGGGATGAATTACTATGGGGGGATGAAATACTATATGGGGGATGAATTACTATATGGGGGATGAATTACTATGGGGGGTGAATTAATATGGGGGATGAATTACTATATGGGGGATGAATTACTATATGGGGGATGAATTGCTATGGGGGATGAATTGCTATATGGGGGATGAATTACTATGGGGGATGAATTACTATATGGGGGATGAATTACTATATGGGGGATGAATTACTATGGGGGATGAATTACTATGGGGGGATGAATTACTATGGGGGATGAATTACTATATGGGGGATGAATTACTATGGGGGGTGAATTACTATATGGGGGATGAATTACTATGGGGGATGAATTACTATATGGGGGATGAATTACTATATGGGGGATGAATTACTATGGGGGATGAATTACTATGGGGGGATGAATTACTATGGGGGATGAATTACTATATGGGGGATGAATTACTATGGGGGGTGAATTCATATGGGGGATGAATTACTATATGGGGGATGAATTACTATATGGGGGATGAATTGCTATGGGGGATGAATTGCTATATGGGGGATGAATTACTATGGGGGATGAATTACTATATGGGGGATGAATTACTATATGGGGGATGAATTACTCTATGGGGGATGAATTACTATATGGGGGATGAATTACTATGGGGGATGAATTACTATATGGGAGATGTATTTTCAGTTTTAAAAATGTGGCTCTCAAAATAAATTTCAATCGTGGTTTTGGCGAGATTTGGCTCAGTTGAAAAAAAAGGTTGCCCACCACTAGTCTAGTGCAATTGTTAGGTTTGAAAAAGTTGGGGCTGCTGAATTTCGCATTATTTGTTCTGTTGTGACCAAAAATATTGAATCTTTCCAAATAGTTTCGATCTATGAATGTCAAATCCACCCAAGATCTATAGCAATGTTCTGAAAAAAACTGCAAAATATTTTTTAAATTCACCCGGACCAACAAATATACAAAATGAATGCTGAAGATACGAAACGAATCTCGAAACCGAACTGGTTCAACATGACACAACAAAATTCTTCAATGAACGAATGCATCTAAAAGGAAACAAAAACTTTTGTCTTGCACATGTCTAATTACACGATGGTATATTATTTTGATTATAGTGCTGGCCAGGGGCGGACTGACCATTTGGAAACTCGGGCACTGCCCGAGGGCCTGGGGTCAGTAGGGGGCCCCATGAGATGCCCCTGGTACCTTTTTCATAGGCTTTTTTGAGTTTGGGCAAGGACACAGGGGCCCCATGATCCCCTATTGCCCGGGGGCCCCATGAGTTGTCAGTCCGCCCCTGGTGCTGGCAGAATTAAGTATTCATTTTTGTTCCTTTATTAACCACTTGCCTACCGAGCACTTATGCTCCCTTCTTTACCAGGCCAATTTTCAGCTTTCAGCACTGTCGCACTTTGATTGACAATTGTGCGGTCATGCAAGATTGTACCCATATGAAATTTGTATAATTTCTTTCTCACAAATAGAGCTTTCTTTTGGTGGTATTTAATCGCCGCTGGGCACTTTACTTTTTGCGCTATAAACAAAAAAAGTGCAAAAAAATTTGAAAAAAAAAGTTTTTGTTTCTATTCTAAAATTTTTCAAACAGGCAATTTTTCTCCTTCACTGATGTGCATTGATGAGGCAACACTGATGGGCACTGATAGGCGGCACTGATGGGCACTGATAGGTGGCAACACTAATGAGGTGGCACAGATAGGCGGCACTGATAGACAGCACTAATGAGGTGGCACTGATAGACAGCACTGATAGGTGGCACTGACTGGCGGCACTGCTAGGCATTGACTGGCGCAACTGCTGAGCACTAACTGGTGGCACTGACTGGCAGCACTGATGGGCTGCACTGATGGGCACTGGTGGGCACCGGTGGGTGGCACTTCTGGGCACAGGTAGGTGGCACTTCTGGGCACAGGTGTGTGGAACTGGTGGGTGGCACTGCTGGGCACCGATCATCAGTGCCCTGATGATCGGTGCTGATCCCTGCTCTGACCTTAGTATTTTCTGCAGCCTTTTGCAGAAATGCAGTACAGTCCATTTTACATGATTTCCTATGGGACAGGTTCACATTTCTGCGTTTGGGTCAGGGAATTTTTTGAATGCAAAGTGTTTTTGGTTTTATAGACTTCAAAGGGAACGCTGAAGAAAAGCATGTATTGCATTTTTGCTGCATTTTGTTATGCTTTTTTTGCCACGTTTTTGTTGTGGTTGTGATGCGTTTTACGTTTAAAATCTGCCTAGCAACAAGAAAAATAAAAAAAAAATGTAAAAAGCTGTGAAACGCATCAAAAAAACAACAAAAACGTGGCAAAGACACAATGCAAAACGCAACAAACGCAACCTGCATAGATGTGAACCTAGACTTACTATGCATCAGTTGTCAGTTGCAAATGTACACAGTGAGTGATTGGCACCGATTACTTATTGTGTTCATTCGGCAAAGGAAAGGGCTGGTAAATGTGACGTGTTTACCGGACCTTTCCACCACTCTCCATCCTTAGGCTCCATGTACGCGAGCCTACCCTGACCGCCGGTCGCGGTAAAACGCAAAATGCGGCAACCACGATTTTGCCGTGGTTTTGCTGCTGTTTTGAGGTTTCCCACGGTCGCCGGTCAAAATGTATCCAGTACTCGATTCTTCCGCGTTCAGGACAGCAGGAGGAAATGTATAGTGCACAGGGAGGGTGGTGGGTGCAGCAGGAGGCAATTACTGGAACCTATCCCCTGTATGGCTCTCTCTGCAGCTGCTGAAAGGAGAGGAGGGAAGCTGGCAATACTGTAAGGGTGGGAGCACATGGGGGGGGGGCCCGGGCAGCAGGGGGAAATGTATAGTGCACAGGGAGGGCGATGAATGCGGCTGGGGGCAATTACTGGAACCTATCCCCTATATGGCTCTCTCTGCAGCAGCTGAAAGGAGAGGAGGGAAGGCAGCAGCACTGTGGGGGTGGGAGCACACAATGGGGCCCGGGCAGCAGGGGGAAACGTATAGTGCACAGGGAGGGTGATGAATGCAGCTGAGGGCAATTACTGGAACCTATCCCCTGTATGGCTCTCTCTGCAGATGCTGAAAGGAAAGGAGGGTAGCTAGCAGCACTGAGAGGGTGGGAGCACACAGGGGCCCAGACAGTAGGGGGAAACATATAGTACACAGGGTGGGTGATGGGTGCAGCAGGGGGCAATTACTGGAACCAATCCCCTGTATGGCTCTCTCTGCAGATGCTGAAAGGAGAGGAGGGAAGCAGGCAGCACTGTGAGGGTAGGGGGACACGGGGGCACAGGCAGTAGGGGGAAACATATAGTGCACAGGGAGGGTGATGGGTGCAGCAGGGGGCAATTACTGGAACCTATCCCCTGTATGGCTCTCTCTGCAGCAGCTGAAAGCCATCAGGAGTGAGAGGAGAAGAAGCTAACTTTTAGCTGCTGCAGGGAGAGTCATACAGGGGATAGGTTCCAGTAATTGCACCCCTGCCGCACCCATCACCCTCCCTGTGCACTATATGTTTCCCCCTACTGCCTGTGCCCCCGTGTCCCCCCACCCTCACAGTGCTGCCTGCTTCCCTCCTCTCCTTTCAGCATCTGCAGGGAGAGTCATACAGGGGATCGGTTCCAGTAATTACCCCCTCCCACCATACCGATCGCCCTCCCTGCCCACATCCAATTCACCCAGCTGCCTGGGTCCCTCTGCTGGCCTGGGCCCCATACAGGGGGACTGGTGGCACCCCTTATCCATGGCCTTGCATGCCACACAAAAACAAATAGTGACGTCCGTTCAAACTTTTATAAATGCTAGCAGAAAAAAAAGGAAACAATAGAACAGATGTGAAGTCTCCTGCTTGTGGTATTCGGTGTAATCTCCTGCAGACACCACTGGGCAAACAGAATGGAATGAAATGGGAGCATCATATCACTCTATTGCACCAATTATCTCTCTGCAGAGGTCATGTTCTTCAGCTCTGACAATGATGTGAAAGGAGCCACGGTGCAAGCAAACTGCGCTTTGTATAAATGATTATCGGTCCGCACAGAAACAAATCAACCCATTTCAGAAGCTTTCATGAGCCGCACAATAAATGCTTCTCTAATAACTTGCAGGTAATAAAGAAAAAAGATCATGCTTAGCGGAGACAGGTATGTGCACACAATTGTTATTATTGTGTCAAAAAAAGAGCTGGAATCAAGACCAGAAAGAAATATTGGTTATTTCCCCGCCGTTTTCAATTCTTCTTTCATTTGTGGTTAACAGTTCACCGGGTAGTTAAAGTGGTTGTAAACCTCAGACATCAGATTCGAACAAAGCACATCCCTCTAGAGTGTGTGCTTGTCTCAGTCCAGAGCACATAGTTACATAGTTAGTCTATTTAAAAAAAGACAAAAGTCCATCTAGTTCAACTATATGCGCACGGGACGTTTTTACAGAGGCTGTGTGTGGCTTTTGGCGTTTTTTTCAACAGCTAGTAAACCCCCCCATGCACACATAGACTGTAATCAGCGTTTTTTGGCTGGGACGTTTTTTGGCTGGAAAAAAACCCAGGACTAGTGGGTTTCTAGAAGAGTTTTTTAGCTATAGGGCTCTAATGCTGAAAAAAGCGGTAAAACGCAGCAAAATGTGACAAACTGCCATTTCTGGACTTTCTTTGAGCAAAAAAAATGGTTTTTTTCTAAAAAATGCTATAAAAAGCCAGGCAACTAGCATTTTCAGAAAATCAGCAGTGAGCAGTGACAGCTTCCATACTTCCTCCGGACAAGTTTCCTTGACATCATACCTAAGTGTAGCACCCCCCTAGGTTAGCTAGGGGGAGCTAGACCCTATTGGCTAGTGAGGAGCTGAATAGCAGCTCAGGTGACATAGTCAGAGGGGTTAAATTCTGGTCAGGACTGAGAGACTCTGCAGGCCAGCCCCTCTGAAATTTCAAATTCCAAAATGCCAGCAACAGGTGAATACAACAATCTTCTTTATTGCATTAAGGAGTAAAAATATTCCATGGCAAACTTATGCGAACGTGTTTCAGTCTAAAAATAGACTTTATTCATAGCTTGGATATTTATAGCTTATAATGTCCCCCTGCTCTGAGGCTTTCGGAGGAGGGCCTTGGAGGCAGTGGGTGGATCTGAGGAGTGGTTGGTTTCACTTTTGAGGAACCTCAGCCCATCCCCAACAGGAGGCTTGGCAGGGGACTGGACTCCGTTAAAAAGTGTTGGAGCCTTCTAAGTACCAGGAGTGTGGTGGTGGGAGAGGAGTGAGAAGCAGGAAAATGTGAAGCTGAATGAAGAAGATTGCCAGGAGGCCTAGTGGGATGGGACCTGCCTGCGAGCATGGAGCTGGAAAGGAGGAAAACTCAGGACTCACTGGCCCCCCTAAGTGTCAGAGCCTGGGATCAAACCTGGTCCTTCTGCAGTGGGAGGCAATGTCTCTTCTATCTGAGCTATCTGGAATGCTGGACAGCTCCCTTGACAATTCTTGGATAATCCTGCCTTGTGCCTTGATTTCTCTTGAACCTTGAACTCCTTGCTCCTCCCATGAACTTCCTTATAAAAGCCATGTCCATGCACTTCCTCCTTGCCAGATTATTGTACCTTACCAGCCAATATCCCACTTACTGTTCCTGCTGCTGTCTTCATCTACGTTACCGACCTTTGGCTTGCTACTGACTATGATTCTGCCTCATCCTAGCTACTACCATTGGTGACCGACCCTTGGCTTGTGACTGACTCTGCTTCTGTTTGATCCCTGAACTGTTTGATCCTCTTTTGGTTTCCAGCCTACTCATTCCCTGGTGGGGTGATCCTGAGATCTGCGACCTGGCATTCACACGCAGCCAAATCCATCTCCACCATTAGGAGCTCTGGGGAAGACCGGTGGATGCTTAGACCCCATACCTCAGGTGAGCCTGCGTCATTCCCAGGGTGGGCCGCTGGTGTACCAATCCTGCTGGTTTCAGGTAAGCCTTGCAACTGCTGTAGCAACTGGTCTCTGAACCTGACCTTATATCGTGACACTGAGAGAGGACCACCTGTATGGCAGAGAAGGAGCCTCCCAGCTGATAGGCCTGGTAGCAGCATTCCACAAGCGGTACAGGAGAGGATCTGAGTAGGTACTCTTGCACCCCCCCCCCATGGACGGATAGGGGAAGGAGTACTCTGGTGGGAAACCAGATTAGCCCCCTACTAGTGACTGCTATCCATTTAAAGGAACAGGAGCCAAATCCGCTGCTCCAGATTGGCTCCAGATTGCTTGGTGAACAGTAGCTCATCTAGAGCAGGAATGTCAAACTGGTGGCCCTCCAGCTGTTGCGAAGCTACAAGTCCCTTTGGGAGTCATGCTTGTAACTGTCAATCTTGAAATGCCTCATGGGACTTGTAGTTTGGCAACAGCTGGAGGGCCGCCAACTTGCCTCCCGTGATCTAGAGTCTGGGGTGGTATAACTGGAGCTTCTGGCTAGCACTCCAACAGAGACTGTATCAGAGAAAAGAAGCCTTGAATAGTTCAAGACGTTGTCCTCAGACTTCGGTTCCCTTGGGCATCCTTTACACCCCTTACCCCATCCAAGTTGAATCCCCTCGATAAAATAACAAAACCAACGCTCAAGGCCTGATTTCTGTCTACAAATGAATGTTATGTGGACAATTCTAACTGACTGGCTGTGCAGGACTACAGGGGGACCCAAATTCTCTTATCAACCCCCATGGGGGGTAGTGCTTCCTACGAATCAGTAAGCTGCAATATAATAAATGGTTGTTTTTGGGTTTAATACCCCTTTAAAGACCGAGAAACAAAATTCATATTGACATTTCATGCGCAAGAAATTTTCAAGCTGAAAAATTAACGAACTGGGACCCCCGCGGACGCTACAGATCACACTCAGAGAAGAAAGAGCCTCCTCCAGGTAGCGGGGGGGGGGGGGGGGGGGCAGATGTGTCTTTTCAGAAATAAATACAGCTTTGTGAGTCAGCCTAGGTATTCCTAAACACCTTTCTATCTGCCGAGTCTAGAAAATAATAGGAAGGCTCCTCTTCTTGACATCTGCGAGACGTCCTCCTCCATGATGAATCATTATCAGGACACACTGGATGGGGGACTTTATAGAACTGAGCTTTTAATTGCCTGGTTTATGCCAACACACATAACAATGCCTCCTAATGACCCGGAATATGTCATAAAATACACAACCATGCAAAAAAATAAAGCCATCTAGCAAGAATCACATGGAGATGCTTAAGTGTATAGAAAGCCAAAACTTTTTTTTTTTTTTTAGATAGAGTGGGGGTGAACAAAACTGCCCTCCATTTTTAAAGTAGTTGGAATCCTTAGACATGAAATACACATACTAGGGCCAATTTAGACAGGATCCAATTCACCTACCAGCATATCTTTGGAGTGTGGGAGGAAACCCACACAGGAACAGGGAGAACATGCAAACTCCAGGCAGGTGGTGCCATGGTTGGGATTTGAACCAACCACCCTAGTACTGCCAGGTGGAAGTGCTAACCATTTAGCCACTGTGCTATCCCCTCTATAGTGTGTACTTGTCTCAATCCAGAGCACTAAGGAGGTTATTTACTTGAGAGTGCAAAATCCGGTGCAGCTCTGCATAAAAACCAATCAGCTTCCAGAAAATTATACAATTTTCTTTTTCAATTTCTTTTAGATTTACCTTCAACTATGCCGTTCAAGGACCTACCTGACTGCATACAAATTGAAAGTGTTTAGCACTGACCTCCTATTATATACTTTTTGGCTACTTTCACAGTGATCAATTTTTTTCTTTCACACTAATTGTGGTAAAAACGCGTCAAAAATGACGCAAAAGCGCATATGCTTTCACACTGATTCGTTTTTCTTCTGCTTTTGCGTAAAAAAAGCAGAAGAAAAAAAACGTGACCATGTATTCCTATGGAACTCTTCACACTGATCCGTCGCGGGTCCGATGCATTTTTGAAAGTCCTGCTTACTGCATTTTTGTTGCTTGTTTGGTGCAGTAAAAAAAAACGTACTAAAAAGGCACCACCCTTTGAAATTAATAAAAACGCTGCATTTTGGTGCAGTTTTTGAGTCACGTGTCCCGCTTACTGCATTTTTGGTGCAGGTTTGGTGCGGTAAAAAAACACACCAAAAAAGTACCACCCATTGAAATTAATTAAAAAAACATTAAAAAAGGCATAAAAAGCTGCATTTTTGGTACAGTTTATGAGTCACGTGTCCTTCAAAAAAATTCACCATAAACACGGCAAAATTGTGTTAAAAACGCGTCAAAAATATCACAAAAGATCATATGCTTCCACGCTGATCTGTTTTTCTTCTGCTTTTGCAAAAAAAAAGCGGAAGAAAGCTATGATTGCCTCAGCTCTGTTCCTGTGTGCTGTGTGAAGGGGTGGGGAGGGGTGTCCCTTCCCTCCAGTCAGCTCTCACTGAGATCTGCAGAGTGTAACTTCAACTCCCGACCCTGTTTTCTGAAAGCTCAGACAGGCTGTATAAATTACAGATTTTGAAAAGCTGGAGAGAAAAGACAGATAAACAGATACAACTTATGCAGAAGGATGTGTTTCATCTCTGTGTGTCACCTGAGGCTTGTCACTTCACTTGGTATATGCAAGGACCAGGGGCGGACTGACAACTCATGGGTCCCCCGGGCAATAGGGGATCATGGGGCCCCTGTCTCCTTGCCCAAACTCAAAAAAGCCTATGAAAAAGGTACCAGGGGCATTTCATGGGGCCCCCTACTGACCCCGGGCCCTCGGGCAGTGCCCGAGTGCTTGAATGGTCAGTCCACCCCTGGCAAGGACTTACTAACACTTTAACCCTGCACCTTTGCAACCGTTGCATTGGGAGGCGGCAGCATGGGTCGCATGGATGGAGGAAGCCTGCTGGAGCCAGGAATAAAGTATTACTTATTACTGGGCTCTATAGATATGACACGCATTTAACCCTTCTGTGGGGGGCAGGGGCGGACTGACAACTCATGGGGCCCCCGGGCAATAGGGGATCATGGGGCCCCTGTGTTCTTGCACAAACTCATAAAAGCCTATGAAAAAGGTACCAGGGGCATCTCATGGGGCCCCCTACTGACCCCGGGCCCTCGGGCAGTGCCCAAGTTTCCAAATGGTCAGTCCGCCCCTGGTGGGGGGAAACAGGGGGGGCATTAAAAAGATATTTTTTCCCAGCCCCAAGTTCAGCTTTAAACCCTTTGACCTAACACCTACTTTTTATTGCGAATCCACATGAAATATTAATCCTGAGCTGACAATGAAGATTCCTACTAGGCAGGAAAATGTATGTACTGTAGCTATTTATCTTGGGGACACCTTAAAAAATTAGTGTGGGGGAGTTCTAGCAAACAGCATTTAATTGCATTGTTTTATTCCGCAAACCAATTATACTAAACCAGTAAATTTGCCATTCATTACGGCAGCTTTTCTGAATTCAGAGTGTTTAATTACGGGATAATCAGATTAATGTATTATAACTCACTCTTGCTGTTCCCGTCACATTTGCCCTGGCCGTTTTTTCTTCCTGGCAACTAACAAGTTGACATTACACATGAGTGACCGAAAATAATGATCTGGAAATTGGTTCTATAATGTACTGCAATTTGTACTGTAAAGGGACCACGCCTAAAGGAGAACTCCAGGGAAAGGGAGTATGAGATACCAATGCGGAGCTATTTACACGTGTCTAATTAAGGCTAGTTTCATATCTAGGCAGGGTGCGGCTGATGTGTTTTTCACGCACGTTTTGAGGTGTGTTTTGTGTTTCTGAACATGCATTTTTGTTGCGTTTTTTTTATTGGCTAATAGGAAAGTATGACAATTTTGTGTATGTAGTGTGACTTTGATGCAACTTTTATGTGACTTTACACTCTCTGGCACCAAAGTTGCATCAAAGTAGTGCAGGAACCTTTATGTGTCTAAAGTTGCATGTTAGGGTTAAGGATAAAGTATTACTAATCCCCGGACCCTGCATTCACTATATCTGGTCTCCCCGGACCCTGCATTCACTATATCCGCTCTCCCCGGACCCTGCATTCACTATATCCGCTCTCCCCGGACCCTGCATTCACTATATCCGCTCTCCCCGGACCCTGCATTCACTATATCCGCTCTCCCCGGACCCTACATTCACTATATCCGCTCTCCCCGGACCCTGCATTCACTATATCCGCTCTCCCCGGACCCTGCATTCACTATATTCGCTCTCCCCGGACCCTGCATTCACTATATCCACTCTCCTCGGACCCCGCATTCACTATATCCGGTCTCTCCGGACCCTGCATTCACTATATTCGCTCTCCCCGGACCCTGCATTCACTATATCCGGTCTCTCCGGACCCTGCATTCACTATATTCGCTCTCCCCGGACCCTGCATTCACTATATCCGGTCTCTCCGGACCCTGCATTCACTATATCTGGTCTCCCCAGACCCTGCATTCACTATATCCAGTCTCCCCGGACCCTGCATTCACTATATCCGGTCTCCCCGGACCCTGCATTCACTATATCCGCTCTCCCCGGACCCTGCATTCACTATATCCGGTCTCCCGGACCCTGCATTCACTATATCCGGTCTCTCAGGACCCTGCATTTACTATATCCGGTCTTCCCGGACCCTGCATTCACTATATCCGGTCTCCCCGGACCCTGCATTCACTATATCCGGTCTCCCCGGACCCTGCATTCACTATATCCGGTCTCCCAGGACCCCGTATTCACTATATCTGGTCTCCCCGGACCCTGCATTGACTATATCTGCTCTCCCACAGTACACAGAACATGGAAATGCAATTATTTTAGTAAATATAAACTGCTAAATACCTTTTCTCATCAGCAGTATATAGCAGTCTTGTGACTTCAGTGTTCGGCCGAGAACTTGCTAAAGCTTGTAGGAGGAGTTTTCATTCTCCCTGATTGTCCTGTGAGGCTGCATGACCCCTGACCCTCTGCCTGGACAGTGCTAATTGGCCCTGTGCTGATCTTATGCACTCTCCCCAGTAAAAAAAAAAAACCTCTCTAGCAATACACAGCAAACTGACTATGTATAGAGTGACTCCACACGATATGTCATATCAGGAGATACAGGAAGAAGGGAAGGATCAGAGATGAAAGATCAAACAGATTTTTTACACAATGGAGAGAATTAACCCCTTAGGTTCCAAAGTGAGTATAACAAGCACGCTTTACTGCATATACAGACTGATTGTACTGTTGTGGGTTTAGTAACCCTTTAAAGGTTCTAGTTTAGTAACATTTTAACCCATGCAAAATGGGAAAAAAATCATGGAGTTATGCTTGAAGGCTTTACAGCCACTTTGACTATTATTATTATTATTATACAGTATTTATAAAGCGCCAATAGTTCGCTCAGCTCTGTACATTACAAAGGGGGACAGAACATGTGACAGAACAATACCAATACAATGCAAAACATGAGGGGATCGAGGGCCCTGCTCTTTCGAGCTTACAATCTAGGAGGGAGGGGATGGTGGCACAGGAGGAGATAGCTGTGGGGGATGGGGTGGTAGGAAGAGTGGAGGAGGTCGGCAAGTTAGCAGGGGTTGGGGTAGGCTTCCCTGAAGAGGTGGGTTTTCAGGGTGCGCCTAAAGGAGAGGAGAGTAGGTGATAATCTGATGGGTTGGGGCAGGGAGTTCCAGAGGATGGGTGACACCCTGGAGAAGCCCTGGAGGCGGGCATGGGAGGAGGAGACCAGGGAACTAGAGAGAAGGAGGTCTTGTGAGGAGCGGAGTGTGCGTGTTGGGCGGTACTTGGATATTAGGTCAGTGATGTAGTTCGGGGCAGTATGGTGGACGGCTTTGTACGTCAGTGTTAGGATTTTGAATTTGATCCGTTGGGTGATCGGAAGCCAGTGGAGGGATTGGCAGAGGGGGGTGGCGAAGATGGAGCGGTTGGAAAGGTGAATGAGTCTGGCAGCCGTATTCAGGATCGGCTGAAGCGGGGATAGCCAGCGGCGAGGCAGGCCAGTGAGGAGGGAGTTGCAGTAGTCGAGTCGTGATATGATGAGGGAGTGGATGAGCTGTTTAGTGGTTTCTGGAGTTAGGAAACTATAAAAGAAGATGCAGAGATTCTGCATCACTAGATCCCGAGTCTTTGCTGACTCACATTGAGCTGGAACCATGCAAGCACTGTTGGGTGGGATAGCACTGATACTGCCAGCACTTCTCATTCTACTTGGCAAGCATACGTGGCATTATCTGAGCTCTCTTGTCTTGAGATGGAGCTGGAGGAAAAACATTTGACATGGATTGTAACCCTTCCCTACTCTGTCCAAGACTACAAATCTTTTTTTTTTTTTTATTCCAAAACACTTTATGCATCCAAGTGTAGATCTCTCCTGCCATTTTTCATTTGTTTCTATAAATGTGATTCTTTAAGTTCGCCATTAATTTAATAAGATCGCTTTTCAAAATGGCAGGACAGTTGACATAGTCCATTTTGCCAACCAAACACTCACAAAAAAAACCAAAACAAAACGAATGTACTTCTTCGATTCCTATTAGTTTCTAACGAACACTCATTACCGGCATGCCAGGAAAGACGGTCTGGATATTTTTGTCTATAAATAGTACCTTGCTTTACGAGTTATTTGTGATAATCATATTCCGGAGGAAGAAGCTGAAAAATTAAAGGGCCGGTTCGCACTGATCGGAATCGCACAGGAGCACTATGTCCTGATCAGAATCGCACAGGAGCACTATGTCCTGATCAGAATCGCACAGGAGCACTATGTCCTGATCAGAATCGCACAGGAGCACTATGTCCTGATCGGAATCGCACAGGAGCACTATGTCCTGATCGGAATCGCACAGGAGCACTATGTCCTGATCGGAATCGCACAGGAGCACTATGTCCTGATCGGAATCACACAGGAGCACTATGTCCTGATCAGAATCGCACAGGAGCACTATGTCCTGATCAGAATCGCACAGGAGCACTATGTCCTGATCGGAATCGCACGAAGGATATGAGCCTGATGCAGCTGGTGGCTGGTGGATTTCTCTCTCTGTGTCTGTTCATTGTCGATCCAGTTACACAGTGTCTTCTTCTAGTAAGATGTGTGGATGGTGCCACCAGGGCCGTGGATAAGGGGGTACCACCAGTCCTCCTGTACAGGGCCCAGGACAGCAGGGGGGCCCAGGCACCTGGGAGAATTGAATGTGGGCAGGGAGGGTGACCAACATGGCAGGGGGGCAATTACTGGAACCAATCCCCTGTATGACTCTCTGCAGCAGCAGAAATCTGGCTTCTTCTCCTCTCCCTCCCGTTGGCTTTCAGCTGCTGCAGAGAGAGCCATACAGGGGATCAGTTCCAGTAATTGCCCCCGTCGCGCCCGTCACCCTCCATACATTTTCCCATGCTGACCAGGCCCCCCTGTGTACCCCTGCCCCTGCAGTGCTTCCAACTTCCCTCCTCTCCTTCTCACCAGCAGCTGCAGTCATGCAATAGGATCCTTCCCATTGGCTTTCAGCTGCTGCAGAGAGAGCCATACAGGGGATCAGTTCCAGTAATTGCCCCCGTCGCACCCGTCGGCTTTCAGCTGCTGCAGAGAGAGCCATACAGGGGATCAGTTCCCGTTGGCTCTCAGCTGCTGCAAAGAGAGCCATACAGGGGATCAGTTCCAGTAATTGCCCCCGTCGCACCTGTCACCCTCCATACATTTCCCCCTGCTGACCAGGCCCCCCTGTGTACCCCTGCCCCTGCAGTGCTTCCAGCTTCCCTCCTCTCCTTCTCACCAGCAGCTGCAGTCACGCAATAGGATCCTTCAGGATAGAGAGTGGGGGAAAGGTCCAGTATATATGTCATATTTACCAGCCCTGTCCTTTCCTGAATGGAAACAAGTGATTGGCACCAATTACTCACTGTGTTCATTCATAACTGAAGCATAGTAAACTGTTTCTTTTTTCGAGTGGGCCCTGTCAGGTTGTCTGTATGGGGCCCCATAGTGTCTAACAGCAGCCCTGGGTGTCACACTATGTGAGTCTTCTTCTTTCCCATCCTGGGATTTGGATGCAGATCTCTCTACAGAGGTTAAACAAGCTGTGCTGAGCTAATCTGTAACAGGATTGGCCTGCACTTTTGGTAAGTGCATTTTCTAAGTGTGGTGAAGGAAACAATGCTGTAGGCAAGTTGTTAGAAGATTCACGTTTGTGATTTTTTGATAATTCACTATCTACTCTTACTACTATTTCACTGGATTTACTGGAATATTTGAGTATTAAATTTATGGTGCCACCAATGACTACCAATGGCACTCATAGAGGTGTGATGGGATGCTACACCCGAGGCCAGAGTGTACATGCTGGTCACTCAGTTCTCTATGCAGCTCAGTACCTCTGAGCCGGCAGTCTCAGCCCCACTAAGCACAGCAACCCTGCCCCTGGAAAAAATGGCCACTTTGGAGTACAGTTGTGTTCAAAATAATAGCAGTGTGTTGAAAAAAGTGAATAAAGCTCAAAATCCTTCTAATAGTTTTTATTTCCATACACACAAATGCATTGGGAGCATTACACATTCTATTCCAAATCAAAACATGAAGAAAAATAGATCAAATTTGTGTTGTTCCTCTAAAAAATGGAAGAAAACTGAATATTAGACGGTTCAAAAAATCGCAGTGTTTGTATTCTTCTTTACAAACTCAAACATTCACTATATAAACTGAGAAATGTTTGAAGATTTTGCTTTCCTTTGAATGACTTCATGAATATTTGGTTGTAGTCGCACTGTTTCTGAGAACTGCTGTACATCTGTGTTGCATGGAGTCACCCAACTTCTGGCCCCTGTGATCAGGTATTCCAGCCCAGGATGATTGGACGACATTCCACAGTTCTTCTCTATTTCTTGGTTTTGCCTCAGAAACTGCATTTTTGATGTCACCCCACAAGTTTTTTATTGGATTAAGATCCGGGGATTGGGCTGGCTACTCCATAACGTCAATCTTGTTGGTCTGGAACCAAGATGTTGCACGTTTACTGGTGTGTTTGGGGTCGTTGTCTTGTTGGAACACCCATTTCAAGGGCATTTCCTCTTCAGCATAAGGCAGCATGACCTCTTCAAGTATTCTGATGTATTCAAACTGATCCATGATCCCTGGTATGCGATAAAAAGGCCCAACACCGTAGGATGAGAAACATCCCCATATCATGATGCTTGCACCACCATGCTTCACTGTCTTCACAGTGTACTGTGGCTTGAATTCAGTGTTTGGGGGTCATCTGACAAACTGTCTCCGGCCACTAGACCCAAAAAGAACAATCTTACTTTCATCACTCCACAAAATGTTGCGCCATTTCTCTTTAGGCCAGTCAATGTGCTCTTTGGCAAATTGTAACCTCTTCAGCACATGTCTTTTTTCCAACAGTGGGACTTTGCGGGGGCTTCTTGCAGATAGCTTGGCTTCACATAGGCGTCTTCTAATTGTAACAGTCCTCACAGGGAACTTTACACCTTCTTTGATCTTCCTGGAGCTGATTGTCGGCTGAGTCCGCGCCATTTTGGCTATTCTTCTATCCATTCGAATGGTAGTTTTTCGCTTTCTTCCACGTCTTTCAGGTTTTGGTTGCCATTTTAAAGCATTTGTGATCATTTTAGCTGAGCAGCCGATCATTTTCTGCACTTCTTTATATGTTTTCCCCTCCAATCAACTTTTTAATCAAGGTACGCTGTTCTTCTGAACAATGTCTGGAACGACCCATTTTCCTCAGAATTTCAGAGAGAAATGCACTGTAACCAGCATGTACAACATTTGCTGCCTTCCTTCCTTAAATAAGGGCAATAATTGCCACCTGTTTTTCAAAGAATGAATGACCTCACTAATAGAACTCCACACTGCTATTATTTTGAACACGCCCCTTTCAATTAGTGATACAATTACACAGAATCAGCAGCATGCATGTCATGACTGTTGGGTCTGTTGGATTTCTTTTACTCTACTACGCCTGCTAGTAAATTATTTGCCATGTAGAAATATCATCTCCACCAAAAACAGTGATTGATCCGGTTAGTGATGTCTGACTGCTATTATTTTGAACACAACTGTATATCCTCACCCCAGAATGGCCCTGGGCCTACAGATGTAGTGACAGATGCTCTTTATAAAGACGCTGGGGTCTACTAAACCCTTGATGTCTTCTTCCCTCAGCCAGTGCGAATTGTGGACAAAGAATTCCTGATTTGCTGCTTACCTGACTGCTGATGCTGGTATCCTGACAGATCAAAACCGGACAGTGCTTCCGGGTTCATTGAGCCTAGTGGAGGCCAGTGAATGGGAGAAATTAGCCTTGTCTTTTTTGCTGTAGGCCACCCAATTCAGCCAGGCATAGTGATTTGCGCAAATAGTTCTGTGTCTCCTCCCGTGAGGTCCCATAAATTGGACTCTTATTGGTTAATCCTAGATTTCGAACCAACCATTAGAGAACCATGACGCCATCATTTAGGTTTGCAATGGCTGATGCATTTACAGTAGTTTCAATTGGGAATTTTAGCAAAGTTTTCTCCCATTAGACACCCCAGAAGTTAAAAGAAGTGAACAACCTCTTGGCTACAATGCAAGGCTGAAAAATGAGCTCAGGGCGCAATCAACCTTTAAAAATCGCACAAAAAGTTACCAAATTAGTATTCTGCATATTTCTTTCTATAGGACTGCAGCTTTGCATAACCATCCAAATGTAGAAAATATTCTTAGAGGCATTTTTTCCATGTCTTGGCGCTTTCTATATTTATCCTCAACGTGGTTCTTTTACATAAGCTCTGTGTACAATTTTTTTTTTTTTCTGCAAAGAATTAGCCGACTGTAAAATCCCTCATATCATCCCGTTATTGATGAAAAGCTCATTTGACTGATGGAGAGACTGAAAAACGATCCCTAGTAAGCAGGGCTTCGAATAGTCAGTTATATTTTGTTTGTCATCAAATGCTTAGCCGCAAAATGACAGACTGACACACTGCGAATGCCAGCCTAGACATGGTACCAGCATAACAGACTTAATAATAGTGGGAAATATATTGTTTAAAGGGAAATGACAGTTATTACAAGAAAGGCCAATGTATGCAATTTAGGTGCTCATTCACATCATGCCCATTGAACTGAGTTGATTTTCATAGGTTACAGGCTCAAAGCAAGGAATCATAGAAACCGATTCTTTTCTATATGCCTTGTTCACACTATACAGGCATTTTGAGGTACATTGCACAAGTCTGTGCTTTTAATGCAGAAAAATACAATGTAAAATTAAATTTCATAAAAAATGTCATAAAAAGAGTAAAAAAACCCAAAAACAATAAAAATAAGTAAAAGAGTGTGATGAGTAGAAGCAACATGCCCACTGTTATATGCAGCATAATGCACATGGGTTAGTGTGAATGAGCCCTTTAATTAAAAATGCTCCTTTACAATGGGGCTGGACCTGCACTGCAAGGGTTCGCTGCTCATTTCTGTCTAGGGGACTTGGAAAAGCTATTTTACCTACTCAATTCTCCATTCCTGCAGGCTTCTAGCCTGGTCCCGGCAGCCTCTTCTACCCTACACTCCAATGGTCTAAGGTCCTCTAACACCACCAACACAGATGCAAAGCCCATAGCCCTGTATTGGATATGAGGATGCTAAGGAACAGTCCACCCCCAGAGCATGTGGAAGCATCATCTGGCAGAGTAGCAAAGGACTGAGTAAGTAAAAGTGCTTTCTAAAGTCTTCTGATGTCTGGATGAGAGGGTTCTGAGGAACAGTCCATCGCCAGAGAATGGGGGAAATGCCATCTGCTAGAGTAGCAGAGGATCTGGTAAGTAAAAGTGCTTCCTAAGGTCCTCTGAGATCCCTAATACTGATGCAGAGCCCATAGCCCTACATTGGAAGTGAGGACACTGAGGAACAGTCCACCCCAGAGCACATGGGATTTTCTTAAGCCCTAGCCAGTACGAATAGGATATGTTGGGCTTGTGGCCCTAATTGAAGTGACTGAAACCTCAATGATATTGGGACCCACAGTTGTTGATATACGCTGCCCTTCTCAGTGTACACCCCATTATGCAGAGCATAACACATGCAGGTTGGTGTGAACAAGCCCTCCAGATCTCTGTTTCTATGGATTTTCAAAGTTATATATTGTATGCACAAGAGAGATGGGAGCAAGCCAGTATTAGAATAGGTTCACACCTCTGTGTTGTAAGTCGTGTTTTGAGTTTTGTTTTTTTTGCCAATAGGAAACTATTACAGTTCTGTTCATGTAGTGCGACTTTTATGCTACTTGAGTGCCAGAGAGTGTAAAGTTGCATCAGAGTCACACTAGATCTGTCATACTTTCCAACAACTTTAGCAAAAAAAAAAAAATTTGCATCAAAGTTGCACCCATCCAAAGTCACAATAAAGTCGTATGAAAGTCAATATTTTACTATTAGCAAAAAAAACCACTTGCATGTTGGTGCGGTTCCATTGAAATCTATAACAGAAAGAACACAATCACAGGCATAAATGGTTATATGCTATTGTGTAGACCTGGGATCACAGCAACACAAACATTCTCACTTCTGAAATGTCAGGATGTCAAGTGACCAAATGCCAAGAGCCACAAAGGAAACCAATGCTGGAAAGGTGAAAAGGGGTCACAATAAATCAAATCTTTTAGGAACACCGACCTGTCACTATGCCCATCACTGTAGTAACAAGGCACAGTTCAAATATAACACTTTCTTAGCCAAAATAAATATGTTCCTACCATGAAAAGGCCACTTGGTTATAGTTGTTCCCATTGCCCAGTGTTCCCAGTCCAACCCTGCCCATGGTTCCCTGTCTACCCCTGTGTCCAAGGTTCCTAGTTCACCCTTGCCCAAGGCTCCTAGTCTACTTCTGCCCAAGGTTTCCAGTCCATCCCAGCCCGAAGGTTTCTCTACCTCTACCCAAGGTTCCCTCTCCTTCCCTACCTAAGTTTCCCAGTTCACCCCTGCGCAAGGTTCCCTTTCTCCCCTCACCCCAAGTTGCCTTTCTCCCTGTGCCCAAGGTTTCCAGTTCACCCCTGCCCAAAGTTCCCAGGCCACCCCTGCTCAAGGCTCCTTGTCTTCCCCTGCCAAAGGATTCCAGTCCACCCCAGCCCAAGGTTTCCAGTTTACTCCTGCCCAAGGTTCCCAGTCTACTCTTGCCCAAGGTTCCCAGTCTACTCTTGCCCAAGGTTCCCAGTCTACTCTTGCCCAAGGTTCCCAGTCTACTCTTGCCCAAGGTTCCCAGTCTACTCTTGCCCAAGGTTCCCAGTCTACTCTTGCCCAAGGTTCCCAGTCTACTCTTGCCCAAGGTTCCCAGTCTACTCCTGCCCAAGGTCCCAAGTCTACTCCTGCCCAAGGTCCCAAGTCTACTCCTGCCCATGGTTCCCAGTGTACTCCTGCCCATGGTTCCCAGTCTACTCCTGCTCAAGGTTCCAAGTTTTCTCCTGCCTAAGGTTACCAGTTCACTCCTGCCCAAGGTTCCAATCCACCCCTGCTCAATATTCCCAGTTCTTCCCTGCCCATGGTTCCCAGTTCTACCCTGAAAAAAAATCTAGATTAAAAAATGAGTAGGCTGTCTTTGCATTTTAAAGGATAACTAAAACTAAGAAGAGAGAATCAATATGCTGCAGCTTTCCAGTTCTTAAAATGGTTGTAAAGGCTCAAGGTTTTTTTACCTTCCTGTATTCTATCCATGAAGTTAAAAAACCTTACCCCCCCCCCCCTCCCACCCCCCCAACCTTAGCTCCATCCTAATTCAGCAATGTCCACAAGAGCCTTGGTTCTCTGGGGACTCTCACTCCTGATTGGCTGAGGCAGCAGCGGGAGCCAATGTCTCCTGCTGTTGTCAATCACAGCCCGTGAGCGAATCAGGATAGGGGGCAGGGCCGAGCCGTGGCTCTGTGTGTGAGTAGACACACAGAGCTGCAGCTCAGGAGAGCGCCTGCTCAAGTGCCCCCATAGCAAGCTCCTTGCTATGGGAGACCCCACGGGAGGGAAGGGCCAGCAGCGCCAGCGGGGGACCTGAGGAGGGGCCGAGCTGTCCTGCACAAAACCACTGTACAGACCAGGTAAGTATTACAATTCTTTTTTTTTTAAATAAAAAACAAAGCTTTAGTATCACTTTAAATGCGATGGAGCTTGGGTGTCTCAGAAGGAAATATATATGTAGGATTTAGCATCTGAAGAGCATTTCAAGAGTTTTTGAAATTCTGCATATGTATAGTAGAGTCTGAACATGTGCAATACTATAATCCTCATGCACAGTTCACAATGCTTAAAAAAAAAACCAAAAAGTAAGCAAAAAAACCTAAAATAAAGACCTCATGAACAGGGGCGGACTGACAACTCATGGGGCCCCCCGGGCAATAGGGGATCATGGGGCCCCTGTGTCCTTGCCCAAACTCAAAAAAGCCTATGAAAAAGGTACCAGGGGCATCTCATGGGGCCCCCTACTGACCCCGGGCCCTTGGGCAGTGCCCGAGTTTCCAAATGGTCAGTCTGCCCCTGCTCATGAACTTGATTTGGTTTCGTTCCTATATGGTATGTGCTTCAAAAATGCTAACAGAACGTAGACCAAAAAGCAGGAAAGAAAATCCTGTTTTAATTTGAGGCATATCATCACAGCTTAGCCAACATTTATTTGAACCCTGGAATGTACATTCTCTAACTTACAACCACTGTTAAAAAAATTCGATAAATGACATAGCCTGGGCATGCATTTTCCCACACTCCATGAGTTTGTTGCCCGCGCATAGATGTGCAGCGATAAACATACAAGGTGTGACAATTTAATTCCTGGAATAGAGTGTAAAAAAAAAATCTTTACTTACTGATACACTAGCGGCCAGGGTCGGACTGACCATTCGAGCACTCGGGCAGTGCCGGAGGGCCCGGGGTCAGTAGGGGGCCCCATGAGATGCCCCTGATACTTTTCATTGGCTTTTTCATAGGCTTTTTTGGGTGTTGGCGAGGGCACATGGGCCCCATGATCCCCTATTGCCCGGGGGCCCCATGAGTTGTCAGTCCGCCCCTGCTAGCGGCCATTGTCACCTTCAAAGTAGTCCCCTACACATTTGTGGAATTCGTTTTCTGGAATGCTGCTCAGGATCTTTGTCGCGGCTCGCTGGATGTCTGGAATATCATCAAATCTGTGTCCTTTTAGGGCATTTTTTAAATTTTGAAAATAGCCAAAAATCCCAGGGTGCTAAATCAGCCAAATAAAGTGGTTGGTCAAGTTTCAGAATGGATTTGTGGGCGAGGAACTCACGAACACTTAAAATGTCACCAAACCCACATCATTAAAAACTATCAATACATGTTGTATAACAGCATCATACTCACTCATCCACTACGGGATTCATTTTCTGTATGCTGCAAAACACCTGGTTGATCCTGCTGTTCTTCTCTGCACCCCCCCCCCCTGTCCATGTTCCCATTGAAGTTGGGGATTTTGCAGTCTTGACAGGTCCTGCACATGCTCAGTTTTCAGAGGATTTCTGTGCTGAGCATATTATTATTATTATACAGTATTTATAAAGCGCCAATAGTTCGCTCAGCGCTGTACATTACAAAGGGGGACAGAACATGTGACAGAACAATACCAATACAATGCAAAACATGAGGGGATCGAGGGCCCTGCTCTTTCGAGCTTACAATCTAGGAGGGAGGGGATGGTGGCACAGGAGGAGATAGTTGTGGGGGATGGAGTGGTAGGAAGAGTGGAGGAGGTCGGCAAGTTAGCAGGGGGTGGGGTAGGCTTCCCTGAAGAGATGGGTTTTCAGGGTGCACCTAAAGGAGAGGAGAGTAGGTGATAATCTGATGGGTTGGGGCAGGGAGTTCCAGAGGATGGGTGACACCCATCACATCTGAGCTGCCCATCTGAATACAGATTCACACATGTGTGTGTATACACAGTGGTAAATGACAACCCACTCCCTCCCTCCTCTACCATATTACATCTTGATTGATGGAGGCTTCACCTCCCTCTGATTCTAAGAGCGTGACACAGCCTGTGACTGGCAGAAATCCCACACTATTTTATTGTCAAAAATAATAAAGATTTAATTTCAAATACATACTTGTATCACAATATCAAACAGTGTATTGGTATTAATTATTTGTGTTTACTTTGTGTTCCAAAGGCTACTTTTTTTTTATTTTGAACATGTGACTAGCAGCAGTGGACTAGAAGCTCCTCCTGCCACTGTTTTATTGCAGATAGGTTGGGAAAAGATCTGGGTCATGTGGCTGCTGTATCTTGACTAGGAAAAGAGTATTTAGTGTTTTGTTTTTTTTTAATTAAAATAACTACTGTGCCATCATCCACATACAGAAAGAGAAAACAATAATGTCAATTAAACAGTGCGCATTTTGTATCACTTTAATGCATGTGCAGGAGCATTGTCGTGGTGAAGAATCCACTTGTTAGGGCAGAGTTCTGGTCTTTTTCTTCCAAACAGATTCCCGTAACCTTTCTCCACATTTGCATCCACTCTTTGAGTTTTTGGCTCCCCACTGCATCTCCGTGGACACTTTCCTGCCACTCCTTAAACCGCCTATGCCATTCAGAAACCCTTGATTTCTTCATGGAATGTTCACCAAAAGCCGGTTGTGACACAGCTAAATTTTCATTCGCATTTTTGCCAATGTTCACACAAAATGTGATCTTAATGCGCTGCTCCCTGTTACTCATTTTCCTTCAACAGCGCAGAACACACACGTGTTATGTCTTCTACTGCTCCATTAGAGTCAAATGGTCTGAAACCCAAAGGAGTGCAAGCTAGAATATGTTAGAACACACCAGGGGCGGACTGACAACTAATGGGGCCCCCGGGCAATAGGGGATCAAGGGGCCCCTGTGTCCTCGCCCAAACTCAAAAAAGCCTATGAAAAAGGTACCAGGGGCATCTCATGGGGCCCCCTACTGACCCCGGGCCCTCGGGCAGTGCCCGAGTTTCCAAATGGTCAGTCCACCCCTGGAACACACTCATGTGCGAATGGCTGTGTGACTCACCACCACCACGGGCATCCCGGGAATTAAATTGTCACTCATATTTGTATGTGTTTGTAAATCAGCCCATTGTGTGTAATTGCTAGTTTGTTTGGCTTTTTTTTTTTCTCCAGAAGTGGGATTCTGTTTGAGCCAGGTATCATTTCCTGCTATAGCCCTCAAATTTTATGGGACCATATTTTCAATTTCAACTACTCCAACAGATAGAAATATCAAGCAATTTAATTACTTGACCGAATATTGTGCTGTACCTGTCGTTCAAATAAAAAAAAGGATTTACAAAAACCTCTAAGATGGAAATTTTCCTTTAAATGCTATGGATTCATGTGACAGACAGCGGTAATGATGAGGAACTACAGACTGTTGTAAAAATCACGGGCACAGCGTGAGCGCAAAGAAATCAGCGTCTGCTTTACAATGTGCACAAATGTGAAAAGGTTAGCAGATACCTCCCATTGTCTCCTATTGTACGCTACATACATGAGCCCTGCTGCCTGATCTTGCTATGTGTTAACTACGTATTGAATTCCTGGGCCCGCTTCCACATAGAATACTCGCTGTTCAAGAACAAAGCTTGCTGTGGCTGCTGAAGGCAGTTTGAAATAGATGGGAACAGTTCAGAATGCAGCCCTTGTTCACCGAGTTCCAGTCTGTGGTTGACCAATGTAACGGATTTCAGAGACAATATACATTTTTGAAATTTTAAATCTATGAATTTATTGATTAACCTCCCTAGCGGTCTGATTATGTCCATATTTCTGTGCTCAAAGCGGTATATTTTTTTGCATGGAAATATGTAGTTTTTTATTGTAGGCCTGTAATTTAGGAATAACTCACTGAAATCTGTCTGAACAAGAGTCTAGTAAACATCCCGGGTATGATAAAACTTGAAACACGAAATCATAAATTATAATTTAATAAATAATCATAAAAAATAATAATATAATAATAAATTTAATTCAATAATATAATCAAACCAAAAACACTGAAATTTGAAATATAGCGCCAAGTTCGCACATCACTGAGCAAAGTCGCAAAATCGTTTTCAGTGTCTGATGACGAATTTCCCCCACGAATCATTATCACTCAATTCTGCAAGTGGTTCTGATTTACTATCGCTGTTCTCTAGCCGGTCTAAAACCGCTTTTGACCTAAAGGGACACTTTTTGGACGCCATGGACGTTTCTCAGTTTCCAGGCAGAAAGAGCAGTAAAAATGCAGGCAGGGGACAGGACAAAGCACTCGGGACAAAATGTATGTGAAATGCATTGAAACAGCAATGACAGCAAAAATTACATTTTTTTTAAAATTTCAAATTTCCCGACGTCACAGGGACCAGAACACAGAAGCCGGATGCCGGCACCGGCCGGAGGAGATGGCCGGGGACGCTGCAGGGGACACATCGTGGGAGCGAAGGACAAGGTAAGTGTTGCAGGGACCCCCAGAGCAGCGCCGCATGGTAAGCCCAAGTGTAGCTCGGGGTTACCGCTCTTGGTATAGAAATTTTACTCGGGATTACCGCTAAGGAGGTTAATGTTGATGACGAATTTCCCCCATGAATCATTATCACTCAATTCTGCAAGTGGTTTTAATTTACTATCGCTGTTCTCTAGCCAATCTAAAACCGCTTTTGTCCTAAAGGGACGCTTTTTGGATGCCATGGACGTTTCTCAGTTTCCAGGCAGAAAGAACAGTAAAAATGCAGGCAGGGCGCAGGACAAAGCAGTAGGGACAAAATGTATGTGAAATGGTTTGATACAGGAAAGTTATACTATGTGATTTTAGTGTCAAATCACTCACAAACACATGCAGGCTCCATCTTTGCAACATTGCCAAGATACGCTCCTTCCTCACCCCAGACACCACCAAACTTCTAGTACACTCCCTCATCATCTCACGCCTTGACTACTGCAACTCCCTCCTCACTGGCCTACCCAAGTGTAGGCTCTCCCCGCTCCAGACCATCCTGAACTCAGCTGCCAGACTCATCCACCTCACCACCCGCTCCACCTCTGCCACCCCCCTCTGCCTCTCCCTCCACTGGCTCCCGATTGCCCAACGCATCAAATTTAAACTTCTAATCCTGACCTACAAAGCCGTTCACAACACTGCCCCTGACTACCTCACCAACCTGATCACCAAGTACCACCCTACCCGTACCCTTCGCTCCTCACAGGACCTCCTTCTATCCTGCTCCCTGGTCTCCTCCTCCCATGCACGACTGCAGGACTTCTCCAGGTCCTCCCCCATCCTCTGGAACTCACTGCCCCAATCCATCAGACTGTCGCCTTCCCTATTCACATTCAGGCGCTCCCTCAAAACCCATCTCTTCAGGGAAGCCTACCCCACCCTCACCTAACGGCCATCCTCCCTCATTCCTCCCACCACTTCATCCCCCTCAGCCACTTCCTACTGTACCTTTACCCCCTCCCTCCTAGATTGTAAGCTCCAAAGAGTAGGGCCCTCTTACCCCTCGTACGTTGTTTGTTGTTGTTGTACTGTGCCATGTATTGTCCCCCCTATTGTACAGCGCTGAGCAAACCCTTTGGCGCAATATAAACTCGTAGTAATAATAATAATAATAATAGTGTATTTAGTGAATGTCACTTTTTGTCATTTTCAAATTTCCCGCCAGTTCCGTCCCCCGTACGTCCCGACGCTCGCAGGGATGGAACCCAGATGACAGATGCCGGCATCGGCCGGATTACATTGCCGGGGACACTGCAGGGGGGACATCGCGGGAGTGCAGGACAAGGTAAGAGAAGAAGAGATCCCTGAGCAGCGCCGCATGGTATTCCCGAGTGTAGCTCGGGGTTACCGCTTGTGGTACTGAAACTTTACCCCGAGCTACACTCGGGAATACCGCCAGGGAGGTTAATGAGTACTAAACTAATTCATTCACAATATCCCTATTAAATTGTAAGCTCTTGGGAGCAAGGTCCTCCTAACCCTCCTGTACTGAATTGTATTGTAAATGTCCTGTCTGTTTTCATGCACACTGGGCATTCAAAAAAAAAAGGCCACTTTTATTAATTATTTATTTCAGGTACTTATATAGCACCATCATTTTACGCAGCGCTTTACATATATATTGTACATTCACATCAGTCCCTGCCCTCAAGGGGTGTACAATCTAAGGTCCCTAACTTACATTCATACATACAGTGAAGGAAATAAGTATTTGATCCCCGGCTGATTTTGAATGTTTGCCCACTCACAAAGAAATGATCAGTCTAAAAATTGAATGTTCGGTGTATTGTAACACAGAGAGACAGAATAGCAACAAAAAATTCAAAAGAAATGCATGTCTAACAAATTATACATTGATTTGCATGTTCATGAGGGAAATAATTATTTGATCCCCTATCATTCAGCAGGATTTCTGGCTACCAGGTGTCTTTCATACAGGTAACAAGCTGAGATTAGAAGCAGTCTCTTAAATGGAGTGCTGCTAATCTCATTTTGTTACCTGTATAAAAGACACCTGTCCACAGGAGCAATCAAACAATCAGATTCCAAACTCTCCACCATGGCAAAGACCAAAGAGCTGTCCAAGGATGTCAGGGACAAGATTGTAGACCTACACAAGGCTGGACTGGGCTACCAAACTATCGCCAAGCAGCTTGGTGAGAAGGTGACAACAGTTGCTGCAATCATTCGCAAATGGAAGAAACACAAAACAACTGTCAGTCTCCCTAAGCCTACTACCAGGGTGTTCAAGATCAGCAGCAAATTAGCAGAAAAAAAAAATTACGTGCTGAAACCCTCACCTTGTAAAACAACCCATTCAGTTTAAAATATAACTGAAAGGTAAAACATTTGTGTGTGTGTATATATATATATGAAAAAACATTAGAAACTCCTTTTTTATAAGTGATTGCATTCCCTCTCTTCTCAGCTGCATAAGAGCTGGGGGGAATGTAAACAGCAGGACACTGGTCTTCCCAGTGATTGGCTGTGCAGGAGGTTGTATCAGCAGAAGTCTGATTATTGGAGGAGAGCACACTGAGTTCCCAGCACAGCTAGAGAACTGATCACACTGTGCTTTCATGCCCAGTGTGGTCAGTTTTTAATAGGAACGCAGAGGGACTGGAAGAGACCAGGTATTTCCCACAAAGGAAGCAATGCAAAGATAACAGGAGACTTTTTCATACATGGTATAGCAGGCACATATCAGGAATGTGAAATGTTGGGTTTTCGTATTGTTTAATTCATCAAAATGGCCAGAATAAATTATTATTATGGCCAATTAAATGAATTAACGCCCAATTGCCTGAACTGGCGAAGCACTTCTAAAAGTGTTTTCAAAACAATCGGCTTTAGGTGTGTTTTTGATGCTAATCTTCTCCTGCCAGGAGAAAGGTGTTCACGAGAGCTGGGCAAATGAGGCCATAACTTGCTGCATAAACAGTAAATCCTGTATAATAATAATAATAATTTTTAGTCTAGGAACATATGGACCTTTCTTTAACCACTTGAGCTCTGGGAGGATTTTACCCCCTCCATGACCAGGGCATGTTTTGCTATTTAGCACTGTGCTACTTTAACAGGTAAATGCACTGTCATGCAACACCGTACCCAAATGAAATGTATGTAGTTTTTTTTCACACAAATCCTTTTGGTGGTACTTTTGACCACCGCTGAGTTTTTTATTTTTTATTATATAAATAAAAGACAGAACATTTTAAAAAATATTTATTTACTTTCTGCTATAAAATGTACCCAATAAAAGAATTAAAAAGTCTAATGTCTTTATAAATTTGGGACAAAATGTGTTCTGCTACATGTTTTCGGTAAAAAAATCCCAAAAAGTGTATATTAATTGGTTTATGTGAAAGTTATACCATCTACAAATTATGGTATACAGTATATAAGCCTTTCTCAACACAGAGGAACCCTTAAAATAACTTTCCAGTTTCAGGGAACCCCTGCTAAAAATGACTGTATCTACAACTCATTATACACTACTGTGATGGTCATTGGGAAGAATGCTCCTTACACTTGTGGTCATGGGGAAGATTTACCCCCTTATAGATAGCTAAAAAAAATCAATGGTGTCAGTGGGAACTTATCTGAGAGGCAGAAATTGCTCATTGTTCAATGAACCAATTGCAAACTTTGGAGGAACCCTAGGGATTTATACCAGTAATGGTGGTAATCAGTGACTTATAGTGGGACTGAGATAATGCGGAAGGCAATCTGACACTAACTGACACTGGGTGGGAGCTGACTAACTGACACTGACATCATCAGTGACACTAATACAGTGATAATACTATACACTGTCACTAAACTAATGACAATAGCTGGGAAGGGGTTCCCATCTCAAGTAATCAATGGGTTAAATGTGTGCCTAACAAGTGTTAATGTGTCCTGATTTTTACTTAAGATGTCTTTGCTTCTTCTCCCTGCTTTGCAGGTAGAGGAAACAGAGATATTGTTCCCTCTGTATAGAGCTCTGTGTTGTTTGCTAACACAGGGCTCTGGGCTGTGATTGGACTCAGCCAATCAGCAGGTCCTGGCCATGAATCATTGGCCGGGACCTGCTGACAAAACTGGCTTTGCTGACTTCTCACTGCTGAAAGTTTCCACATTCCCACCTATACCCCCTTTGAAGCCCCTTGAAAATTCAATTCCACTAATCCTGATAGGTGACCTCATCTCCTGCTTCCATATGTTAACTCTATCTCTCCCTTGCTTCCCCTGTTTACCCCGTTTTATCGGCCCCACCCTTTTTTTCCTTTGCTTCGGGCTTATCTTGATGTCTTGACTCTTGGTGTACCAACCAAATGTCTCTCTAAACAGTCTGCTCTTGCTGTTTTTGGTGTGTCCTTGGCTATCTTTTGTGTACACTTCCAAAGATCTCCAGTACTCTCTTGCCAAACAACATCTTTAAGGCTCCACGGTAGCCTTTCTGAACCTTTTGGACAAGGAGAAACCCTTGAAATAACTTTTCATTTTAAAGCAGGGGTCTCAAAACTGTGGCCCTAGGGATGGATTTGCACTTTGTTAGCCTTTATCTGGACATTGAGGTACTATTCTTCCCAATGATATGAGGCCCTATTCCTCCCACTGACACCAACAATTGGGCACAATTTCCCTCACTAGTACCAATGATGGGGTAATACACCTCATATTGACCACCAACCCTGAGGTAATGTTTATTCTCACTGATGCTGGGCCTGGGACATTTTCTACCCCCACTGGCCACAATCTGCCCCCCCCTCCCTTAAAGTTTGAAGAACAATAAACTGGCCCTTTTGTTTGAAAGGTTTGTTGACTCTATTCTAAAGGGACCCCTGTAATTATATCTACAGCTTAGAGTACATTAGTATGATAGCCAGTCGGAAGAATGATCCTTACATGTATGATCATTGGGAACCCCTTCCCCCTTACAGATAGCTTTGAGCAACCCCTAGAAACCTCAGAAGGCACCCTTTGATTTATGGAAACCTGATCAAGAAAAGCCGCTCCAGAGACTAGAAAAGATCATCAATAATTAGTTTACCTAGCGAATAGGCTTCCTGCAGTGGCAGCCAAACAGCTAGTAGATCTCACCAAATTATTGCTTTTGGACAGTAGCATAGCTTCCTACTATGTGACTCCTATGGACATCTGTACTGGCATTCACAAAGCAATCAATTCCAGCTTTTTTACGTGAGACTAGGTAAAAATGATGTCTGATGGGTTGTGATTGCATATCAGTTCCATTGTTTGCACTGCTTAACTCAGTGTTCCCTTTTTACTGCAGAGTACCTTTAAAATAATTTTAGTAGGGGTTCCCCTAGACCTAAAAATATGTAATTGGTGGTCAGTAGGAAGAGTGCTTCTTACATTTGTGGTCAGGGAAGAATGCCCAACTTACCGTAGTGGTCATAATGCCACCCCTTTTAACAGCAAAAAAGATCACCTGATTCATGCCATTGCCTGTACCAAGTGGCAATAACTAAAAAAAACCAGGCACTATCATATGGAAGTCCAGTTGGCCAGCTCAAGGAACCCCTAGCAACCTCTCGAGGAACCATGGTTGAAAAAGGCTGGCCTAACTAACCCAGCTAATTTTGTCCCCTAAATAGGGACATTTCACTCAATGTACCGCCTAACTCAGCCATTTTCAACTATTTTCCAACCGCTCCATCTCCGCCACCCCCTTCTGCCAATCCCTCCACTGGCTTCCGATTGCGCAATGGATCAAATTCAAAATCCTAACACTGACGTACAAAGCCATCCACCATACTGCCCCGAACTACATCACTGACCAAATATCCAAGTACCACCCAGCACACACACTCCGCTCCTCACAAGACCTCCTCCTCTCTAGTTCCCTGGTCTCCTCCTCCCATGCCCGCCTCCAGGACTTCTCCAGGGTGTCACCCATCCTCTGGAACTCCCTTCCCCAACCCATCAGATTATCACGTACTCTCCTCTCCTTTAGGCGCACCCTGAAAACCCACCTCTTCAGGGAAGCCTACCCCACCCCCTGCTAACTTGCCAACCTCCTCCACTTTTCCTATCACCCCATCCCCCACAGCTATCTCCTCCTGTACCACTCTCCCCTCCCTCCTAGATTGTAAGCGCGAAAGAGCAGGGCTCTCAATTCCCTCATGTTTTGCATTGTATTGTTGTTGTTCTGTCACATGTTCTGTCCCCCTTTGTAATGTACAGCGCTGAGCGAACTATTGGCGCTTTATAAATACTGTATAATAATAATAATAATTTTTACTCCAGAGGATTCCTTGAAATATGTTTCAGGTCCCACGGAATTCCAGCTAAAAGTCATCGGAGGTCAGAGGGAACAATGCTCCTACATTGGTGGTCAAGGGAAGAATGCCCCACTTGCAGTGATGGTCAGAATGGCACCATTTTATTGCTAAAACGATCTTTGGTGTCATGCCACTGGCTCTGTAAAGTGGCAATCAACCCGGAACAATCCAGGCACCATTAGATGGGAAGTCAATCAGCCAAAGCTCAAGGAACCCATAACAACCTTTTGAGGAACTCTGGTTTAGAATGGCTGGCTTAGATAAATCAGCTCATTCTGTTCCTTAAATAAGTACATTCACTTACTGCACTGCCTTTCTCAGCTCTCTTATTTATTTATTTATTTAATTCAGGTACTTATATAGCACCGTCAATTTACGCAGCGCTTTACATATATATATATTGTACATCCACATCAGTCCCTAACCCTCAAGGGGCGTACAATCTAAGGTTCTTAGCCCAGAGGAACCCTTGAGTAAAATTGCAAGTCCCATGGAGCTCCAGCTAAAAGTACATCATCAAGACTCAGTGAGAAGAATGCCCCTATACTGGTGGTCAGCGAAGGATGCTGCTCTTACAGCGGTGGTCAGAATGCCACAATTATTAACAACTAAAAAAGATCACAATGTAAGGTTCTTATCCCAGAGGAACCCTTTAATAAAATTGCAAGTCCCAGGGAGCTCCAGCTAAAAGTACTTCATCAGGGGTCAGTGAGAAGAACACCCCTATACTGGTGGTCAGGGAAGGATACTGCCAGAATGCCACCATTATTAACAACTAAAATGATCACTGGTGTCATGCCACTGGCTTTGTCAATTGGCATTCAACCCAGAACAACCAAGGCACCATCAGATGGAAGAATAAGAAAATAAATTTGACCGCAGTCCATGGATTTTATGGGCAACACACCAAGTTATAAAAAACTTTACAAACTGTATTGACGCACATTTTAAAAAAAGCAATAAAACTCATGAAAAAATAAAGTCACATTTTGCACCCTTATGTCAAATGGGGTGATGGCCTAGATATACAGTTGGGTCCATATATATTTGGACACCGGCACAATTTTATTTTTTTTCAGATATTTTCCAAAACCTATTCAAGCTATAGTTATGTAATGGCCTGTTTCACTTGCATGGACAGCTCCTTGGAACGCATGATGTAGGTTCACAGCAATAGATTCCAAATGCAAATACCAGACTTAGAATCAACTCCAGACCTTTTACCTGCTTGATTGATGAAGAAATAACAAAGCAGTAGCCCACACCTGGCCCTGAAACAGCTTTTGATTCAATCGTCCAATTAATTTTGTTCCCTTGAAAAAGGGGTGGGGTGACTACTCTTAAGAGCTGTAATTCTTAAACCCTTCCTCCAATTTGGATGTCCATACCCTCAAATTAGACCTGAGAGTGTGCACTTTCAGCCCATATCCATTCTATAACTATAGCTTGAATATGTTTTGGTAAACACCTGAAAAAAACCAAAATTGTGCCAGTGTCCAAATATATATGGACCTAACTGTATATATGTATCTCCCACTTTCCAGTAAATGATTTACAAATGTAGAATTCACAACCACTTGTTATCGTATGTAAATTATACCAGGGATCCATCGGTGTAGACACTTAGGAGGTTATTTACTAAAGCTGAAGAGTACAAAATCTGGTGCAGCTCTGCAAAGAAATCAATCAGCTTCCAGGTTTTACTGTCAAAGCTTAATTGAACAAGCTGAAGTTAGAAGCTGATTGGCTACCATGCACAACTGCACCAGATTCTGAGTGCACCAATCTTAGTAAATCTACCCCTTAGATACCAAAAACTAAGCCCAAGGAAAACTAATCCACAACAATGAACTGCCACCGTGTCTGGGATCCCCATACTCAGGTGGGAGGTCAATCAACCACCGCTCAAGGAACCTTTAGCAAACTTATGAGGAACCCTAGGCTTCCAGAGAATTCTGGTTAAGGGATGGCTGCCCTAACAAAACTATCTCATTTTGGCACCTCATTAGAACATTTCAATTGCATTACAATGATTAAACATTGCAGATTAACAACATTGTAGCATCAACAGCGAGGCTCTTTCTGTCCATACATCATACATCAGCATCAGAGGTTGGTCATCAGCTCTGAGGAAAGGGATTCGTCCCCGAAACGCGTCAGCCATTTGACCGCACTGAGAGTGAGAACACCTTGCCTGCCGATGTGGCCATTGTCATTTTTCTATGCTTTTTAGATACATGCGTCGCCTGTGAGTATGTTTTTATTATTTCATTCCTACAATAAACCTTGGATAATGCACTAGGTGTGTGCACCACCTGTTTTCTCTCTATCCAGTGGCTGATTTCCCCGTCTGAGGAGGGCTGCACCCCTGGAACATTTCCTTTGGTTGTCGCTGTCCTGGTACCCTTGGCTTCCCTTTTGGCTGTGCATATCCTGAGGCGCTGGAGAGTACATACGATATTGCAGATTAACAAAACTGTATAGTAGATCCATGATAACTTTTTATGCCTATCCTAGATGCCATAACTGCTGTATTTTTCAGTGATTCCATAGAATACCTTTTTTTTTTTTTTTTGAAGGAGGATGAGGCAGAGTCATAGAGCACAGCATGTCACTATGAATCATTCACTCTGCATCTCAAATGCTGTGACTGATTGCAAATTTAATGCAGATATAACTATGGGGGACTGTAATAAGTACAGCACTCAGAAGAAGATAAGCATATGCGGTATAGAAAGAGACAGTTCAATGTGTCAGTATGTTTGGTCTACACTGAAATATAGAACCAAAGATCTAAAACCCTGCAATTTATTAAACTTAGCTATATTTGTTTCTGCATCGTTCACTTAGATAGTATATTAATTAAATGGCCTAATTCATCAACTACAATGGCACTTAATCCATGTCAAAGTTGCCTCGAATATGAAATATTATCACTTAAAGTGTAACTAAACCCAAGATATACATTTTTATATATTGTAGATCTATTTTGGGGATCAGTAAGGAATTTGTTTCCCTGCTGGAGCAAATTTGTTCATGTTTTGCTGGGTTTTTTTGCCTTCATCTGGAACAAGTGTGGGTATAGGATTATAACTTTATTTTTATTTTTAATGGTTGACTTTTGCCTTTTTCAACCAGACGAACTATGTAACTATATTTTGTAAAATTAACCTCCTGCACAGCACTGGATTTCTGGTTGGATCAACAGGTACTATAAGGATATAATAATCATTTAGTATTATAGCTGATACTGTAAGATCAACAGGCATATGCAAAAAATAGAACGTTTGCAGATGACACCAAGCTGTGCCGTGGAATAATGTCCTTACAGGATGTCTCCAACTTACAAGCCAACCTCATTGCTCTGTGTAATTGGGTGACTATGTGGCAAACGAGGTTTAATGTTGATAAATGCAAGGTTCTGCACCTGGGGGCTAAGAATATACATGCATCATACATACTAGGGGGGGGGGGTACAACTGGGGGAATCAATGGTGGAGAAGGATCTGAGGGAATGAATGGTGGAAAAGGATCTGGGGGGGGTCAATGGTGGAGAAGGATCTGGGGGAATCAATGGTGGAGAAGGATCTGGGGGAATCAATGGTGGAGAAGGATCTGGGGGGAATCAATGGTGGAGAAGGATCTGGGGGTTCTGGTAGATCACAAGCTTAATAATGGCATGCAATGCCAAGCTGCGGTTTCTAAAGCGAGAAAAATCCTCTCTTGTATTAAAAGAGGTATAGACTCCAGAGAGAGAGATATCATTTCCCTGGTACAAATCATTAGTAAGACCTCATCTGGAATATGCAGTTCATTTTTGGGCACCAATTCACAAAAAGAACATTGGGGAACTGGAGAAAGTACAGAGAAGGACAACTAAACTGATAAGAGGCATGGAGGAGCTCAGCTATGAGGAAAGATTAGAGGAACTGAATGTATTCTCTCTTGAGAAGAGGAGATTAAGGGGGGAAATGATCTCCATGTATAATACATAAGGGGGATATGATCTCCATATATAATACATAAGGGGGGATATGATCTCCATGTATAATACATAAGAGGGGATATGATCACCATGTATAATACATAAGGGGGGATATGATCGCCATGTATATTACATAAGGGGGGATATGATCACCATGTATAATACATAAGGGGGGATATGATCGCCATGTATATTACATAAGGGGGGATATGATCTCCATGTATATTACATAAGGGGGGATATGATCTCCATGTATATTACATAAGGGGGATATGATCACCATGTATAATACATAAGGGGGGATATGATCTCCATGTATATTACATAAGGGGGATATGATCACCATGTATAATACATAAGGGGGGATATGATCTCCATGTATAATACATAAGGGGGATATGATCTCCATGTATAATACATAAGGGGGGATATGATCACCATGTATAATACATAAGGGGGGATATGATCACCGTGTATATTACATAAGGGGGGATATGATCACCGTGTATATTACATAAGGGGGGATATGATCTCCATGTATAATACATAAGGGGGGATATGATCTCCATGTATAATACATAAGGGGGATATGATCTCCATGTATAATACATAAGGGGGGATATGATCTCCATGTATAATACATAAGGGGGGGATATGATCACCATGTATAATACATAAGGGGGGGATATGATCACCATGTATAATACATAAGGGGGGATATGATCTCCATGTATAAATACATCAGTGGTCCATATAGTGAATTCAGTGTAGAGTTATTCACCCTGAGGTCATCACAGAGGACAAGGGGGCACTTTTTACGTCCGGAGGAAAAGAAATTTAATCTCCAAACACGGAAAGGTTTCTTCAAAGTAAGAGCTGTGAAAATGTGGAATAGACTCCCTCAAGAGTTGGTTGTGGCCATCTCAGTGGATTGCTTTAAAAAAGTCCTGGATTCTTTCTTGGATACACAGAATATAACTGGATATAACATTTATAGTTGACGTTGATCCAGGGAATATCCGATTGCCTCTCGGGGGATCAGGAAGGAATTTTTTTTCCCTGCAGGATCAAATTGGATCATGATTTGCTGGGTTTTTTTGCCTTCCTCTGGATCAACTGTGGGTATAGGATTATAACTTTTTTTTAATGGTTGAACTGGATGGACTTTTGTCTTTTTTCAGCCATACTAACTATGTAACTATATACACCCATATGGCATACTTGTTTTTATGATACGTATATCCAAGAACAGCAACTCACAGCCATTCATGTCTATGGGAGGCTGTATGCTGCATCTGGGCTTCCCTAGCGGAGGAAAGACTCTGCCGCCATTCATTATAATGAACAAGACATTAGTGGGAAGCAGCAATTTTAAAAATGCTTAAAGAGCAACAATAAAAATGTTAAATTCCTTTTAATAACATACATTGGGGGTGCTTCTAACCTGCCTGTGAAGTGGCACATCTTTATGATATAAACAGCGTATTGCATCAAAAATTACATTTAAAAGGGGAAAGAAATGCCATTTAATTTGCCAGTACCTGACAGCTCCTGAATGCTTCCTCCATCTGCGTCAGAGCCTTATCCTAAATGATTGTCTAGCACAGATGTTAAAGTGGTTGTAAAGCCTTAAGGTTTCAATGCATTAGGGTAAAAAAACATCTTTGACTGGGATCCCTTCAGCCCACCCTTATATTTACCTGTGCCCCACCACTGTCCAACTCTATGCCCAAGGGCAGTGGCTCTCCCAGCTCTCTCCCTCCTCACTGGGCAGATCAATAGCAGTAGTAGCCATTAGCTTCAGCTGCTGTCAATCAAATTCTGTGACCAGGGAGCAGAGGGGCAGGGTACGAGCACCACTGTCTGTGTCTATGGACACAGGCAGCGGGGTTCAAGAGCAAACCCGTCCAAGTACCCCCATAGGAAGTGGCTTCCTATGGGGGCACTGAATGAAGAGGAGAAGCCAGGAGCGCTGGCAAGGGACCCAAGAAGAAGAGGATCGGAAATGCTCTGTGCAAAACCGTTACACAGAGCAGATAAGTATAACATGTTTATTATTTAAATTTTTAAAAAAATAAGCTTTTCAACCACTTTAATGGAAATGCTACCAAAAATGGTATGAGGTTCTGCCTTAAAATACATACTAGTCAATTATCCATGATGAGGGTCAACTGGGGCTTCACGTGGAAAAAAAAGTGTAGTCCCCCTCCCAGGGGCGGACTGACAACTCATGGGGCCCCTGGGCAATAGGGGATCATGGGGCCCCTGTGTCCTTGCCCAAACTCAAAAAAGCCTATGAAAAAGGTACCAGGGGCATCTCATAGGGCCCTGTACTGACCCCGGGCCCTCGGGCAGTGCCCCAGATTCCAAATGGTCAGTCTGCCTCTGCCCCCTCCAAATTCTATCCTAAACCCTTCAGCATCACCAGTTTAGGTATGTATTCTTAGAAGGCATTAAGTGAATTTGGCTTGGATTCAGTCTTTTGTAATCCCTTGTACTGTAGCACTGGAAGAGGGATGGGCCATGTTCGGAATCGATTAGGTGAGAAGTGAACCACTGCTGCATTATTCCAGCACAGGCTGGGGGTGGGGAGGTGACTTAACTCTTCTTAGTTAAGCTGTATGGAGAGGGTGTGTCTCTTCCCTCCAATCAGCTCTCTCAGCTCTCCTCACTGAGCTGTGCAGTGTGTACTTTCAGCTCTCCGCCCACTGAACTCTGTATACATTCTGGAGAAGAGATGACTGCAGATAAACAGGTACAACTTATGCAGGAGGATTTGTTTAATTTCTGTGTATCACCTGAGGCCAGTCATTTCACTGCTGCATTATTCAGCACAGGCTTGGGGTGGGGAGGTGACTTAACTCCTCTTCGTTAAGCTGTATGGAAGGGGTGTGTCTCTTCCCTCCAATCAGCTCTCTCAGCTCTCCTCACTGAGCTGTGCAGTGTGTACTTTCAGCTCTCCGCCCACTGAACTCTGTATACAAGCTGTATACATTCTGGGGAAGAGATGACTGCAGATAAACAGGTACAACTTATGCAGGAGGATTTGTTTCATTTCTGTGTATCAACTGAGGCCAGTCACTTCACTGAGCATATGGAAGGGTTTACAATCACTTTAATAGTAACCATATATAGGCTATTTAGATGGGGGAGCCTGTTGATTTCCAGATTATGTGTCACCTAAAAATTCAGAGTCCATATAAAAGACAGCTTTCGATCTTTTTAAAAGCTGAGAAGAAATATCAAAAATTCAGCAAGACAAAACTTTTCTCCTTTTTAGTTAAATAAAACAATACACTCTGCTGAGAATTTAACACTGCATTGTTGGTTACATAGCATGACTGTGGACTATGAATACCAATGTGTTCATTTTCATTATGTAGACAGTATATGTTCTCCTTTGTTGCTTGTTAAATGCCTGAACATAAATGTGCGCAAGAGCGGGCAAGTCACAAGACTCCTTCTGTTTGCCATTTAATAAGCACTGCAGATATATTACGCACACCATAATTGCTGGCTAAAGGTAACAATTTTCAGTTGAACTTCATACTACAGTAGCGTATTACACTCCAGGCACATATAAAAGACACATATTAATGCAGCTCTGTATTCATCAATACATCATTAAATGTATTTTGTAATGCAAGCAGTAATTTGACTTTGTATCAAGCTCTTACAAATACAACAGATCTCAGACAGGAGGAGGGGAGAAGCAGCATAAGGGACCAATTAGTTATGCTGCGCTTCAGGGTGCATGCTGATAGGAGGAGAGAGCAGAGTGACAGAGAGATAAGCTCATCAGTCTGCTGCTTTTCCTTTCGCTCTTCAGGTACAGGGGGTGGGGAGAAGACTCATAGGTGTTAGTAGACTGCAGGAAAAGAAAAATCAGGTCTCCTTTCCTGTCAGATAGGACTCTGCTGAGTGGCAAAGCTGTATAAATCTCAGAATCAGATGGACACAGGCACAAATACTTGGGCAGGTAAAACAACTCCCAGACATGCATCCCATCTGTGCTTTGGTTCTACGCCTGGACTTTAATTTTAATTTACTAATAACAGGTAGTCATTACAAAACACTCTTTCAGTTTTCTGTATTTCTCTCTCTATCTGTCTATCTATCTCCCTTTCTCTATCTATCCCTCTAGCTATCTAACTAACTTCTCTCCATATCTGTAAGTCTACCTATATCTCTCATATCTATCTATCTATCTATCTATCTCTCTCTCTCTCTCTCTCTCTCTCTCTCTCTATCTATCTATCTATCTATCTATCTATCTATCTATCTATCTATCTATCTCTCTATCTCTCTATCTATCTATCTATCTCTCTATCTATCTATCTATCTATCTATCTATCTATCTATCTATCTATCTATCTATCTATCTATCCTTCCTTTCATCCATCCATCCATCTCCATCCCCATCTATCTATCTATCTATCTATCTATCTATCGACCCCCCCCCCCTATCTATCTATCTATCTATCTATCTATCTATCGACCCCCCCCCCCCCCTTATCTATCGATCTATTGATCTATCTATCCTTCCTTTCATCCATCCACCCATCTCCATCCCCATCTATCTATCTATCTATCTATCTATCTATCTATCTATCTATCTATCTATCTTTCCTTCCTTTCATCCATCCATCTATTTATCCTTCCTTCCATCCATCCAACCATCCATCTCCACCCCCATCTATCTATCTATCTATTGACCCCCCCCCCTTTATCTATCTATCTATCTATCTATCTATCTATCTATCTATTGACCCCCCCCCTGTATCTATCTATCTATTGACCCCCCCCCCCTTTATCTATCTATCTATCTATTGACCCCCCCTTTATCTATCTATCTATCTATTGACCCCCCCCCCCTTTATCTATCTATCTATCTATCTATCTATTGACCCCCCCCCCCCTTTATCTATCTATTGACCCCCCCCCCCTTTATCTATCTATCTAATTTCACTCTAGTCTGCAGTCACCCCAAGTACTTGAACAGGTTTAGGAGTATTTAAAAAAAATACATTACCTTATCAAAGTTATACCTATACCTCATCTAACTGTAAACGCTAAAGGGTCCTAATGATGTTATACATCGTCACAGCAATATTTTTATGCTTTTTCTACGCTTGCCCACCTTTTTTTCTCCTTTCTTTTTTTTTTTTGTTACTTACTACTTCCTAAATCTCTCTTTGTACTTTGATCACAAACCTGCATAGTCTATGTCTTCCTTTCTGGTATTAAAAAGCATATAAACGCTCATATAAAGCGGCTGATATAAACAATCATCATACTACATGTTCAACAAACACATTAAGACTCTCTTGATTACTTGTACCGCTGTGTCTTCTATTGCTGTAATTGGTTAACGACAGCAAATGTATCAGAGAGACTTAGAACAAAAACATAAAACAGAGCATCTCTTTATATAAAAAAAAAAGTAATCTCATTTTTACAGAAAGGACAGGCAAAAACGGCGAGAAATCTCCAGACAAAAGATGTATCATGAGAAATAAAAGGATCACAGTGTGACAAACAAAAGACACATCTGTCAAAATATTCCGCAAATAATTCTTTTGGCGTGATCAGTATTTCGGGAAAGCTAAAGGAAAGAAACTCATTTGAATTAATGCTCAAGGTTTAAAAAAAATAAGCTATCAGGCATCAAACTGAACATTAAAAAAAAATCCCAAACTGTACAACGCATGTTGAGGGATCTCTCAGTGTGTGTGTTTGGGTATATGTCTATTCTCTCTCTCTCTCTCTCTCTCTCTCTCTCTCTCTCTCTCTCTCTCTCTGTATATATATATATATATATATATATATATATAAACATATACAATAGATATATATATATAGAGAGAGAGAGAGAGAATGAGAGAGAGAATAGATATACATATATACAAAAAAAAAAAAAAAATATATATATATATATATATATATATATATACATATATATATATATATATATATATATGGGGAGAGAGAGAGAGAGTGAGAATGAGAGAAAGAGAGAGAGAATAGATCTACATATATACAAATACACTAAATATGGAGAGAGAGAGAGAGAATGAGAGAGAGAATAGATATACATATATATACAAATACACGCTATATATATATATATATATATATATATATATATAAAAATAAATGTTCAAAATATTGACATAGCCTACATTCAAGTTGAAATATTGATACATCCTGTTGACTTTATTAACTGTAGTCTTTTAATGGATATACTCAAAGAGTAAGCAACTTGCTTACATTAAATTCAGGAGCAACCAACATTATCTTACAGCAAGGGATGTGGTGCAGGGATGATAGCTGATGCTACATATATTTGTCAATTTAGAAAATGCTGATTTAGCAAGCAAAAAAAAATGGTCCTTCCTATTGGCTTCTAGATGCAAAATTGCAAGCAATCAGAAACACTGAAGAGCTTTAAGACTGCATGCGAAAATCTCTGGCGGAACAGGCTACAGGTTGCTGGTCTATGCAAGCAAACTCAATAGGCACTCAATGGCAAAATGCTACAAGTGATATCCTCTAATCAAGATGGGTAATGTTCCAAACCCAGCTCTAGAATCCTGCAGTGTATTGGGCTATGATGCATGCCTAGCCTGGTGAGTGAGAGGCAATTCAGCATCATGGACAGCTGACTAAAGCCATATCCAGATCTGCATGAAAGCAACCATCACATTCCAACTATAAAGCCTACACAAGTCATTAGCAGAAGCATTGGCATGTAACTCTTCCTTTACTTCACAGGGCAACCTTAACTGATGGCTGCAATCACTGCACCAAGACATGAAATACTTCAACTGGCATTACAGTACAAGGAAGACCACAGATCTTTGGCTATGCATGAGCAGTTGTCAATCCCAAAAAGCCAATGCATAACAATCCATGAAATATACCATTAGCCCAATGCTCCAAAATCTGTTGCATCTCTACAGTTTGATACACTGGGTATGCTATGTATCTGATGCAATAGGCATGAAATCAAATCACACAACCAAAAATACATTTAAACAACTGCATTGCCATACACAGTATGTACAATAGTATACATATTTATAAGGGTATAAAGATTACTGAAGTAGAAGATAGAAAGAGAATGGAATACTCATTAAAACCAATAGTGGTAAAGCAACACCAATATGTTCTGTGAAGTACTGATGACCATTTTCATGCGTATTTGTTGATCTTGGCAAATTTAATTAAAATATTGAAACAGAAACTAATAGGCTTCCAGCATGCCAAAAAGTCTTTTTGCTAAGATTCCACAATGGCTACGCATGGCAAAGCCAACAGTTTATTTAATTTGTCCAGACAGCAATTAGCAAGTCAATAGTGCCATAACCTTACCTGCTCTGCTGAGCATATTCAGACTAGGTGCACCCCCCCCCCCTCTTTCAGCACTGACACTATGGCCAGCTTTGTGCTATGCTACCATATGCTATTATGCAGTGTCATATGAAGCAGGTACAGAAAATTCATGACAGCAAGAGACTAGGGCAACAGGCTCTAAAAATTTAGGTCACATCTTTGCAGATGAGCTATGACTCCATCCAGCAGACAAGCGCTCCCTTGCAGCACTGGATCATTAAATGGGGAATAGACTGTAGGTGGTCTTCTCATCAAGAGTAGTAATGCTGCATGGATTCCCCCCTCTTCTCCCATCTGCATAGATTCCCCAGCTTCTCCATCAATGGGTAGTAGGAAGCTACTAGAATTTGCCTTGACCTGGCCATCTAGCCTTGATGGTACCCTGCAAGCCTCAGATCCCCATATGCTATAGGGAAGGGGGGGGGGGGTGTACTCTAACCAGCTTCTGCACCTTAAGGCAGCCTGGAGTAAGGAGCCCGACAATTGTGTAGCTACCTCTGCAGCTGGGATGTCAGCTCCAGGTACACATGGAGGGTACCCGGCAAGCCTCAGATCCCCAAATGCTAGAAGGGGGGGGGGGGGCAATCCTCAGATTCCCAAATGCTAGAGGAGAAGAGGGGGGGGGGCAAGCCTCAGATCCCCAAATGCTAGAGGAGAGGAGGGGGGACCTCTAACCAGCTTTTGTACCTGAAGGCAGCCTGGAGTAAGGAGCTGACAATTGTGTAGCTGCCTCTGCATCTGGGATGCCAGCTCCTGGTACACATGGAGGGTACCCTGCAAGCCTCCGATCCCCAAATGCTAGCAGAGGGGGGCAATCCTCAGATTACCAAATGCCATAGGAGGGGAGGGGGGAGCTCTAACAAGCTCCTGCACCTGAAGGCAGCCTGGAGTAAGGAGCCCGACAATTGTGTAGCTACCTCTGCAGCTGGGATGTTAGCTCCAGGTACACATGGAGGGTACCCTGTAAGCCTCATATCCCCAAATGGTAGAGAAGGGAATGGGGGGGGCAGTCCTCAGATCCCAAAATGCTAGAGGAGGGGGGGGGGGACTCTAACCAGCTCCTGCACCTGAAGGCAGCCTGGAGTAAGAAGCCCGACAATTGTGTAGCTGCCTCTGCCGCTGGGATGCCAGCTCCTGGTACACATCGAGGGTACCCTGCAAACCTCAGATCCCCAAATGCTATACGAGAGGGGGGGCAATCCTCAGATTTCCAAATGCTATTGGGGGAGGGCAATCCTCGGATCCCCAAATGCTAGGGGAGGGGGGACCTCTAACCAGTTCCTGCACCTGAAGGCAGCCTGGAGTAAGGAGCCCGACAATTGTGTAGCTGCCTCTGCAGCTGGGATGCCAGCTCCTGGTACACATGGATTACTGCCTATGGGCTGCTGCTTTATTTCTGCACATCCTAATTAAATTAGAGCAGTGTTGGCACAACATATAATTGCTAATCTATTGCTACCAAAACCATTGATTTAAAAAAAATACCCTTACTTCTCCTTGCTCCATCTATTAAGCTTGTTGGGCACAGGACTATGCCATTCCCTCTAATTACAGCCTATTCCTCCTTGTTAAACCCCCTACAGCAAGCATCTGATAGAAAAGGAAGGGGAGGGGGGGGGGGTAAGATTTCTGCCCCACCCCTGCATAGACCTGAATCCCCCTATCCATTGCACATAGGCATGGTCAAGCATAACACATCGCAACGGTTGCTTGCAGTAAGCCCCTTACCTGTCAGTGCTTCCATTCTTTCAGCCAGGCAGGCTGGACTCAAGCAGATCTGGAGGAAGAAAAAAAATCATTCCCCTTCCTGTTACAATTCGCCTAGTCACAGCCCTTCCAGATCAGTGTCCCTCCCTCCTTGTCATAGTTGCAGATCCAGTGTGAGTTTCTGGGTCACCAGCCCTGAGATCCAGGTCCAGGATAGATGGGTTTGCTCCTTCCTAGGCTTGGCTTAGCAGATCCTGTGCAGATCTGCTCCTCTCTCTCTCTCTCTCTCTATCTCTCTCTCTCTCTCAGATTCTCTCCCTCCTCCTCTTTTTTTTTTCTCTGTGTGTGTCTCTGGCTCTTCTCGCTTTCCTGCCTCTCATTACTACTGCATGCTGAGAAACAGACAAGCTGGCTGTCCTGGAATTCACTTTCCTTTCTCTGTGCTGTGCGGCAGATAGGTGGCAGCCAGGATCCTTCTGACTGCAAGCAAATACTCAGACATAACCCAGGAGGCAACAGCAGCACCTGCTCAACTGCTCTCTTCAATAGCTATGAGAAAATATTCCCAGCACTTGCATTGGGGGTCTGAAAAGCAGGAGACTTGCATGGGGTCTGCCAAGAATAAGACATACATTGGGGTCTGCCAAGAATAAGGCATACATTGGGGTCTGCCAAGAATAAGACATACATTGGGGTCTGCCAAGAATAAGACATACATTGGGGTCTGCCAAGAATAAGACATACATTGGGGTCTGCCAAGAATAAGACATACATTGGGGTCTGCCAAGAATAAGACATACATTGGGGTCTGCCAAGAATAAGGCATACATTGGGGTCTGCCAAGAATAAGACATACATTGGGGTCTGCAAAAGAATAAGACATACATTGGGGTCTGCCAAGAATAAGGCATACATTGGGGTCTGCCAAGAATAAGACATACATTGGGGTCTGCAAAAAAAATAAGACATATATTGAGGTCTGCCAAGAATAAGACATATATTGAGGTCTGCCAAGAATAGGACATACATTGGGGTCTGCAAAAGAATAAGACATACATTGGGGTCTGCCAAGAATAAGACATACATTGGGGTCTGCCAAGAATAAGACATACATTGGGGTCTGCAAAAGAATAAGACATACATTGGGGTCTGCCAAGAATAAACCATACATTGGGGTCTACCAAGAATAAGACATACATTTGGGTCTGCCAAGAATAAGACATACATTGGGGTCTGCCAAGAATAAGACATACATTGGGGTCTGCCAAGAATAAACCATACATTGGGGTCTACCAAGAATAAGACATACATTTGGGTCTGCCAATAATAAGACATACATTGGGGTCTGCCAAGAATAAGACATACATTGGGGTCTGCAAAAGAATAAGACATACATTGGGGTCTGCCAAGAATAAGACATATATTGGGGTTTGCCAAGGATAAGGCATACATTGGGGTCTGCCAAGAATAAGACATATACTGGGGTCTGCCAAGAATAAGACCTACATTGGGGTCTGCCAAGAATGAGACATACATTGGGGTCTGCCAAGAATAAGACATACATTGAGGTCTGCCAAGAGCAAGACATACATTGGGGTCTGCCAATAATAAGACATACATTGGGGTCTGCCAAGAATAAAACATACATTGGGGTCTGCCAAGAATAAGACATACATTGGGGTCTGCCAATAGCAAGACATACATTGGGGTCTGCCAAGGATAAGGCATACATTGGGGTCTGCCAAGAATAAGACATACATTGGGGTCTGCCAATAGCAAGACATACATTGGGGTCTGCCAAGGATAAGGCATACATTGGGGTCTGCCAAGAATAAGACATACATTGGGGTCTGCCAAGAATAAGACATACATTGGGGTCTGCCAAGAATAAGACATATACTGGGGTCTGCCAAGAATAAGACATACATTGGGGTCTGCCAAGAATAAGACATACATTGGGGTCTGCCAAGAATAAGACATATACTGGGGTCTGCCAAGAATAAGACATACATTGGGGTCTGCCAAGAATAAACCATACATTGGGGTCTACCAAGAATAAGACATACATTGGGGTCTGCCAAGAATAAGACATACATTGGGGTCTGCAAAAGAATAAGACATACATTGGGGTCTGCCAAGAATAAGACATACATTGGGGTCTACCAAGAATAAGACATACATTGGGGTTTGCCAAGGATAAGGCATACATTGGGGTCTGCCAAGAATAAGACATATACTGGGGTCTGCCAAGAATAAGACCTACATTGGGGTCTGCAAAAGAATAAGACATACATTGGGGTCTGCCAAGAATAAGACATACATTGGGGTCTGCCAAGAATAAGACATACATTGGGGTCTGCCAAGAATAAGACATACATTGAGGTCTGCCAAGAGCAAGACATACATTGGGGTCTGCCAATAATAAGACATACATTGGGGTCTGCCAAGAATAAAACATACATTGAGGTCTGCCAAGAATAAGACATACATTGGGGTCTGCCAATAGCAAGACATACATCGGGGTCTGCCAAGGATAAGGCATACATTAGGGTCTGCCAAGAATAAGACATATATTGGGGTCTGCCAAGAATAAGACATACATTGGGGTATGCCAAGAATAAGACATACATTGGGGTCTGCCAAGAATAAAACATACATTGGGGTCTGCCAAGAATAAGACATACATTGGGGTCTGCCAAGAATAAAACATACATTGGGGTCTGCCAAGAATAAGATATATACTGGGGTCTGCCAAGAATAAGACATACATTGGGGTCTGCCAAGAATAAAACATACATTGGGGTCTGCCAAGAATAAGACATACATTGGGGTCTGCCAATAGCAAGACATACATTGGGGTCTGCCAAGGATAAGGTATACATTGGGGTCTGCCAAGAATAAGACATATATTGGGGTCTGCCAAGAGCAAGACATACATTGGGGTCTGCCAATAATAAGACATACATTGGGGTCTGGAAAAGAATATGAATTCCATGGGGTCTGCAAAAAATAAGATGTGCATGGAGTCTACAAAGCATATGACTTATACTGGGGTCTGCGAAGAATGACAACTACATGGGGTCTGTAAAGAATGAGATCTGCAAAGAATGTACCTTGCGGCAGAGTCTGTGGAAAATAACACTTGCATGGGGTCCTGCAAAAAAATATAACTTGCATGGGGTCTGCCAAGAATAAGACAAGCATTGGGGTCTGCCAAGAATATGACATATATTGGGGTCTGCAAAGAATATGACTTGCATGGTGTCTATAATGAATATGACTTGTATTGGGTCTGCAAAAAATAAGATGTGTATGGGGTCTACAAAGCATATGACTTATACTGGGGTCTGTGAAGAATGACAACTGCATGGGGTCTGTAAAGAATGAGATCTGCAAAGAATGTACCTTGCAGGGGGGTCTGCAGAAAATAACTTTTGCATGGGTCCTGCAAAAAAATATAACTTCCATGGGGTCTACCAAGAATAAGACATATATTGGGGTCCACAAAGAATATGACTTGCATGGTGTCTATAATGAATATGACTTGTATTGGGTCTGCAGAAAAATAAGATGTGCATGGGGTCTGCAAAGCATATGACTTATACTGAGGTCTGCAAAGAAAAAGACTGCAGAGGGTTTGCAAAGAATACGCCTTGCATGGAGTCTGCAAAGGATGAAACTTGCATAGCAGTCTGAAAAGAGTAAGACTTGAAGGGGGTTTGCAAAGAATAGGACCTGAATTGGGGGTTGCAAAGACTTACAAAGATTTACATTTGGGGTATGCGAAGAATAGGAGTTGCAGAGGGTCAGCAAAGAATATGGCTTGCACTGGGGTCTGCAAAGAAGATGAGTTGCATAGGGTCTGCAAAGAATATGAGATAGTTTAAATAAAACTATCTTTTCTTATTCTCTGCATATATGTCTGATTCTTTGCAGACCCCATGTAAATCCATACACTAAACAATCTCAATGTACAGTCTCTATAGTATCTCCTTAGTTTTACTACAACTATGGAATATGAGGACAAACCTGAACAATCCATTCAATTAGTGTCAAATCAGGCAGGCATCTATACTACATACACTATATTGTCAAAAATATTGGGATGCCTGCATTTACACGCACATGAACTTTAATGGCATCCCAGTCTTAGTCCGTAGGGTTCAATATAAAGCTGGCCCACCCTTTGCAGCTATAACAGCTTCAACTCTTCTGGGAAGGCTGTCCACAAGGTTTAGGAGGGTGTCTATGGGAAGGTTGGACCATTCTTCCTAAAGCGCATTTGTTAGGTCAGGTACTGATGTCGGACGAGAAAGCCTGGCTCCAATTCATCCCAAATTGTGCAGGCCAGTCAAGTTCCTCTACCCCAAACTTGCTTATCCATGTCTTTATGGACCTTGTTTTGTGCATTGGTGGGCAGTCATGTTGGAACAGGAAGGGGCCATCCCCAAACTGTTCCCACAAAGTTGGGAGCATGAAATTGTCCAAAATGTCTTGGTATGCTGACGCCTTAAGAGTTTCCTTCACTGGAACTAAGTGGCCAAGCCCAACCCCTGAAAAACAACTCTAAGCCACAATCCCCCCTCCACCAAACTTTACACTTGACACAATGCAGGCAGGCAAGTGCTGTTCTTTGGGTAACCGCCAAACCCAGACATGGCCATCAGATTGCCAGACAGAAGCATGATTCATCACTCCAGAGTACACATCTCCACTGCTCTAGAGTCCAGTGGTGGCGTGCTTTACACCACTGCATCCAATGCTTTGCAATGCACTTGGTGATGAAAGCCTTGGATGCAGCTGCTCGGCCATGGAAACCCATTCCATGAAGCTCTCTACACACTGTTGTTGTGCTAATCTGAAGGCCAAATAAAGTTTGAACGTCTTTAGCTATTGACTCTGCAGACAGTTGGTGACTTTTTCATGCTGTGCGCTGACCCCGCTCTGTCATGTGACGTGGCCTACCACTTGGTGGCTGAGTTGCTGTTGTTCCAAGTTACTTCCACTTTGTTATAATCCCAGTAACAGTTGAGCGTGGAATATTTAGTAGCCAGGAAATGTCACGGATGCACTTATTGAACAGGTGGCAACCTATCACGGGACCACGCTTGAATTCATTGAGCTCCTGAGAGCGACCCATTCTTTCACCAATGTTTGTAGAAGCAGTCTGCATGCCTAGGGGCTTGATTGTATACACCTGTGGCCATGGAGGTGATTGGAACACCTGAATCACATGATTTGGAGGGGGGGCCCAATACTTTTGGCAATATAGTGTAATACTACATAGTTGATAGAATATCTAAAGTAGATTGTAAAATCACATTGTATAGTGTATGGTTGGTCTTAGGCTAGCCATAGATACCCAATTGTTCTCCTGAGAATAATTGGAATGGGGCAGGTGTTTGTCTTCAAATAAACCGGAAACAATAATGCAGTCATTGAGTACCTGTGATTCGGAATTGTCCCCTAGGATAGCTTTAAATTGGTTCTAAATGCAAAAGGTTTTTTTACCTTAATGCATTCTATGCATTAAGGTGAAAAATCTTCTGGGTACAGTTCCCCCCTCAAGTCCCACATTATATTTTCCTGAGCCCCATCTCAATCCAGTGATGTGCCACGGCTCTCCTGGGTCTCTCTCTCTTCATTGGCTTACACAGCAGCAGGAGCCATTGGCTCCTGCTGCTGTCAATCACAGCCAGTGAGCCAATGAGGAGAGCCATTCATAGGAGTGCAGCTGGCAGCAAGCCTGCTCTAGTGCACTACCCCGACCCTACCCCGACCCTAGCTAATACTGGAAACCTCTACTCTTCTTACCACTCCATCCCCCACAGCTAATTACCTCTTGTACCACTATCCCCTCCCTCCTAGATTGTAAGCTCCAAGGAGCAGGGCCCTCTAATCCCTCTTGTATTGAACTGTATTGTTACTGTACTGTCTCCCTTCATAATGTAAAGCGCGGAGCAAACTGGCACTATATAAATCCTGTATACTAATAATAATAATAGTGCACCCAAAGTAAGAGGCTTATTAATGGGGGCACTCAAGTTAGAGGAAGGAGCCAGGAACGGCAGCAGGGAGCATAAAGAAGAGAATCGGGGCTAATCTGTGAAAAAAATTTGCACAGAGCAGTTAAGTATAATATGTTTGTTATTTTTTTAAAATATACAACCTTTAGAATCACTTTAAGCAGGCCATACACTACACATATCCAATTGTATTATATCTGTCAAATCTCTCTGTCCACTCCCTTGTGACACAAAGCTGTCTTCCACAACCTCATCTTAATAGCATAGTGTGGCTGTTCCTCACCCAGTTTTAAGCCTCCTACACAGCTGTTTCTGTTTCAGGTAATGACTATGTTTCAACCTACATATGCAATTGATGATAATTATCACTTGCTTGCAGGGGCGGACTGACCATTTGGAAACTCAGGCACTGCCCGAGGGCCTGGGGTCAGTAGGGGGCCCCATGAAATGCCCCTGGTACCTTTTTCATAGGCTTTTTTCGAGTTTGGGACACAGGGGCCCCATGATCCCCTATTGTCAGTCCACCCCTGCATGTGGTATATACACAGTAAACTAATATAGAACTACTTAAAAAACAGCCTAAATTAAAATTACTCATTACTTTTTATGGGTGTGGTTTGAGTGTTCAGACCCTTACAAATGTCTTACATTAGAGATTTTCATACCTCCCAACTTTCTGTGATGGGAAAATACTAAATGTATGCAGCGTTTGTAATGGCAAAGGGTTATGGGGTGTGTTGGCTGCTGAGAGATCTATTGTTGATGTGGGATGTATTGTTGTGGGGGGTCTATTGTTGATGGTGGGGGATCTATTGTTGCCAGGAGGTCAACTGTTGCAGGCAGGGATTTACTGTTGGGAGAGAGGTCTATTATTGCTGGCTGCTAGAAGGTACTGTATATTATTTCTGGGGTAGATCCAGGGGCGGACTGACCATTTGGAAACTTGGCCACTGCCCTAGGGCCCGGGGTCAGTAGGGAGCCCCATGAGATGCCCCTGGTACCTTTTTCATAGGCTTTTTTGAGTTTGGGCAAGGACACAGGGGCCCCATGATCCCCTATTGCCCGGGGGCCCCATGAGTTGTCAGTCCGCCCCTGCTTGCTTGATATAGTTGGTTAACCATACACTTGACTCTAATTCTACAAAATCCCTGACTTTGACCAAGTGTACAAATGGTACAAGCATAAGAACCGATGCTGGTTTGAAGCCAAAGGGTTTCCACACCAAATATTGATTTGATTTAGCATTGACTTCTGTTTGCTCACTACGCATTTTATAAATTAATAAAAATAAACAATTACTTTTTTTCTAAACCACTCACACCTGCCTAAAACATGCACAGTACTATATATTACTTTATTTTTTTTTCCAGAAGATGAAATTACTCTTTATAGATTGATCTTTTGTGTAAAATCAATTGCTCAAAACTTTGTTAAAGACTGTGCATGCCAGACTTGTGGCCGGTTCCTATGCTAGATAATGACAGAACAATGCTTGCAGATACAAAATTGTGCTCTGTTGCACAACCATCATATTAGGATCAAAAAATTGATCGGCAAAAAGATTATTCAGCTAACTCAAAAATGCCCCCCAAATTTTTTTTTTTTCTGTAAATTTCTATTGTGTATTTTTTAAGGCTAGTTTCACCAAAAATATGAGCGATTTGTCATAGGTGAACAAACACAACATTTGAAATTGCAAAACATTGTTAATTTACATCCATAGGTAGTCTATGAGTTTAACTCAAGGCAGTCACAAAAAATGAATACAGAGTCCGGCATGCACATGTGCTGACACATAGGGGTTTATTTACTAAAGCTGGAGAGTCCAAAATCAGACTCCCTTCTGCATAGAAACCAATCAGCTTCCAGGTTTCATTGCCAAAGCTTCATTGAACAAGCTGAGGTTAGAAGCTGATTGGTTTCTATGCAGAAGGGAGTCTGATTTTGGACTCTCCAGCTTTAGTAAATAAACCCCATAACATCAAGAAAAGAGCCAAAAGCAGACAGATTACCCTTTCAATCTTCTGCTGTTCCGTCACTGTCCAGTCACAGACTAGAGACAGGAAAATGACCTAGTTATGTTGATTGAGTGTAGAAGAGAAAAATCAGGATGTGAGTGGGAAAAGGCCTGAAGGCAGCTAGTTTTGCAAAGGCACCTATTTATAGAAGGTGTTTGCATCATTGGTGTTAACAACATGTCTTTCTTCATTACGAGAATATTTTTTGGGAAAGCTCTTCCTTTTTCCTGACCATGCTTTTGTGGATGCATTCCATCTTTGGAGTCTTCTTCTGCAAGCAACCTTGGATTTTTTTCCACTGGCATCCATTTCATATCAACATCCTGATGTCCCTCAAGCAGGACTGGGCTTCTCTTAGCATTGAGAGTGACCATTTCCATTATCTATGTAGAGACAGTTATATTCTCAGCAAGTGCTCAGCAAAGGTTCCATATACCAATAGTTTATGGTTACTCGCAACCCCAAAAGATGTAAGTTATATTACCTTTTTACTCGATCTTTGGCTGAAAAATGTTATGTTCCATGGTTTCTACAGAATATCATATATGGATTCTCTCGTCTATCCTCTTTCCACATTTTTAAAGCCATCCCAGTGAAGTTTCTTTTTTCTACTCCAAGAGACACATGACCAAGTTCAGGTCACCCAACTTCCTGTGGTGTCTGGAAGGGCTGTGTAACTCTCAGATAACAATGGCCAAAAATGCAAACACTGTACCAAAGGTCCTGCTGCTCCCTATAGTAAATTGTCTTCTTCTCATTGCAGGTAAACGTGATGGATGGATTCCAAGCAGAAGCAACATGCTGTCATTGAGTTCTTGACAAAGAAGGGGTGCAGGCCAGAAGGCTACAGAATGTTTATGAAGACATTGACAAGAGCTATGTCTTCTCATTGGTGACTCTTATCAATGGTGTCATCTCCGTGAACATTCTGTAACCTTCTGTGGGTGTTGGGCAGCCTAAACCCCTCCTTTGTCAGGTACTCAATGAGGGCATGCTGCTTTTGCTTAGAACCAATTATTTACCAGCAATGAAAAGAAGAAGAGTTACTATAGAGCAGTGGTCTCCAAACTGCAGCCCTGTAGCTAGATGTGGCCCTTTGCTTGCCTCTATCCAGCCCTTGGGGCACTGTTCCATCCACAGCTAACACCGATAATGAGGCACCATTCCTCCCACTGATACCAGTGGTAGGCCACTATTCCTCCAACAGATACTAATGATAGGGTGCTAACCCTCCTATTCATATAAAAAATGGGGCAGTATTATTCCCACTGATACCAACAACGGGGAACTATTCCTTCCACTGATACCAACAATTAGGCACTAATCTTTCCACTGATAACAATAGGGCACTATTACTCCCACTAAAACAAATGATGGGGTATTGTTTACTCTGACTAACGCTGGAGCATTTTCCACTCCTACTGGCCACAGTTCGGCGCCCTTAAATTCTGAAGGACAGTAAACTAACCCTTTGTTTAGAATGTTTGGAGACCCCTGCTATAGAGGAAGAGTTACTCTCCCAGTACGTGAAAGTTGAACAACCTATGTAAGTTAGAAAAGTTATGCCCGCTCTTGCATTACTTTTGGTACAGCCCTTGTTTTGTTTTTTTGTTTTTTTAAGGTAAGACATTTTCTATGTATATATCCCAATGATACATTTAGCGGTTTGCTTAGGCAGGGCAAGGCAACTAGTTCACTTTAGAGTGGTTGTAAACCCTTACATATAACCAGTGAAGTAACTGACCTCAGGTGATACACAGAGATTAAACAAATCCTCCTTCATAAGCTGCACCTGTGTATTTGCAGACTTCTCTTTTTTTTTTTTTTATTCCAAAAAACGTTTATTAATGACGTGCGGAGTGAAACAGACAATATGCAAATTATACTTGTACATGACATTCGGCAATGCATAACCTGAAACAACCACGGGGTAGCGTGCAGAAATATATGCAACATTGTTTTACTAATCTACGAAAGACTGATGCTTGTAATACTCAGGTGGTGTGTTAGTACGGTTGAAGATATTACCACTTCGAGTCTCCTACGTGTGTAAAATTCGCTGCGGAGCTATGATGGGCAGGAGGATAGATGCGGTACTAACACCACTGGCGAGGCCAGCATCCACGACCGTATGGGTAGCTGAAAGGCAACCAAAGCTGTCGTGGAGGCCACTGTTAAGTGTTGAAAGAGTAAGTTGGTTGAGAGCATGCCAAGATCCTCTGGGAAGGTATCCGGAGTCTGTCAACACATGTACCAAGAGAGAGAGAAGAAAGATAAAGAGAAAAGGAATTGGGGGTAAAGGAGAGAAAGGAAAAGAAGAGAGACAAAAAAAAGGGGGGGGAGGGGAGGGGGGGGGGAAGCGAACTGGATTTGTGTTATCATCAATGCCAAGGGTCATATGTGGAGGAGTTCAGGCGTTAGGCTGTCACCCAGGGCAAGTGGGTGGGGAATAAGCTGTAGAAGGGAGGAGAGCAGCCTACCATAGGGTCTAGGGTAAAGGAGTATCTCTCAGAGGGGGATTCAATTAAATCAAGCTGAGCGGTCCATGAGGGATCGGTATGTAGGGGTAGTTGTGAAGTGAGTCCAGCAGGCCCAAGTATGGGAGAATTTAGTAGGGGTGTCCAGAGCAGTCGCAATCAGTTCTTCCATTTCTGCCATTTTACACACACGGATAAGCCAATCATGTATGGAAGGAGGGTGAGTAGAGCCCCATAGAACAGGTAGACAGAGTCTGGCTGCGTTGACCATTTGCATGGCTAAGGATTTGAAGTATTGTCCCTTGGGAAGGGAAGAATGATGGAGAAGGAACTGGGCTGGGGACAGAGCTAAGGGCAAGGTGGTCACAGAAACTACAAGCCTATGGACCTCCCGCCAGAATGGTTGGATGCCCGGAGAGGATGCCCGGAAAGACCCATCTGATGTCCCACATCTCCAACGACTGTTGGGGAAGGAGGGGATGAAGTGAGAGATTCTCAAGGGAGTTTGATACCATCTCGAAGCCAGTTTATAGCCGTTTTCCTGTGTCGAAACATTAAGGGAGCATTTATGGGAGTACATAAATATTAGGTCCCAGTCGGAGTCCGACAGACTATCTACCAGGTCTCTATTCCAAGCCCGGCAGGAGGGTAGAGAGTTGTAGGCCCTACTTTCAATGAGGAGGGGGTAAATTTCCGAGATCAGATGTTTACGTGGTTCAGCTTTCGAGCAAATCGATTCGAAAGGAGTAAGAGGACGAGTCCAGTTATGGAACGGTTTGTGTGAACTCAAGAAGTGCCTAATCTGCAAATAAGCCCAAAAAGGAAAATCGCGAGTACCCAGGTTTTCACACAGGTCGTGGAATGGTTTCATCTTACCTTCGTGGAGAAAGTGTTTAACCAAAAGCTGGTCATGTGGCCAATGTGTGGATAAAAAGTCTTTGTGCATACCAGGGGGGAAGTCAGGATTAAGGCGAATAGAAGTTAGGGGATTCGGTGACTTGGAAATGGATGCAGATTTACAAGACAGGTGGCAAACTTTTAAGGTGGGCCCCACCAAAGGGTGTGTGAGAAGGGCTTGAGGCGTGTGTTTTGGCAGGAGCCATGGAATCGATGCCAGGGGTGAGGATGAGAAGGCAGTTTCCAGGTGGACCCAGTCTTTAGATGCAGTGTGGAGTCTTCTCTTATCTTTACAGATATTCAAAGTGCTGAATTTATAAAACGTTCCTGAGAGTTCTGAAATAAAAGGGGTGGAGACTTGCACTTTCACTCTGTAGAGCTCAGTGAGAAGAGCTCTGAGAGCTGATTGGAGAGAAGAGACACACCCCCTCCACACAGCTCACAGGAACAGAGCCAAGGCTGGTAATCACCTGGAGATCCCTCCCCTGACACTATTTTTCTATTGGTGTCAGCAAAACTAGCAGAGGAACCAAACAGCAGACAGAAATGACACTTAGTGCTCTTAATTGAGTGCATAGAGGGATATGCTTTGTTCATATTTCACGTTTGAGGTTCACAACCACTTTAATGCCAACTCATGCAACTGCATATACCTACCTTTCCTCTGCTGCTCTGTTCTTTGGCAGGAATGAGAAGCCATGCTGTGTCAGCTCTACTGTACACTGGAACTAACACAGGTCTGGGGACTTCCTCCTGTCTACTGTACACTGGAACTAACATAGGTCTGGGGACATTCTCCTGTCTACTGTACACTGGAACTAACACAGGTCTGGGGACTTCCTCCTGTCTACTGTACACTGGAACTAACATAGGGCTGGGGACTTCCTCCTGTCTACTGTACACTGGAACTAACATAGGTCTGGGGACTTCCTCCTCTCTACTGTACACTGGAACTAACACAGGTCTGGGGACTGAGTGGACAGATACCAATCATTAGTCACATGGGAGGAAGGGGAGTGAGTCACATATTCCCCCATCTTGGAATTAACTGGATTTTCTCTTCCCTTCTGCAAGCAAAGTGGAGCAATGTGTGAGAGTAGCAAAGGTTTTTTTTTTACAAGGCTGCAACTGCTCTAAGCAACTCGAGCAATATGAGCAGTGATGGGGTTAATAGGTCTGTCTATAAAGGGTAGGTGTCACTGACTTTTCACTGTTTCAGAGGGGGAATTAAATTGGTGCCTATACGAGGCTGCTGGGTGCAGCATTCACAATCATTTTCTTTGTGTTTCCCTGAAGACAAAGTACTGTATATTCGTTTTGGTTCTACTTTTTTTGGAAAGGCTTAAAGTGGTTCTAAAGGCAGATGATTTTTTACCTTCACCACTTAACGACCGCCCTATAGCAGATATACTGCTACAGGGTGGCACCTGTGTGCAGAATCACGTATAGGTACGTGATTTTGCATATCCAGGTAGAGGGCGCGCGAGAGCCGCGCGTGCCCTACCCGCACCGCCATTCACAGCTACGTTTGTCAATCACCGGGTCCCGGCTGGTAATTACCCACTGGCACCCGGTGATTAGGATCTCCGTCGGGGAGGAGGGCTGCTTTGTTTACTAACAGCCCTCCTCCCTGTCGGCTTAGGCACACTGCTCTGGATGGCTGTGCACAGCATAGCCATCCAGAGCACTGTCCTTACAGTGAAGCACCAACACACCGCCCCCCAAGTAAAACACTCCCAGCACACAGTTAACCCTTTGAGCGCCCCTCATATTAACCCCTTCCTGCCCAGTGCCATTAGTACAGTGTCAGTGCTTTTTTTTAACTGTGAGCTGCAGTGTCTGGGAGGGGAAGGGTGTGAGACACAAATGAAGCAGGATTTGGCTCAATCATTAAAGGCAAAAGAAGTGTTTTACTTCATGAGGATTGTGCATCCCATAGTAACTGGATTTGGTACTTGTTTAGACTGTCATACAAGAGCCTTTAGCTGGCATTTAAATTGACGGGTGCTTGGATGTGCTCCTCTGTTTTAAATTAACCTCATGCTGAAAAAAAAAATAATACAGGTCATTGCTGACCTCCTTCTAAAAATTCTAGATATCTATCTATAGGCTATCTCAAACAGCAACACTTTTTGTGTGACTGATCCAAATCAAAACTTAGGTCAGTAGCTCAGAGAACTGAAGACTGTGGATTAACATACAATGAACATTTTTCAAAAACAGTACAGGAATGGCAATCTGTGTATGTTCCCACATTTCCTTTCAGATGAGTGGCATAGGCATCATTTGTTTTCCTAGCCTCTAATATTGAAAGTTCAAGTATTTCCATTAAAATGGGCTAATATAGGACTTATGTAATGATGCACAAAATCAAGGCTATGCAGTTGTAATAAAAATTTTTAAGAAAATTACCTGTCATATGAACAATCCAGATTACCTAGTTGGGTACTGAGGTACTGCATAAGCTGCAGAATCATCAAAGTCTGTGATATCAGCAATAGTAAATGGAGTTAGTGGGACTATACAGTCAGTATACCAGTCTGCTAACCCCTTCAAGGGCAGTTGGGACAGCCATCTGCTGAAACAGAACAGCCAGATGTCATAATCGTAACCTTTACAATTCTATGAAGTCATAGGGAACAATAGGTCTGGCATAGCTGGAACATATACTATATATATATATATATATATATATATATATCTATATATATAAAATATTTGAGATATATATATATATATACACATTTGATATATAATATTTTACATTCTATATATATATATATATATATATATACAGTGGGGATCGAAAGTTTGGGCACCCCAGCTAAAAAGTTGTATTAATGTGCATAAAGAAGCCAAGGAAAGATGGAAAAATCTCCAAAAGGCATCAAATTACAGATTAGACATTCTTATAATATGTCAACAAAAGTTAGATTTTATTTCCATCATTTACACTTTCAAAATAACAGAAAACAAAAAAATGGCGTCTGCAAAAGTTTGGGCACCCTGCAGAGTTAATATCTTGTACTGCCCCCTTTGGCAAGTATCACAGCTTGTAAACGCTTTTTGAAGCCAGCCAAGAGTCTTTCAATTCTTGTTTGAGGTATCTTTGCCCATTCTTGAAACTGAAAATAGTTGACGCTCACAAAGCTGGAGAAGCCTATAAGAAGATAGCAAAGCGTTTTCAGATGTCAATATCCTCTGTTCGGAATGTAATTAAGAAATGGCAGTCATCAGGAACAGTGGAAGTTAAAGCAAGATCTGGAAGACCAAGAAAAATATCAGACAGAACAGCTCGCAGGATTGTGAGAAAAACAATTCAAAACTCCTTTTGGAGATTTTTCCATATTTCCTTGGCTTCTTTATGCACATTAATACAAATTTTTAGCTGGGGTGCCCAAACTTTCGATCCCCACTGTATATATATATATATATATATATATATATATTTGCTTTTTTGTTTTTGCTTTTTTTACATTTTAAATATTTATTATATATATATATATACACATATCACAACAGTGATGATTAATTCCTAATTAATTTTTTGCCAATGACATTCATCACTCTATGGATGATGGCCGCACTGGTCATTGATAAATACATACACACATTCACATCAGTGATGATTACTTCTTAATTATTCTTAATTTATTACTAATTATTCTTTCCCGTGGCATTCATCAGTCTATGGATTCATAGCATTCATAGCCATTGGTAGGCATTGGAGGCCCAGTTAATCATTTCCTAACCCAGCTATTATCAGTTGGAATGAGCGATGGTTATCCTATGTCTTCGGTAGTACAATCATTTGTTAAGTGGTTGTTATACTTACCTGCTTACTAACATGTTATACTTACCTGCTTATTAAACAAGTTATACTTACCTGCTCTGTGTATTGGTTTTGCACAGAGCAGTCCCGATCCTTCTCTTCTCAGGTCCCTCGCTAGCACTTCTGGCTCCTCCCCTCCGCTGAGTGCTCCAAAAGCAAGCCACCATAAGACACACACAATGGGGCTTGGCCCTGCGCCACCCCTTGCTCCTTCCTCGCTGGCTCTGATTAACAGCAGTGGGAGTTGATGACCAATGAGGAGCAAGAGACCTATGAAAGCCATGAGAGCCTCGGCTCTCGTGCAGATCTCTAGCTCGAGATCTGGCTCAAGTATGTATTTATGGGGGTCTGCAGGGATAGCTGCATGCAGAAGGTTTTTTACCTTGCTCTATAGAAAGCATCTTCTGCCTTTAAATCCACTTCGGGGCCCTGTGCAGGACAAAAAAATAGCGAGTTTCACACTAAGAAGCCCTCCCCCCTTACCTTCAATCACTTATCCTAAACTTGTTTTGTCCTCTTAAAGTGTACATTACCCTAAATATTTATAATTTATATAAATAATTATGTTTAGATTTTTTTCTCTGTGTGTTCACATGTATATTTTATAAATCATAGTCTCTATTATTTTAATGTACGTCTTCCATCAGAAGCCTTTGGTTGATCCTGCCAGTCACCTTTCTGCCTTGTTCTAAATTGACCACACAAAGTACAAGGATGATTTGTATTTGCATGGTCGGTTTTCACCCTATGGCTGGCCAATCAGAGGTACAAGGACACTGTGCAGACACACAGCATGCCTGTACTAGATAGTTTATTCAGCCACATCCCCCAGATCGACCAGTCACAGCCAGCCTCCTGAGCACCCTCATAAAAGAACAAAACAGGGAGCACTCTCCACGTGCATTACCTTGATAATATGAAATGTATTTAAAAATGCAAAAACACACTCACAAGCCATAAAGGCCATAAAAACAGAGACAAGAAGTCAAAGGATGCCAGCCTTGGACAGCATGGGTCCTCAGATAAAGGCTAACGTGTTTTGGGAGTTGAACTCCCCCTCATGTTTTGCATTGTATTGGTATTGTTCTGTCACATGTTGTGTCTCCCTTTGTAATGTACAGCGCTGAGCGAACTATTGGCGCTTTATAAATACTGTATAATAATAATAATAATAATAACTCCCTTCCTCTGAGCACCCCCACTTGGTCAAGCTTGTACGTTGCATCAGAGTGCACAGACTATGGAATACAGGCACAATGCGTGTCTGCACAGTGTCCTGTAATGCCACACGCACTATCAGGAAAAAGAGATGTATGGTCACATGGCAGTCCTTTTTAACCTTGTAAAAAAAACTAAGAAAGATCATTTCTGAAACTAAGCAAAAGCAGTTGCGATTCCTGCATAGAGAAAGCGTTGATGACATAGTATGTTCACACCTACTTTAACATTTACCCTCTTTCTGTATTAAAGTTTAAAGTAATATTATAGGCTGTTTTTTTTTTTACATAAAAAAGGAACGGTATTGCATAGGGTGGTCCTTTGTCTTTTTGTCAGACCCCTACCCTCCTCATAGGGCTGCTCTTAATGTCTCCTGTGAGACCTGGATGTGAAGGGAGAGGTGCTGCAGCTGGGACAGTGCTGGCAGGAGCCAGGTAAGTGTTTAGGGATGGGGGTGGGTAAGAAAATTAGTGGGGCATTTTCCCTAATGCAAAGAATGTATTTAGGGGAAAAAAATGTAGACTTTACAACTACTTAAACCACCCCATAAAATATACATTTAAAGTATTTGTAAAATTCTAACAATGAACGTCTCTTATTTGCTTCATTTTGGTCCATTAAACTCTTCATGCCGGCGAAACACAAATGTGCGGCCTCCCGCCGTCTGGGCCTAGACGCCGAGCGGCCGCATATTTGCGTTCTAATAAAAAAAGAACATATGTGCTGACAGCGCGCGCCCTGCCCGCTCCCAGCACACATGTCCGGTACTCACGGAAAGGTCCTGATCTCCTCTTTTGATCGGGACCTTTCCCGATCATGTGACAGCGTGTCACGGCGGTAACATGACCCTAAACCCCGCCCCGCCTCCCGACTTCTGAAACCCTTAAAGGACCGGGAGGCGCCGGCGTGAAGGGGTTAAATACACCTTTTAAAGTGTTTTCTTATATTAATTCAATAGCTGCTAAAAACACCTGTTGATCTCAGCAAAAATGCGTTGAACTCTGAACTTCATGATCACTCTGCGTGTGTGTTATCAGATAGCATCATTCCTTTTTCTGTACATGGAATATAGAACACCTTGGCCTATGTTACAGTATATACACGATATTGCAAAAAGAATTGGGACACCCCTCCAAATCATTGGATTCAGGTATTCCAATCACCTCCATGAAGGTAAAGATCCTTGAGCCTTTAGAACCTTCTTTAACCTTTACCATCTAACTAACATTTAGAATTAACTTCCTAAATGAAAACCATTAAAGTGTCACTTTAAGATGTGTGTTTTTGATTTAGACTGCAGAACACCTCTCCTTTTTCAATACATAGGGGTAAGGTGTTCTGTAGTTCACAGAGGTTAAATGGGCAGGTCTAACAACACTGCTTGAGAGAACACTTCTGAGTGCACAAGATATTATTTATGTTCTCCATGTTATTTATATGTTCTCCAATTCTTGTTTTTAAAGTTCTAACTGTTCTTCCAACATACTGTAAATGACAAGGACATTCCAGCATATACACCACATGTGTGGATTCACAAGATATCAATGATTTAATTTTATATTCTCAATTGGTTGGAGAAGACCTAACATTTTTTATTTTCCTATTTCTAAATGTAAAGCATGTGTTTTTACATGCTTTACATTTGTTACAGTAATGGAATCCCTCCAGACTGGGAAACAAACTCATGCGTTTAGGTGGATCGATAATGTTATGTATGATTCTTGTTCTTAAAGATTTATTTTTTCTATATATAAAGCTTGGTTTACTTGGAATAATATTCCTCAACACTTTATCCCTCATTAGTATAGGCCAATGTTTCTTTACAATGTTTTCTATATCTTTGTACTGAGCATTGAAATCAGTAATAAACCCAACTCTTAGATTCTTACTCTCACCATTCTTCCTTTCTAATAAGGTATCTCTATTCTTAGATTCTACAGCATCTCTTTCTTTGTTTAAAAAGGTTTCATCATATCCTTTCTCTAAATCTTTTTATCAACAAATTGGTTTGTGACAAAAAAAAATCAGTATCTAAATTACAGTTTTCTTTAATATGAATAAATTGACTCCTTGGTGTGCTATAAAGCCACCTTGGATGATGACAACTAGATACTGGTATATAACTATTTCTGTCCACTTCCTTAAAGTATGCGTCAGGGACCATCGCGACGCATGGGTCTACACATGCATAGGTGTCTGTCAAGACATGCAGGCAGCAGGGCACTAGGACCCAGGCGCACCCGTCGTCTATGACAGTACTGGGCAGGCACTAGGACCTAGGCTGCGCCTGTCAGGTGCAGGGCGGGCTACTTAAACCAGCCCTGAACAGACACTTGTTGCCGAATGGTCTTTGCGTATCCTGTTGCCTGTGTTGTGAGTACTCTGATCTGGATTGTCTGACCTTGTTGCCTTCTCCTGTCCTGACCCCTTGGCTTGCCTGACTCTGCTCCTGGATGCTCCCTTATAGATCTGATCTTCTGGTATTGACCCTGCGTGTGACCCGACTATCCCTTGCCTACCGTCTTGTACCGCACCGACCCGCTAGTTATTGACACGGCCTGTTTGACTCTGATCTTGCTCATTCATCCATCCATCCCTCAGGGATCCCCGGGCTCCCTCGCATCAGACTCTTAACCCACAGGAGCCTCTGGCAGACTCCTCTACCTCTGGTAGAGATACCCGGTAGCTGCGACCTGGTCCAGGGGCGCTCCAAGTCCATCCCCACCATCAGGGGCCCTGGTGAACAAGTGCTCCGGTACTTAGACTCTGCACTCTGGGGAGGCTCTATCAGGGGACTGATAGAGGTGCTGTCAGGTGGTCCGTTACAGTATGTTTCAGTATAAATTTGACCTCCACACGAAACGCGTAGGGTGGAGCTTCAGACTAACATCACTATGTTCTGTAAGAGGCTGTCGTCTTGGCTTTCTGTGATTTTAAACGAAATGTGTTTGTTGCTAGTGTCGGCTATGATGCTGTTCCATGTGTGTGGATTACAAATAAACGTGTCGTACGGTATCACACGATCGTTTGCTTTGTTTTTCTTTTCTTTTCTGAGCCTCTGTATGAAGTTCTTGGAATTCGGTCTGGAAGTTTTTGCTGCTGAATTTATAGATCTGCAGGGTATTGCTCCCAGAGAGGATAAATAAGTGTCTGGATATCTGAGTCTCTCTGATTTGCAATATACTACATCAACAAGCTGAGAGAGGAATAATTTGAAAAGCTGGTGATCGCTGAGTCTACCTGCAGAGTATTGCTCCCAGAGCAAACAAGTGCAATTGCTGGTTTATAATTTAACTGGCAATTTGCTCTGGTGAGTTTATTCATTTCTGTTGGTGGTAGATTTGCACAAATCTGTTCTCATGGTGATGGACATTTTTCACTGTTTATAGAAAGAGAAAATTCTTAGAGACATTCTTTGGTCATTTAATTTTTCACTGTTTTATTTATCACTGTTTGATTTGGACATTTAATTTGATAGTGCTACCTTTTTTTTTCTTTTACTCAGTATTCCCGAGTGTAGCTCGGGGTAGAGTTTCAGTACCAAAAGCGGTAACCTCGAGCTACACTCGGGCTTACCATGCAGCGTTGCATAGGGAGTCCCTGCAGCACTCACCTTGTCCTTCGCTCCAACGATGTGTCCCCTGCAGCGTCCCCGGCCATCTCCTCCGGCCGATGCCGGCATCTGGCTTCCGTGTTCCGGTCCCTGTGACGTCGGGACGGAACCGGCGGCAAATTTGAAATTTTTTTAAAAATGTCATTTTTTAAAAAATGATTATTACATAGTAAAACATTGCTGTTTCAAAACATTTCACATACATTGTGTCCCTACTGCTTTGTCCAGCGCCCTGCCTGCATTTTTACTTTTCTTTCTGCCTGGAAACTTAGAAAAGTCCATGGCATCCAAAAAGCATACCTTTACGTCAAAAGCGGTTTTAGACCGGCTAGAGAACAGCGATAGTAAATCAGAACCACTTGCAGAATTGAGTGATAATGATTCGTGGAGGAAATTCGTCATCAGACACTGAAAACGATTCTGCGACTTTGCTCAGTGATGTGCGAACTTGGCACTATATTTCAAATTTCAGTGTTTTCGGTTTGATTATATTATTGAATTAAATGTATTATTATTATATTATTATTTTTTATGATTATTTATTCAATTATAATTTATGATTTTGTGTTTCAAGTTTTATAATATCCGGAATGTTTAATAGACTCTTGTTCGGACAGATTTCAGTGAGTTATTTCTAAATTACAGGCCTACAATAAAAAAAAATACATATTTCCATGCAAAAAAATGGTACCGCTTTCAGCACCAAAAATCGGAAATAATCATACCGCCAGGGAGGTTAAGGTTGAGCATTCCTGATGTATTCTTTGCACATTTTTGAACAAAAGACATAACAAAACACTTTCAATGGTATATTTAAAAGACCAACAAGGAGCAAATAACAGAAGTTGGAGTTTGGGGTTGGAGGTTGTATGTGTATGTTGGGGTCTATATACACTTTCATATACGTAGTTATCCCAAGAACCGAACTGTCAGGTCAATACTTTCCTTATAGGTTGAAAAAGCTAGAGTTGTACCATGGTCTTCAAGATCCATTACCAAACAACTTGAGGGCCCTTCACAACAACATGCTCCAACCCACTTACTGTCCATGGTATGTCATTTTTAAGACCTGTGTCAACGGGTATTTGGCTTGTATCAATAGCAATAGTTTGACATCATTTTGCAGTGAAATCCTTCTAATTTGTATTTGCCTCATTTTGTTTCAAAGGAGTTTTGCATTGCCATGGACTTAGTCCTTAAAAAAAGTCAGGGATTGGTATTTCGAAGGCAGACTGAGAAAGCAACATTTCACTAGCTGGCCATTAACCTCCCTGGTGGTATTCCCGAGTGTAGCTCGGGATAAAATTTGAGTACCAAAAGCGGTAACTCCGAGCTACACTCGGGCTTACCATGCAGTGTTGCTCAGGGATTCCCTGCAGAGCTTACCTTGTCCTTCACTCCCACGATGTGTCCCCTGCAGTGTCCCCGGCCATCTCCTCCGGCCGATGCCAGCATCCGCCTTCTGTGTTCCGGTCCCTGTGACGGCGGGACGTACGAGCGCCGGCAGCGGCGGGAAATTTGAAAATGTTAAAAAATGTAATTTTTTTCCAAACAAATTTTTCATAGTAAAACATTGCTGTTTCAATCCATTTCACATACATTTTGTCCCGAGTGCTTTGTCCGGCGCCCTGCCTGCATTTTGTCAGTTCTTTCTGCCTGGAAACTGAGAAACGTCCATGGCGTCCAAAAAGTGTCCCTTTAGGTCAAAAGCGGGTTTAGATCAGCTAGAGAATAACGATAGTAAATCAGAACCACTTGCAGAATTGAGTGATAATGATTCGTGGGGAAATTCGTCATCAGAGACTGAAAACGATTTTGCGACTTTGCTCAGCGATGTGCGAACTTGGAGCTATATTTCAAATTTCAGTGTTTTTGGTTTGAATATATTAATGAATTAAATGTATTATTATTATATTATTATTTTTTATGATTATTTATTAAATTATAATTTATGATTTCGTGTTTCAAATTTTATCATACCCGGGATGTTTACTAGACTTTTGTTCGGACAGATTTCAGTGAGTTATTCCTAAAAATTACAGCCTACAATAAAAAACAACATATTTCCATGCAAAATAATGTACCGCTTTCAGCACCAAAAATCTGAAATAATCATACCGCCAGGGAGGTTAAAGCAGAACTAAAGTCACCATACGTACCTCCTCTCCAGTGGTCCGAAGCCTGTGAGGGGTCACTTTCCAAAGCTGTCATCTTCTCCCTGGCTCCTTCTGGGTGTCAGTCTTTGGCTGTCTTGCCTGGCCGATGTGTGATGCTGTATATCTGCCCATGCTTGTGATGTGAACAGAACTGCACATGCGTATCTCAGTTTACATGCCACAGAAGCCTGCGAGAAGGCAGGTAGGTGTATTTTATTGCACTGCATGTCTCTTCTACAATATATAGACTGCCTAGTCATATTTTTTGCCTTAGTTCTGCCTTAAGGATGTACTATGCAATGACATAGGCAGCCAATGCTTGCAGTATGGGGATTGGTTTTTGACATGTACAATACACATGAACACACTATTAAATGCACCCTCCTTCTCTGATCTGACTGTGAAGTAGAGGAAATGTGTGGGTTGTGGTATTGGAGCATGTTATAATAGTGTCTGCTGCTGCTAGCTAGCTAATTGATTAAACAGTTTGTGGTGACTGGACACTGGCTAAGAAGTGTGTCAACTAAGGGTCAGCCAGCAATCATACATTAGCTTTCAGTGCTAGGAAATCATTACTTCTGGTGAAGACAGTGATCCACGAAAATAAGGTGCTGCTCATACGAAACCCTCCCTGGATCCCTCACACCAAACCTTACACTAGCCCTTCCTAAGAAAGTAACCCTCAGACCAGGGGCGGACTGACAACTCATGGGGCCCCCAGGCAATAGGGTATCATGGGGCCCCTGTGTCCTTGCCCAAACTCAAAAAAGCCTATGAAAAAGGTACCAGGGTCATCTCATGGGGCCCCCTACTGTCCCCAGGCCCTCGGGCAGTGCCCAAGTTTCCAAATGGTCAGTCCGCCCCTGCCTCAGACTAAACCTAACCCTACCTGTAACCTAGGTCAATGTACATGTTTGCCAGCACACCACGGATCGTCAAATGTCACCCAAAAAGTTTTTATTGAATAATGATCACATCACAAAGAACAGATTAAACATTTCAGGGCCGTATAGGACCCCTCATCAGACGTGATGATCACATGCTTGACGAAGGAGTCCAGCGCGGCTCCAAAACATTGAACCTTCCCTTTGTGGTGTTATCATTCGCCAATAAAACGTTTAGGATGACATTCAATGATCTGTGGTGTTCTGGAAAATATGTGCCAGAACCTTTGATTTTTCAGATTTCCAGCTGGCTGCAGCACCTTCTTAACCTTTTCCAGGAACGTATGTGATGGGAATATTAACACTATCTGTAACCCAGACCCTCAAACTAACCCTCCCTGGAACCCTAACACCAACCCTTACACTAGCCATTCCTATGAAAGTAACCCTCACACTCACACTAACCCTACCTGTAACCAGGACCTATGAAACCAACCCTATGAAAGTAAAGTTGGCCATACACTAGTAGATTTGTGAATGAATGTTCTTTTAAAAATTCATCTGATGGCTTAATTTGTGATTTGAAGAATGTCCTTCAAAAGTAGTTCAAAATTTTGTTCGCTGTTCAAACGTGCAGTGTTAACTTTTTTAAATGAATTTATTTTCCCCAAAGAAAACTACATACACTGTTAAAAATTTGTTCATTCAAGAAAAAATTTCCATTCCGCTCCTTTGTTTTTTCTTGTCACTGCGGATGAAAATGAATGTCAATTGGATCTCACTAGAAGATTTGAAAGTCAAACATGATCCTGAAACAAAAAAAGTTTCAATTGAAATTCTTCTAGTGTACAGCCAGTTTTACTCTCACACTGACCCGTAAATCCAACCCTCACACTGACCCTCCATATGAAAATAACCCACTCACTAATCCTCCCAGTAACCCCAACCATACCTATGAAAGTAACCTTGACTCTGACCCTCCCTCTAACCCCAAACCTCAATATAACCCTCTATGGGGCACTAACCCTCCCTATGAAAGTAACTCTAACACTATCCCTCCCAGTAACCCCAACTCTCAAACTAAAAATCCATGGGGCACTAACCCCCCTATGAAATTAGCCCTCACGATAACCCTACGAGTAACCCCAACCCTCCCTTTGAAAGTAAACCTGACACTAACCCCCCCACTAACCCCAACCCTTACTCTAACCCTCCATGGGGCACTAATCCTTCCTATGAAGGTAACCCTCACACTAACTCTCCTAGTAACCCAAACATTCCCTATGGAAGGAAAGAACCCAGACACTAACAGTAATCCTCCATATGAAAGTAACCTTCACACTAACCGTCCCAGCAACCCCAACCCTCAATCTAACCCTACATGTGACACTAACCCTCCCTATGAAAGTAACCCTCACACTAACCATGCCAGTAACTCCAACACTCAATCTAACCCTCCATGTGACACTAACCCTCCCTATGAAAGTAACCCTCACACTAACCCTGCCAGTAACTCCAACCCTCAATCTAACCCTCCATGTGACAGTAACCCTCCATATGAAACTATCCCTTACACTAACCCTCCCAGTAACTCCAACCCTCAATCTAACCCTACATGTGATACTAACCCTCCATATGAAACTATCCCTTACACTAACCCTGCCAGTAACTCCAGCCCTCAATCTAACCCTCCATGTGACACTAACCCTCCCTATGAAAGTAACCTTCACACTAACCCTGCCAGTAACTCCAACCCTCAATCTAACCCTCCATGTGACAGTAACCCTCCATATGAAACTATCCCTTACACTAACCCTGCCAGTAACTCCAACCCTCAATCTAACCCTCCATGTGACAGTAACCCTCCATATGAAACTATCCCTTAAACTAACTCTCCCAGTAACTCCAACCCTCAATCTAACCCTCCATGTGATACTAACCCTCCCTATGAAAGTAACCCTCACACTAACCCTGCCAGTAACTCCAACCCTCAATCTAACCCTCCATGTGATAGTAACCCTCCATATGAAACTAACCCTTACACTAACCCTGCCAGTAACTCCAACCCTCAATCTAACCCTCCATGTGACACTAACCCTCCCGATGAAAGTAACCCTCACACTGACCCTTCCTATAAAAACAACCCTCACACATAGGCTGGCCATACATGGATCGCAATTTGGTCTGTTCAGAAGGGACCAGCCAAAATATGATCCAGGTATGGCTGCTCCCGCTCAGCAGAAATCAATCTTTAGATTGACTTCTGTTGAATGGGAATGTTGGAAAACTTTTGTCAATCAGTGGTTGAAGCTGCTAACCCGTAAATTCTCATAGCGGATGTAAGGGATTTCCGGCAAGACGAATCGCGATCGGAAATGTGCATGCACATAGGAATTCCTGGAGAAAAATGACTGGTTGTGCGCTTGCGCAGAAATGCGCGATCGCGCACACGCACGGCGAAGATTGGCTCCAGATGGCCTATTTAAAGAGTGTCTCTGCCCATGTTCAGTGCTGACTGGTCTTCAGCTCCCCCATGTCCTGCTTGTTCCTGTGTGATTCCTTTGTTGCTGACCTGGCTTGTTCCTCACCTGACTCTGATTGCTCTCCTGATTGATACTGGTTCCTGTCTTCGGCTCTGCTCCTGACCTTGGCTTTCCTTCTGATTCTGTACCATGCTGCCCGACTGTTGATGACCCTGGCTATTCCCATGACACTGCTCCTGTCTCTTACCCTCACTACCAGCCTTGCTCTGGTGCACGCCTGGCAATCTACAAGACCCGATCTGCTTGTTACTACTGTGCCTGAATCAGAAGATCATCAGCCTTCCAGAGTCATCATCTGCAAGAGCTGCAAACAACAACTAATGGCGCTCTTGTTCCCCTGGGTCCTAGACTCCCTCTGTTTCAACTCCAGTGGGGTCAGGGCTAGTGACACAAATGAGACTCGTCATTTCAGTCTCCCATCAGGTATGTGACAGCGGAGGAGTACCACTGTCAGAATACAATGTTCCAAAGTGGAGTATTCCTTTGCTCACCTTGCTTGTGTTATGGACCATAGTGTTGAGAAAATCTGAAGGAGTAGGATGGAAAATGTTTCTAATTTGAATTGTGAATGTGGTTTTTACTTCGGAAAATTAGTAATGTGCGTGCTTTGGACTCAAAGGAAAATTGCATAGTACATCTGGGATGCCATTCAAATAGCAGGTCTGGACAAAATTTGAAGGGCTTTCAAACTGTATTTGTTGACTCAGTGATGGCAAGATACACACACATACACAATTATACTGTATATGCATACATACACTCCTCAGTTACCACAAAGGATATAAAACCACTTGGTGTGCATTGAAATACCTTTGCAAACCCAAATGTTACCTTTTAAAAGTAGCAGTGACATCATCGCTGTTCTGTACATCGCTTGTGCAAAGTGCAGAGATGTGGGAGGGACCTAACAGCTCCACCCACTACAGGCTGCAGGCAGGAAACTACAGAAGGGGTGGAGACAAGACCAAGCACACTGCTCAAGAGGAGAGAGTAGCAGTGAGCGGTCTTTATTACAGGAAGCTTTTGCACAGAAGGAATGTCTCACACTGGATTACTGCAGAGATCTAGAATAAATACACAAAGTACACCAAGATTCAGAGATGAATACATATGGCTTCTGTATTTAAATCATATTTATTTAACCCAAAATTCTGATATAAGTGCTGATTTTTTTCTAACATTTTCTGAACCCTGTAGGCAAAGTTAGTGGTTAATGATAATAGAAGTAAAGCATAGTTCCGCAGCTCTATAACCAATTCATAAATATTGACAGAGTATTAAGTTTCCCTCAGTTCTAAATAGCAAAGAATTTATAGTTCTTCTTTTCTTTTTGTATTTATTGAGTGTGGACTTTATTTCCTGCAGTAGCTGGAGGCAGCAGCCAGTGCTACTAATGTCCAGTCATTAATGATAATTACCGCATTTCCGTCACTGACCACAGGAGATGGACTGTGGGGAAGGAGTTGACACATTAGATGTAAACACAACATTATTATATTGTGTGGTATATTTTACACCTTCTATGGGTTTAAATACTCACTGAAGTCTTCTATTTTATTTTGTTTTGTGACCTGCGTGCTCCATAATGTGTAAGGTGAAGGTGCAATGCCTTAAACTTGGGCAATATGTACAGTTAGGTATCTTTAACCATTTCAATACCGGGCAATTTTACACCTTCCTGCCCAGACCATTTTTCACGTTTCAGCGCTCTCACACTTTGAATGACAATTGCGCGGTCATACAACATTGTACTCAAAATAAAATTTTATCGTTTTCTTCACACAACTAGAGCTTTCTTTTGGTGGTATTTAATCACTGCTGGGGTTTTTATTTTTTGCTAAATTAACAAAAAAAGACCAAAAATTTTGAAAAAAACCCCACATTTTTCTTTGTTTCTGTTATAAAAGTTTACAAATAAATAATTGTTCTTCATAAATTTAGGCCAAGATGTATTCTGCTACATGTCTTTGGTGAATATAACCCATATTAGGATGTATTATTTAGTTTGTAGGAAAGTTAGAGAGTTCACAATTTATGGTATAGATCTGGTATAGTACTGACAGCCAATCCAATTTCTTGAGGTCCAAGAATGTCAGGACAGTACAGATATCCCCAAATGACCCCTTTTTGCAGAGTAGACAGTCTGACGTACTTCATAAGAGGCATGGCGAGTTTTTTGAAGTTGTATTTTTTTTGTCATAATTTTTCAGAAAATGAAAAAATTAAAAAAATAATTTTCACTATTTTTTTTTTACATACTGTCACCAGTGCAGTACAGCATCATCATATAACTGACATGGTGGTGATCAGGGACACTGACTGGTGACAGTATGAAAAAAATATATATATATATATTTTTTTTTATTATTTTTAATTTTTTATTACATTTTTTTAAATTTTTTTCAGATTTGTTTTCATATTTTACTATGACCAAAGTAGTACAATGTTACCATAGTAACATTGTACTACTTTGGGGAAGTGATCAGTATTTTTTTTTTTTTTTTTTTTTACACAATTTGCTTATAGCAAAGAATGACTTTGCCATAAGCAAGCATTTACCTGAATGACATTGATTCATTCAGGTTTTTTTTTTTTTTTGTGCTTAGCTGTGATTTGGCCACAGTTAATCACATGACATGGGCATGTGACCTGCTGTGACCATTCACAGCTAGGCACTAGTATACAATGGATGTCATGAATGAAGCCATCCATTGTATACAACTGTCATGTGACCTGCTGTGATTGGTCACAGCAGGTCACATGGCACCGGCAACGGGGGCTGGTACTCAGATCTGTCATCGGCCGTGTCGGTGACGATCGCGCCGTTGCGCGGCTCTGCAACCGCACGAACTGCGCATGTGTGGGAGGACGCCAAATGGCGTGCACCCGGAAAGGTAATACATTTTTGCCGCCGCCAAACGGCTATAAGCCGGGTGGCTAATAGTTAAAGCTGAATTCCAGATATGCCAATTTTTGCATAGTTACATTGTTCCAGCTTGGACCAATGTAAGTGTGTATGTGCTATACCTATGGAATCCCGCTAGAAGCTGGAAATCATTGTAGTAGACTAATCCAGTGATTTCCTCTAGCTTCCAGTTCCAATGCTGAACACAGGAGGCCAATCACTCAGTACAGGCACCACTCAGAGAACACTTTCCATTTTCTCCGTGAATACATGATTGGACGAGGTGGGGATTGTGAAGTCACCGCACCGCTACCCCTCTCATCCAATCAGAGAATGCATTATATTCATTGAGAAAATGCAAAGTGTTGCTTGAATGTCGCCTGTGTTGAGCAAGCAACCTCCTGTGTTCACAATGAACTAGGACAACCATTCAGCATGGGACCCAGAAGCTAGTGGAGATCACTGGAGTAGCAGTGTCTATTACAGTGATTTCCAGCTTCAAAAGGGATCCCACAGGTATGAGAATACTTCCTTACATTGGTCCAAGCTGGACCAATGTACAGTACCTAAATTACAGCATTAAAGTGGTTGTAAAGAAGGTTTTTTCACCTAAATGCTTTCTCTACATAAAAAAAAACAAAACTTGTGTGTTCAACCCCCCCCTTCCCCAATCCCCCTAAATACTTACTTGAGCCTGATCTTGATCCAGCTCTGTGCCCGAGAGCAGTGGCTCTCCGCTCTCTCATCCTCACTGGCCATGGAGGCAGCAGGGGAGCCATTGGCTCCTGCTGCTGTCAAACACAGCCTGTGAGTGGAGATCAGGGGGTGGGGCCAAGCCACACTGTGTGTGCGAATGGACACACAGAGCCCAGCTCAGGAACGAACCCACACGAGTGCTCCCTTAGCAAGAGCCCTGCTTGGAAAGGGGAAGGAGCCATGAGTACCGGTGGGGGACCCCAGAAGAGGAAGATCAAGGCTGCTCTATGCAAAGCCATAGATTCACATGAAAACCGAATCCTCCCTCCAACAGCAATCTGTCTCTGTTCCTTCTGACTGGAGTGACACTGCAGTCACTCCTGTCAGTAAAGAGCAGGACGAGCAACCAATTCAGCAGTGATTCCCCCCTCAACCCAGCACCTGGGGCAGGTGCCTGCTCAGGCTCCCCCTAGTCTCGGCCCTGACTGAAGCACAACCGATTGCTTCCTACCAGGGGTGGACTGACCATTTGGAAACTCGGGCACTGCCCGAGGGCCCGGGGTCAGTAGAGGGCCCCATGAGATGCCCCTGGTACCTTTTTCATAGGCTTTTTTGAGTTTGGGCAAGGACACAGGGGCCCCATGATCCCCTATTGCCCGGGGGCCCCATGAGTTGTCAGTCCGCCCCTGCTTCCTACTATTTCCCCCTTTACAGGGATTTCAAGAAGCCAATGGCAAGTGGAATTCAGGTACCTTTACTGCTTGTATTTAAAAAATACATTTAAAGCTAAACTCCAGACACAAAAATGTTCGATTAACTACATTTCTCAAAATCATAATGTGTATACATCCACTTTATGTGCACCAAATGCCTTTATAAACCCTCGATATTAAAACAGGAATATCATGACTGGGCTGTACATATCTTGAGCAGAGTTTCGGGAGGGGCACAGAAGACCCTACCCAGTTCAGGCTGCCTGTGTGCCCACTAGATGGTGCTGATGATCATAGGAAATAATCATATTAGACAAAATACAGCAATTTTTCATTGTGATTGTGCCAATGTTTGTCACATTCGTACAGCGATTTAAAAAAAATAAATAAATCCCTAATTGTAATTTGAGTAAATTAATAGTTTGTAGCTTGTGCATGCATATCCATGCATATTGTGGGCTCTTAGCAACTATTGTGAGGATATGATTTGGTTGCCAGTGATCATTTTTTTACAGCTGAACTCCAGGCACCATAACATTTATTCCTCAATAGTCACAACTAATATAAAACTTTGTGTGCACCAAACGTCTTTGCAAACCCAGATATTACCTTATAAAGTAGCAGCAAAATCATCCCTGTGCTGTACATAGCCTGTGCAGAGAGCAGAGCTGTGGGAGGGACTCAGCAGACTCCATCAGCTACAGGCTGCCTGCTGAAAATGACAGGAGGGGGTGGAGACAAGACCAGTCACCCTGCTCAAGGGAAGAGAGCAGCAGTGACTGGTCTTTATTACAGAGGCAAAGTCTCACACTAGATTACTGCACAGATCTGGCAGAAATACACAAAGCACACCAAAATTCAAGAAGAAAACACATAACTCTTGTATTTAGACACTATTTTGCTTATTTTCCTCCTCAAAAAACTACACTCCCACGGCCTCAGAGATTCTGCTCTCTCCTGGCTCTCATCCTACCTGTCACAACGCTCCTTCAGCGTTACCTATAATGCTACCACCTCCCCCTCACTCCAACTCTCCGTTGGGGTCCCTCAAGGCTCTGTCCTCGGGCCCCTTCTCTTCTCCATCTACACCTCCTCCCTTGGCCAACTCATACACTCTCACGGCTTCAACTACCACCTCTATGCCGACGACACACAAATCTATCTCTCAACCCCCCACCTCACCCCTTCAGTCTCTGCCCGAATCACACACCTACTGAGCGACATATCAGACTGGATGTCGCTCCACTTCCTTAAACTGAACCTCTCCAAAACCAAGTTTATTGTCTTCCCCCCAGCCCGGACACCACCCCCCATTGACTTCTCCATCACATCCAACAACACCACCATCAAACCCGCCCCGCAGGCCAGAGTACTTGGTGTCATTCTGGACTCCAACCTATCCTTCCAGCCCCAAGTCCAATCTTTAACAAACTCGTGCAGACTCCACCTCCGCAACATCGCCAAAATCCGCACGTTCCTAACCCCAGAAACCACTAAACAGCTCATCCACTCCCTCATCATATCACGACTCGACTACTGCAACTCCCTCCTCACTGGCCTGCCTCGCCGCTGGCTATCCCCGCTTCAATCCATCCTGAATACGGCTGCCAGACTCATTCACCTTTCCAACCGCTCCATCTCCGCCACCCCCCTCTGCCAATCCCTCCACTGGCTTCCGATTGCGCAACGGATCAAATTCAAAATCCTAACACTGACGTACAAAGCTGTCCACCATACTGCCCCGAACTACATCACCGACCTAATATCCAAGTACCACCCAACACGCACACTCCGCTCCTCACAAGACCTCCTTCTCTCTAGTTCCCTGGTCTCCTCCTCCCATGCCCGCCTCCAGGACTTCTCCAGGGTGTCACCCATCCTCTGGAACTTCCTGCCCCAACCCATCAGATTATCACCTACATTCCTCTCCTTTAGGCGCACCCTGAAAACCCATCTCTTCAGGGAAGCCTACCCCACCCCCTGCTAACTTGCCGACTTCCTCCACTCTTCCTACCACTCCATCCCCCACAGCTATCTCCTCCTGTACCACTATCCCCTCCCTCCTAGATTGTTAGCTCCAAAGAGCAGGGCCCTCGATCCCCTCATGTTTTGCATTGTATTGGTATTGTTCTGTCACATATTCTGTCCCCCTTTGTAATGTACAGCGCTGAGCGAACTATTGGCGCTTTATAAATACTGTATAATAATAATAATAATAATAATCCTGTAGTTCAGTTTCAAGGATGTATTAATGAATACAGTGCAGCAATATGTTTTATTGTTCTATTGTTTCTATTTGATATTGTTTAGTGTTCAGCTTTAAATAAAGATCCTCATGATAGAAAGAATCACTTTTGATGTTCGGATTGAATCCAGATGCATCTCTAGGCCAATGCACATGGGTGAGTGAATACTTGCCTATTCACAGATGCAGCCTGACACTCATTGCTTAATCATGCAGTGGTATGTATGGCAACCCGGGTTCGCCTCTAATGAGAATGCAAACTGTCAAGCGCACAGAGTGGGTCAGTGCTGCAGGGCATGGTAACCTGCTTTCACCTAGGGGTGGTGAGGGTCATATAATATCCTGTGTGTAAGAATCAGAAGTCAGCATTTACACTTGTGCAAACACCCTGAAGCATTGCATGCTTACAATGACAACTGTTTTTCCACAGCCTACTATGCTGCATTTTCATTTCTATTGTTTTTTTTTATTTTAACGTCCATCTTGCAGCTGCATTTCGCAGTTTGAATAAACAAGGGAAAGCTTCTACTGGTGAAAAAAAATCAATAGGCGATACTTCATCCTAAAGCAGTGAGCTCTCAACCCTGACGTGTCCAAGGAGTGAGAGATTGCAAGCCCTTAACCGATGTTTTCTCTGCTGTTACAGAGGCTATTGATAATGCTTGGACATTAACTTGTCTTAGTACAAAGAAAATACACCCAAACAGGGAAAGTGGCCAGCTTAGGAAAGCTGTGTGATGTACAGTGATGAGCGAAGCAGTTCACAAGAGTCTACATTGACCTAGTATTGTATGCTTTCCTACTCATAGTCCGAGAGTGAGGTTATTGGACCTTTAGCTTAAACATGTGTCACAGGTCTGCTATGGTCCATTGCTCTAAAGCAAACTTCAGCCCACAGGTCAGATCTGGTCCTTTGCTTGCCTTTACTTGGCCCATGGTGCACTATTACTCTCATTGATTTTGATACATTAACTCTTCCACTGACACCAGCAAGGGGGCACTATTCCTCCCACTGATATCAATGATGATTCCTCCCACTGATGCAAATGATGGGGCAGTATTCCTCCCACTGATACCAATGATAGGGTAACAATTCTCCCACTAATACCAATTATGGGGTAGCAATCCTCCCACTAATACCAATGATGAAGCAGTATTGATTTCACTGATACCAATAATGGGGCACTATTCCTCCCATTAATACCAATGATGGAGCACTATTCCTCCTACTGATACCAATGATGGGGCACTATTCCTCCCACTGATACCAGTCATGGAAGCAGTATTGATTCCACTGATACCAATGATGGGGCACTATTCCTCCCACTAATACCAAGGATGGGGCACTATGCCTCCCACTGATACCAATGATGGGGCACTATTCCTCCCACTGATACCAGTGATGGAAGCAGTATTGATTCCACTGATACCAATGATGGGGCACTATTCCTCCCACTGATACCAATGATGGGGCACTATTCTTCCCACTGATACCAATGATGGGACACTATTCTTCCCACTGATACCAGTGATGAAGCAGTATTGATTCCACTGATACCAATGATGGGGCACTATTCCTCCCACTAATACCAAGGATGGGGCACTATGCCTCCCACTGATACCAGTGATGATCAGTATTGATTTCACTGATACCAATGATGGGGCACTATTCCTCCCACTGATACCAATGATGGGGCACTATGCCTCCCACTGATACCAGTGATGTTCAGTATTGATTTCACTGATACCAATGATGGGGCACTATTCCTCCCACTAATAACAATGATGGGCACTATTCCTCCCACTGATACCAATGATGGGGCACTATTCCTCCCACTGATACCAGTGATGGAAGCAGTATTGATTCCACTGATACCAATGATGGGGCACTATTCCTTCCACTGATACCAATGATGGGGCACTATTCCTCCCACTGATACCAGTGATGAAGCAGTATTGATTCCACTGATACCAATGATGGGGCACTGTTCCTCCCACTAATACCAAGGATGGGGCACTATGCCTCCCACTGATACCAGTGATGATCAGTATTGATTTCACTGATACCAATGATGGGGCACTATTCCTCCCACTGATACCAATGATGGGGCGCTATGCCTCCCACTGATACCAGTGATGATCAGTATTGATTTCACTGATACCAATGATGGGGTACTATTCCTCCCACTGATACCAATGATGGGGCACTGTTCCTCCCACTAATACCAAGGATGGGGCACTATGCCTCCCACTGATACCAGTGATGATCAGTATTGATTTCACTGATACCAATGATGGGGTACTATTCCTCCCACTAATAACAATGATGGGCACTATTCCTCCCACTAATAACAATGATGGGGCACTATTCCTTTCACGGATATCAATGATGGCGAACTATTCCCCCAACTGATACCAGTGATGGGGCACTATGCCTCCCACTGATACCAGTGATGATCATTATTGATTTCACTGATACCAATGATGGGGTCCTATTCCTCCCACTAATAACAATGATGGGACACTATTCCTCCCACTAACACCAATGATGGGGCACTATTCCTCCCACTGATACCAATGATGGGGCACTATTCCTCCCACTGATACCAATGATGGGGCACTATGCCTCCCACTGATACCAGTGATGATCAGTATTGATTTCACTGATACCAATGATGGGGTACTATTCCTCCCACTGATACCAATGATGGGACACTATTCCTCCCACTGATACCAATGATGGGGCACTATTCCTCCCACTGATACCAATGATGGGGCACTATTCCTCCTACTGATACCAATGATGAATCAGTATTGATTTCACTGATAACAACAAAGGGGCAGTATTATTCCCAGTGATACCAATGATGGATTAGTATTCCTCCCACTAATACTAATGATGAAACAATATTGTTTTCACTGATTCATGTGATCGAATAGTATTCCTCTCACTGATACCAATGATGGGGCTCTATTTCTCCTCCAACTGACCACAGGCGCAATTTAATTTTTTCATTCCCACTGACCACCAAGCCAGAAACATTGCTTAGTCCCTGAACAATTGAGTACTGTCCGTGATACTTTTTTAATTTGCACTAACATACAATTTTGAGGACAAGCTTTCGGGGAATGTCACCTTCTTCAGGTCTAAGCCCCTGACATATTCTACTCCCACTGGCCATCACTGCCCTTCTCTCCACCTACTCCAATAAGAATGCCTTGTATTCAATGAAAAAAAAATAAGTTCTTTGCTGTTCTATGAATGGCAGTTGTGCTGCGTGAGCAGCCCCTATGGTCAGTGCATACTTTCATTGGTCTAAGCTGGACCAATATAGGAAACAAAGATCATACTTGGAGTTCAGCTTTAAACCGTTATTTTTGCTAATATCTGCATACAGTTTTATTTTACAAAGAAACATTTAGTTTATGAAAATGAACTCCCAGAGCACCATGGACTAGTTAAAAAACAGTACAGTGGACAATGCCTGCTTTAGTCTCAGTTCACACTTCAAACCGCATGTGCATCACACAGGAACCACATGGAATTCCTGTGCAATTCACAAGTCATTCAGTGTGGTGCAATTTGAGCCCATTCATTTTGAATTGTCTCAAATCACACCGCATCGCACCAAAGAAGTGAAGTCACATTACATGGGCATTGTGTAGCATGCAACCCAGTGCGGGCAAACCACACTGCAAATGGGATGCCTTTGGAATGTTGTTAACTTTGAATTTACACAAGCAGAGGAGTGCAATTGCAAAGCGGTTCAGGAAACATGCAGGGATCACTGCGTTTCCCACACCGCATATCTGTGAACCTAGGCTGAAGGCTGTGGGTTGTTTTATTGAAACTTCTGATTCATCCAATAAACGATGATTCACTGCAGTCATTGCTCAGACTTATTCACTTACACTTTATTGCCAAAAGTATTGGGATGCCTGCCTTTACACTAAACAATCTCAATGTACAGTCTCTATACAATCTCCTTAGTTATACTACAACTATGGAATATGAGGACAAACCTGAACCGTTCAATTACCCAGTCTTAGTCCGTAGGGTTCAATATGGAGTTGGCCCCGCCCTTTGCAGCTATAACAGCTTCAACTCTTCTGGGAAGGCCGTCCACAAGTTTTAGGAGGGTGTCTATGGGAAGGTTGGACCATTCTTCCAGAAGCACATTTGTGATGTCAGGCATTGATGTCGGGGGAGGAGGCCTGGCTCACAGTCTCCGCTCTAATTCATCCAAAGGTGTTCTATCGGTTTGAGATCAGGACTCTGTGCAGGCCAGTCAAGTTCCTCCACCCCAAACTCACTCATCCATGTCTTTATGGACCTTGCTTTGTGCACTGGTGCTCAATCTTGTTGGAACAGGAAAAGGCCATCCCCAAACTCTTCCCACAAAGCTGAGAGCATGAAATTGTCCAAAATGTTTTGTTATGCTGATGCCATAAGAGTTCCCTTCACTGGAACTAAGGGGGCCAAGCCCAACCCCTGAAAAACAACACCACACCATAATCCCCCCTCCACCAAACTTTACACTTGGCACAATGCTGTCAGGCAAGTACCGTTCTCCTGGCAACATCCATCAGAATGCCAGACAGGGAAGCATGATTCGTCACACCAGACACCAGAGAACATGTTTCCACTGCTCTAGAGTCCAGTTGTGGTGTACTTTACGCTACGGCATCTGGGGCTTTGCATTGCACATGCTGATGTAAGGCTTGGATGCAGTTGCTCGGCCATGGAAACCCATTCCATGAAGCTCTCTACGCACTGTTGTTGTGCTAATCTGAAGGCCACATGAAGTTTGAAGGTCTTTAGCTATTGACTCTGCAGACAGTTGGTGACTTCTGTGTACTATGCGCTGACCCCGGTCTGTCATTTTACGTGGCCTACCACTTGGTGGCTGAGTTGCTGTTGTTCCCAGTTGCTTCCACTTTGTTATAATACCACTAACAGTTGAGCATGGAATATTTAGCAGCCAGGAAATGTCACGGATGGACTTATTGCACAGGTGGCAACCTATCAAAGTACCACACTTGAATTCACTGAGCTCCTGAGAGCGACCCATTCTTTCACAAATGTTTGTAGAAGCAGTCTGCATGCCTAGGTGCTTGATTTTATACACCTGTGGCCATGGTGGTGATTGGAACACCTAAATCCAATAATTTGGAGGGTTGGCCCAATACTTTTGCCAATATTTACAGATTTGTAAACATCAAAGGAGCAAACGGTGTCTGAAAATGTGAACAGAAGTCTAAAGCTCCACCTGCTGGCTCAAACGAGGAATGCATATTTATTGTAATATGTCTTACTATCCTTACTTAAAAAAGGGGAAAAACATATTTAAAATACATTATAAATTTGATGAAAACAATATCACTACATTTTCCCTTTCAGACTAAAACACTAAGCTACGCAGAATAATCTTGCTGTAATTAACCTCTATGTGGCCAAGGTGGAATATAAAGCACTGTTGTATTCAACTGAGTGAAAGGGTTAAATTCACTTAAGCTGATTGCTGTGTGCCATACACTTCCTTATAATTACCATTCCATCACTTACCCTTGCTGTGACATTGTACTCCTCTATTTAAGTGAGCCCATATTTCATTCTTCTGAGCGTGGAATAAAACAGCCATTTGTACACAAGAATAAATATGCTTTGTGCATTCTGGTCTCCTTCTTAGCTCACGTGTTTCACGGTTTTCTTTATTAGCCTAAAAGGCAATAGTGAGGCCCTCAATTCTGAACTCTTTGATGACAATAATGCTGAAATCTAGACAAACAGCTCAATACACAACTTAAAGTATAGGTAAACCCAAGTGCTAAAATCTCAAAGGCCTATCATTATTTCTGGGCCAATGTGTTGCATTACTGCATTCATGTTAATGTACGGTATTTTGCGCATTAACCTGTGTTACTCATTTTGAGTGGGCTGCCCAGGCACCACAATGAAGACACTTTTCTGCGCATGCCCATTGCATGTGGAAGAGGGCCTTTGCTGTTGACTAATTTTGGTGCCCAAGCACAAGGCCCTACCCCTGCTGCAGCCCTGCTAGAACACAGTCCCACCTGTTGAGGCCAACCTCTCCACCATCTTGTGCCCTACTGCTTGCCTCATGACATTCCTGACCATAGACCTTTGTATACCGAAGAAAGAATGTCCACACTAGAGTTAGTTTCATTGCACGTTATTGGTATTGTTTGGGGAATGGCAAGAAGATCATATCACAGGGACGTACAGTACATTCTGGAGACACCTGATATACACGGTTAATCACATAAAGTGGACAGTCCGCAGTAGTCGTGGGTGACAGCATGTGCAGCACCTCACAGCCATCTCCCTATAGACTCTTCTCTGCCCAGGGTCATACGTACTCACAGGACTGTGTTCTCTGTAGACACCTGCTAGCTGGGTACACCTCACCTGGGACCCCCCTTCCCCCTGGAAAGCAACCTACAGGGATCGGCAGCTTGGACTACAAGGCCTTTTGCAACCCACCCTAACCCCCCACCTCCTTAAGAGAAAGAATGACTACAGCCAGATCCTCCTGCATCCAGGTCCACTCCGCCTGGCCTCCTGCTCTGTTCAGGTCCAACATTTGTTGGTTACATGTTACATGTCCTCCCCCCCCACCAGGGGCGGACTGACCATTTGGAAACCCGGGCACTGCCCGAGGGCCCGGGGTCAGTAGGGGGCCCCATGACATGCCCCTGGTACCTTTTTCATAGGCTTTTTGAGTTTGGGCAAGGAAACAGGGGCCCCATTATCCCCTATTGCCCAGGGGCCCCATGAGTTGTCAGTCCGCCCCTTCCCCCAACCTAGTTTATATGTGGTTGAGGACTCACCCTGACAACACTGTGGGGGGGCTCTAACTAAAAGCCCTACCAGATGATATTCTGGTACAGAGCCACCTAGTGGTAGAGTGGCTAACTGCACTTGCCTACACACAGAGGGTTCATATGAAACAATTCAGAATGAATGGCGCCACAATGGAATGCAGCATGAGTTAGCACACTGCTGGACCCACTCAGGTGAGTGTTTTAGGGAGGGGGGGCTGTTGGGGGAGCTGCTATTAAAAGTTTTTTTTTACATTTTTTAATGCATTAAGGTAAAAAAAACTTTTACCTTTACAACCACTTTAAAATGGTAAGAAATAGAGAAACTGTTAAAAAATGAATATGTGTTTTAAAAAAAATCATGCAGCCATCATATTTTCTAGTTTGTTCTTTGAAACCCACAGAAACAGGATGACATCAGAGACAAGCTTCATTTCCTGTTATAACCTGAGAAAGGCACAGGACTATATAAATCATCCAAATACAAAATGTACAACGGTAGATGTTTTCATTGTAAATGCTCTGCTGAACTCTGCATTTTGGCTGTCAGCTGGCATGCATCCTATGGTTGGCCCTTATTGGCCCCCACCACTTTATATTTTTTCCTTAAAGAATATGTTACCCCAGCATTTCATATTTCTGATACATGCCTGCTGTACCATGTAATTGTATGAAAGGTATCCTGTTCTCTTTGTATTGCTTCCTTTGGTGTTCCTGCCAATCCCTCTGCTTTCCTATTACAAACTGACCACACTAGGCATGAGAGCACAGCATGGTTAGTTATCTAGCTGTGCTGGGAACTCAGCCTGCTCTCCTCCAATGATCAGACTTCTGCTGCCCCCGCCCCCAGACACCCATTCACTGGGAAGATCAGTGTGCTGCTGTTTCTCCTCCCTAGCTCTCTGAGCTCCAGGGGTTTTTTCTCTCAGAGAATAGGTGCAGGAACTCCCCCATTCTGAATCACTTCTTGTCTCCACCCTCTACCCACCTCTGAGCACAGTCCCTTGGATCCACCCCCTAGCCATCTTCCAATACCGCTCCATATACAGAATACACAATCAAATATAATTATGTGATGCTAAGTAATTTGTATGGAATTTGTTAATGATAACAAGAAAAGCAATAAAGTAGATCCCCCCAGCAACAATAGACCTCTCCAGGAAAAATGGACCCCAATAACAAAATACCAACCCAGCAACAACAGACCCACAGCAGCAACAACAGATCTCCCAGCCAACAGCAACAATATACCTCTCCTTCGACAGCAGGTCTCTTCCAGAGACAATATATCCCCCACCAGCAACAATAGACCACCATGCAAAAATAGGACCCCTCCAGTGATGATAGATCCCCAGCAGCCAGCATTAATAGACCCTCAAACACACCCCAGCACCCCTTGACATTACATACATTCAGTGCTGGAAGTTCCGGAACTGTTTTACCTAAAAAAATCCTTGCTTGGCTCCTTGTACAGCAGAGAACAGAGGGTATGTGATCACTTAAAGTGATTCTAAAGGCCTATTTTTTTTTTTACCAAAAAATAACTTGTTATACTTACCTGCTGTGTGCAGTGTTTTGGCACAGAGCAGTCTGGGTCCTCCTCTTCTCGTGTCTCCCACAGGCTCTCCTGACACCTCCCTCCTGTTGGGTGCCCCCACAGCAAGCGGTTTGCTATGGGGCACACGCTGCTACATTTGCCCATTCACACACGGAGCTGCAGCTCAGCCCTGCCCCCTATCTCTTGGGCTCGCTGGCTGTGATTGTCACATCGCTGGATCGAGAGGAGGCTTGGGTGAGTATTAGGGGGAATGGGGGGAAGCTGCAAACAGAAGGTTTTTTTTAGGTAAATAACCTTGACCCTTTACAGCCACTTTGAAAAACAAGAATTTTTTTTTTCAATATATATATATACTGCTAAAAAATTAAAGGGAGACTTTTTAATCAGAATATAGCATCACGTCAATTAAACTCCTGAGATATTGATCTGGTCGGATAAGTAGCAGAGGGGGTCGTTAATTAGTTTCAGCTGTTTTGGTGTTAATGAAATTAACAACAGTTGCATTAGATAGGCAACAATGAGACGAACCCCAAAACAAGAATGGTTTTACACGTGGAAGCCCTCATCTTTTGTAACTGTTTTTCCCTAGTTTTGCATTTGGTTAGGATCAGTGTCACTTCTGAGACGATACCTGGACTCTACAGAGGTTGCACAGGCAGTCCAACTCCTCCAGGATGGCACATCAATACATGCCATTGTCAGAAGGTTTGCTGTGTTTCCCAGCGAAGTCCCAAGAGCATGGAGGAGATTCCAGGAGACATGCAGTTACTCAAGGAGAGCTGGACAGAAGGTCCTTAAGCCATCAGCAGGACCGGTATCTGCTTCTTTGTGCAAGGAGGAACAGGATAAGCACTGCCAGAGCCCTACAAAATGACCTCCAGCAGGCCACTGGTGTGAATGTTTCTGATCAAACAAAAACAGACTTCATGAGGGTGGCCTGAGAGCCCAACATCCTCTAGTGAGCCCTGTGCTCACTGCCCAGCACCATAGAGCTTGATTGGCACTTGCCATTGAACACCAGAATTGGCAGGTCCACCACTGGTGCCCTGTGCTTTTCACAGATGAGAGCAGATTCACCCATGTGACAGACGTGAAAGGGTCTGGAGAAGCCATGGTGAATGTTCTGCTGCCTGTACCATCATTCAGCATGACCGTTTTGGTGGTGGGTCAGTGATGGTCTGGGGAGGCATATCCATGGAGGGACGCACAGACCTCTACAGGCTAGACAATAGCACTCTGACTGCCATTAGGTATCGGGATGAAATCCTTGGACCCATTTTCAGACCCTACGCTGGTGCAGTGGGTCCTGGGTTCCTCCTGGTGCACGACAATGCCTGGCCTCATGTGGTGAGAGTATGCAGGCAGTTCCTGGAGGATGAAGGATGGTATCACACTGAATGGCCCCCATGCTTGCCTGACCTAAATCCAATAGAACACCTCTGGGATATCATGTTTCGGCCCATCCAACCCTGACAGGTTGCACCTCAGACTGTCCAGGAGCTCAGTGATGCCCTGGTCCAGATCTGGGAGGAAATCCCCCAGGACACCATCCGTGGTCTCATTAGGAGCATGCCCCAAAGTTGTCAGGCATGCATACAAGCACATGGGGGCCATACAAACTACTGAGGACCATTCTGAGTTGCTGCAATGAAATTTCAGCAAAATGGACTCGCCTGCTACATAATTTTTTCACTTTGATTTTTGGAGCATCTGTTAATTCAGTCCTCTGTAGGATGATAATTTTCATTTCCATCAAATGATGGGGCATCCTTACGTTCCTAACACATTCCCCAGTCCATATCAGTATAGATATCCAGCATGAGATTTTTCCCCATTGAGATCTGATGTATTTGCAAAGCATTCCTATATACATACATATAAATGTTTTGCCTTTTATTTTTATTTTAAACTGAACGAGTTGTTTTACAAGGTGAGGGTTCACCCCATCTCAACAAGCAGGTGCAACGCCTGTGCTTTCTCAATCCCCTGGAATATACATCTGCATATGCGATTTTCATGTAGGTGAATGTGTTGAGTCACATATGTGAATTCTTTATTATTGTATCTTTATTTATAAATGGTCTATGGAAGATGTTTTATGTTCATGAGTTAATTGTGGAATGTTTTGATGTTTTAGATACAGCTTCCTGATGCAGCAGATGCCACTACCCCAGGGCTAGAACAGTCTAAGACTTGGTGTCAAAGAACTTATCATTAGACAATGTCTGTTAATTGGACTCCTGGGGTATTCTATAGAGAGTGTTCTGTTGTACAATGTGGTTACACACCATACAATAAATTTGATAAGATGTGCATTTCATTACGATAAATTTTTCAGACGAAAGTTTCATTTTTAGAGATTTGGATGTATACGAATCTCTGAATGGACAGCAAACCAAAAAACAAAGTTTTAACAAATGCATTTGTTTAATTCGTTTCATTCGGATGACGTCACATGAGGCGATAGTAGTCCAGGCGCTTGGCAAAATGAATTCAACTTTCAAATTAGTTTGAAAATTTGAATTAAAATAATTACTTTGTGTAAATTTTGTTCCATTCCCTAATTTCTAGCCCTTCAGGAATCGGATCTGGAACAAGCATATGAAAGACTGTTCAACAAAGCTCAACAGTATGTCCCACCCCCCATGGATGGTATGGATTATGAGTTACCCACCAAATTGCTGGCACTGGGCCCAAGTGCTGCCAGCCCGTGACCTGGATTTTCAGCAATTCCAGAGACTTGGGATTTAATAGACTTTTCTACTAAGGAGGAACAACCCAGTGAGCCTCCAGCAGAACAGTTGGCATCGAGGCAGAGTGCTGCTGACCTCTGCCTACAAAAATCAGTGACCCTGGAGGATTTAGATGAGGTCACCAAATGTTCATTTTTTTTTCACAGCGCAAGAGCTGGCATCGCTGCAGAGTGCCACTGGCCTCTGCTCAGCACAAACAACACTTCCAGAGCTCTAGGGAGCCAGGGTGGGCAGCCCTTCTGTCCAGCAGCAGTCTGGGAGAGGAGGTGGTCATCCTCCCTCCCTAGCCAGAGATCCACAGTCTGGGAGAGGAGGTGGCCGTCCTCTCTCCCTAGCAGCAGTTCACAGTCAAGGAGAGGAGGTGATCATCCTCCCTCCCCAGTGGCAGGTCCACAGTCAGAGAGAAGAGGTGGTCACCCTCCCTACCCAGTGGCAGTTCAGGGACTCGGGAGCGAAGGAAGTCATCCTCGCTCCACAGCAGGAGTCTGGGAGTCCAGAAGATGGAAAAGCCTGCTCATCTCCCCAGCAGCAGCTCCACAGTCTGGGAGTGGAGGTGATCATCGTCCCTTCCCAGTGGCAGATTCACAGCCCAGAAGAGGAGGTGGTCATCCTCCATCCCCAGCGGCAGTGTGGTGACTCAGGAGTGCAGGAAGTCGTTCACACTCCACAGCGAGAGTCCAAGAGTCCAGGAGTTGGAGCAGCCAGATCATCTTCCCAACGGCAGTTCTACAGTCTGGGAGAGGAGGCGGTCATCCTCCCTCCCGAGTTGCAGAACCACAGTCCAGGAGAGGAGGTGGTTATTATCCCTCCCCAGCGGCAGTTCCATAGTCCCGGAGAGGAGGTGGCCGTCCTCCATCCCCAGTGGCAGTGTGGTGACTCGGGAATGCAGGAAGTCATCCGTGCTCCACAGTGGCAGTCCAGAAGTCCAGGAGTTGGAGCAGCTGATTCATCTTCCCAACAGCAGTTCCACAATCTTGGAGAGGAGGTTGTTCTCCCTTGCCAGCAGCAGTTCAAGGATGTGGGAGAGGAGGAGGTCATTCTCCCTCTCAGGGGTGGACTGACAACTCATGGGGCCCCCGGGCAATAGGGGATCATGGGGGGATCATAGGGGCATTTCATGGGCCCCCTACTGACCCCCCCGGGCAATAGGGGATCATGGGGCCCCTGTGTCCTTGCCCAACTCAAAAAAGCCTATGAAAAAGGTACAAGGGGCATCTCATGGGGCCTCCTACTGACCCCGGGGCCTCGGGCAGTGCCCAAGTTTCCAAATGGTCAGTCCACCCCTGCTCCCTCCCCAGCAGCAGATCCACAGTCCCCTGCTCCCTCCCCAGCAGACTGCCAGCACTGGGGAAACTGTATTCTCTCTCCAGCAAGGATTAATGCACCTGGGAGACAGTATCAGAGATATGTTATCCCAGGAACTGGATGAGGGTATGGGAGATGCAACAGCCGGCTCATCTCGCTAGCAGCAGATCCACAGTCCAGGAGAGGAGGTGGTTGTCCTCCCTCCCCTACAGCAGATCCACAGTCTGGGAGAGGAGGTGATTGTCTTCCCTCCCCAGCAGCAGTTCCACAGTCCAGGAAAGGAGGTGGTCGTCCTCCAACCCAACAGTCAGCCAGAGCAGAGTATGTGGGGTCCCCAGCTGAAGTGTTAGCAACAGGGCAGAGTGCTGCTGGCCTCTGTCCAGCACCTACCGTGTTTTCACAGTTCCAGTGAATTGCGGCAGTCAGCCCCTCTCCCCAGCAGCAGGCCAAGTCCCAGAATGATAAAGACCTCCAAGATGAAGCTCTGGCAATAGAGGAGAGCATTGCTGGCCTTTGTCCAGCACCTACCATGACTTCACAGCTCCACTGAGTTGGGGCAGTCAGCCTCTCTCCCCAGCAGCTGACCCCATCCTGGGATGGTAAAGACCTCCCAGCTGAAGCGCTGGCAGCCAGACAAAGGGTCCACAATCTCCACTCCTCCCCTACCAATGACAGCTTTTCCCTGTAGCCTACTGACCATGGCCCTGGCATCTGAGGGGGCTTTATTCTTTAATGTGTACCTAGGGGGGACCTTTGGAGTAGTTTACTTGGGATTGAAATATATGCCTCCTCAAAACACAGAGACTCTGAGAACTGGAGGACCAACATACTGATTTGGGTCTCTGTGCCCACAATACACTGCACTATCATAGTGCATTGTGCTTGGACAAAGCAATGCACCTGACCACAGGTCAGGTGCAATGCTTTGGCCAATGACAACACAATTGGATGGAGCTAGCGGTGACACCACCGCTAGCTGCACCCAATTGTTTACATCTGACTGGCAAACGTCAGATTGCAGCGAGGGCTCTGCAGGTGCGAATGGGTCGGCGGGTGTAAGGTTTTTTTTTCATTTCGGCAAGTCGTCATCGTCGTGACAATGCTAGGTTTTTTGTTTTTTTTTAATAAACGACTGCTGATTTGTTTTTTGTTCAATAAGGATTTTTTCAAAAGTCTGGAGTCTTTATTTTTTACTAAATTTAATCCTTTAGTATATGGGTAGGGGTACAAGTACCCCTTACTCATTCACAAGGGACGGGGCAGCATCAGGGTGCCCCCTTATTTAAAGGGATAAGGCAGTGGTGGGCAACCTTTTTTTTCAACTGAGCCAAATCTCGCCAAAACCACAATTGAAATTTATTTTGAGAGCCACATTTTTAAAACTGAAAATACATCCCCCATATAGTAATTCACCCCCATAGTAATTCATCCCCCATATAGTAATTCATCCCCCATAGTAATTCATCCCCCATATAGTAATTCATCCCCCATAGTAATTCATCCCCCATAGTAATTCATCCCCCATATATTAATTCATCCCCCATAGTAATTCATCCCCCATAGTAATTCATCCCCCATTGTAATTCATCCCCCATATAGTAATTCATCCCCCATAGTAATTCATCCCCCATATAGTAATTAACCCCCCATAGTAATTCATCCCCCATATAGTAATTCATCCCCCATAGTAATTCATCCCCCATAGTAATTCATCCCCCATAGTAATTCATCCCCCAAAGTAATTCATCCCCCATAGTAATTCATCCCCCATATAGTAATTCATCCCCCATAGTAATTCATCCCCCATAGTAATTCATCCCACATAGTAATTCATCCCCCATAGTAATTCATCCCCCATAGTAATTCATCCCCCATATAGTAATTCATCCCCCATAGTAATTCATCCCCCATATAGTAATTCATCCCCCATATAGTAATTCATCCCACCTATAGTAATTCACCCCCCCTATAGTAATTCATTCCCCATATTGTGTCAATTCACTTACCTTTGCTCCGCGCGTTCCTCTCGCCATGTTCCCGCGCCGTTCCGGTCTTCAGGGCGGACTGTGAGAGGAGAGGAGTTCGTCACGCTGCCCCGCCTACATCCTGACAGCCAATGTTTGCCACGCTCCGCGGGCCGGATTAAAAGGTCCGCCGGGCCGTATGCGGGCCGTAGTTTGCCCATTGCTGGGCTAGCTGCAGAGTCCTGACTTTTGGGGCGGCTGTCCGAGAGGAGGGAGGGGAGCGGGCGCCCGGCACACAGAAGAGCCGCATTAAAGTGTGCAAAGAGCCGCATGTGGCTCGCAAGCCGCGGCTTGCCGACCACTGGGATGAGGGATGCTAATGAGCCCCCCTGCCCCCAGACCCCCGCAATCACCTGGCCAGGGTTGTGGGGAAGAGGCCATAGGGCTAAGCCTTTGTACAACACAGCTTAAACGTCCAAATAAAGTCCAAGGAAAACACTCCCATGGTCTGCTTCAAACTCTGATGACAACACCTGATGTTAGAGAGCACTCTGATGGGGACCCTGATGTAAGCGGACACTGTGATGGGAATACTGATATAAAGGAGCCCTCTGATGGGAACCCTGATGTAAGGAGGCACTCTGATGGGGACCCTGATGAAGGGGGGCACTCTGATGAGGATACTGATATAAAGGGGAACTCTGATGGGGACCCTGATGTAAGCGGACACTGTGATGGGGATACTGATATAAAGGAGCCCTCTGATGGGAACCCTGATGTAAGGAGGCACTCTGATGGGGACCCTGATGAAGGGGGGCACTCTGATGAGGATACTGATATAAAGGGGAACTCTGATGGGGACCCTGATGTAAGCGGACACTGTGATGATGGGAGTACTGATATAAAGGAGCCCTCTGATGGGAACCCTGATGTAAGGAGGCACTCTGATGGGGACCCTGATGAAGGGGGGCACTCTGATGAGGATACTGATATAAAGGGGAACTCTGATGGGGACCCTGATGTAAGGGGGCACTCTGTTGGCAACACCTGATGTTAGGGAGCACTCTGATGGGAACATCTGATGTAAGGGGACACTCTGATGGGGACCCTGATGTAAGGGGGCACTCTGATGGCAACACCTGATGTTAGGGAGCACTCTGATTAGAACATCTGATGTAAGGGGACACTCTAATGGGAACCCTGGTGTAAGCGGACACTGATGGGGATACTGATATAAAGGGGCACTCTGATGGGGACCCTGATGTAAAAGGGGACTCTGATGGGGACACCTGATGAAGGGGGGCACTTTGATGAGGATACTGATATAAAGGGGCACTCTGATGGGGACCCTGATGTAAGGGGGCAATCTGATGGAAACCCAATGTAAAAGGGGACTCTGATGATGACTTCTGATGTAAAAGGGGAGTCTGGTAGGGACATCTGATATAAGGGGGCATGTGCTCTGTTTAATCATCTGAATCTAATGGCAGCCTAATACATACTGGTGTTTCCCAGGTGGTGACACTGCGTAACAGACTGTCAGTGACTCAAGCACAGTGTTGGCATTATGCCCAGTGACTTTTTTTCTGCTGTACCACAGATCAGATAGGCTAGATCCGGCCCTCAACTGAAACCAGACGGTTAACCTGCATGATTTTCTGCAGTTCAAACAGAACTACATGCAAATATTCAAGAAAATGCTGAACTGACGACTCTTATGATCGATCACTTCTATATAGTCAAAGAAAATGTCTGTTTACGGCAAGTTCCCATTGCAGCTCTGTAACATGTATGGAAACGGTCAGAGAAAGGAAGACAAAAGTTCTTACATTTGATCAAACTGCACTTTCCCGATGTATTCAGGTTGGGTACCCATGTCCACCTTTACCATCACTTTTAATCACCATTGCTTTGCACCTTTATTTCAGTGACAGAGTAAAAGCTCAGGAGAAGTCAATAAATCACTTATGTCCTGGGATTTTGCTCTGATTCTTTGTCAAGGCTTTTAAGACGAGGCCATAAAGCTGTTACTTGTATTGTAAAGAAATATCGCTTTTTTCACACATTTGATCAACTGCTACTTTAACTGTAATATTGTGGTGGAGCCTAGAAAACTACAGTTTACTCATTCGCAAGGGGGAGGGAAGCATCAGGGTGCCCCCTTATTTAAAGGGATAAGGGTTGCTAATGAGCCCCCCTGCCCCCAGACCCCCACAATCACCGGGCCAGGGTTGTGGGGAAGAGGCTCTTGTCCCCATTGGCATGAGGCATGTGGCTTGGTAAGTCACAGGGGATGAGCTTTTGTTTGTCCTCCCCTTTCCTGACCTGCCAGGCCTGTGCTCAGATCAAGGGTCTGGCAGGAATTTAGGGGGGACCCCATGCTTTTTCCCCTCCATTTTTGGGGGGTGAAGTTCCCCCTAAAAGTCCTACCAGGCCTAAATGCCTGGTATGGCTTTTTGGGGGGAACCCCATGCACATTTTTTACTGCAGAGTTCCTCCTAACCTTCATACCAGACATAAAGGGGGGGGGGGGAAACCCACGCTATGCTTTTTTTTTTTTTTTTCTTTAAATAAAATTGTAATTTAAAAAAAAAAATGTGTCAGTCCTGCTGCAACAGGTTCTATACATTGTACAGATGTGCAACTTTGCAGGTAGTTTAAGGGCAGGGGCAACTCATGGGGCCCATGGGCAATAGGGGACCATGGGGCCCCTGTGTCCTTGCCCAAACTCAAAAAAGCCTATGAAAAAGGTACCAGGGGCATCTCATGAGGCCCCCTCCTGACCCCGGATCCTCGGGCAGTGCCCGAGTTTCCAAATGGTCAGTCCGCCCCTGTTTAAGGGGATCCCCCAGGCATGATATTTAAAGGAATTTTTCATTTTTTTTTTTACTTTAACCAATGTAAAATGACTGCCCTTTAAAAACGGTACTTTTGGAATTTTGTTTTTCACTGATTCATGTCCCTCAGGGCAGTACCCATACCCCTTTTATGGCCAATAACTTGCATATAAGCCTTCAAAATGGGCACTGAATTTACAAGTTTGAGTCCCACAGACTTGCATTAAGTTCAAAGTTCACAGGCAAACATTCATTAGGTTCGAATGTTTGACCATGAACCGAACATGGGGGTGTTCATCCCATCACTACTCGAGTGGAGAACAAGCATGACATTAAGTGCGTTTCGGGGTCCAACTGTAAAATTCATGGCATTGTCACTGGGAGGGAGGTGACAAGGACAGCGGAGTTGAAAGAGAAGTAAAGGGGTATTTATGTTTAGTAAAGGGTTAAAACCACAGGGCTAAGCCTTTGTACAACACAGCTTGAACGTCCAATTAAATTCCAATGGGGAGTCCAAGGGAAACACTCCCATGGTCTGCTTCAAACTCTGATGGCAACACCTGATGTTAGGTAAAAAGCTGCTAAGCGAGCGCCACCTTTAGCTATAGAGAATAGAAATCAAGCTGCTGGAACACCAAAAAAGTAACCATAAAAACCTCCAATATAATATGTATCACAGTAATAGGTGCAGCGCTAATAAATATATGGATATATTATATATACTGTATAATACAATATCAGCAAGTGCAAAATGAATATCACTTAATGGTGATTATTAGTGACTGAACAGTTCAAAGTGATAAAATCGTGTGGATCCTGAGGGATCACAATTTCAGGTGCACGGATGTCTTGGTCCAAAAGTGATAGGTGATGTGACTCAAATGAATGAAATACGCACTCACCAGAAGTGCGTTTAAAATACGCAATATGAAATCCTGCGTCAAGCAATGAGAAGGTCATCTGTTTCCAGGTCAGATCACATCATAAATCACCATCCAGGTACATCAGCGTGTAGGATTCCCTGGTCCGTTAGCATGTATCACCCTCTAGGATCATCTTTTGTTGTATGGGCACTGCGAATAAAGGCACTCACACGGAGAGCCCAATAAGAGACCACATAGCGTGATACTGTATAAAGTACCTTTATTCCAAATAGTGGGTACAATCAATATGATAAAAAGAAAGGTACTGACCATGTGTTCCAGATTGCCACCTGTGGTGGCCAGATGTCCAGTTGCTGTAGCCCCCCTGACGCGTTTCGTGCGATGCACATAGTCATAGGGAGAAAGGGCTTACAGCAGGGACATCCACTGCAGTGCTATTTATATATTTGAATGGCGATTATGCTTAGTGCGGCCGCCATTTTGCCGGCTATCGGCGCATGCGCAGTCCATCGGCGCCATTTTGCCGTGGATCGCGGAAGCGCCCACCAGTCACTGCATTCAGCAAACTAGTATACTGCGGTACCGCGCCATTTTAATGGCAGTAATAAGATAAAATAAACGGTTACCACTGTGCAGAAGAGTGCAATATAGGGGGAATGTCAAATTATCAATTCCTTGATATATATGGGATCCATTATGACCCTTAAAGGAAATTGGTATATTGTATAAGCATATTATAATCTATATGCAAAGCCCACCTAGTATGCACATATACATGATAACAATATCTATATGTGCAAGACCATATAAAATCAGATGCATAAACAAATTATGCTGCCCAGTGAAAACATCACAGGATGTTAAATAGTGCAATATAATATAAATAGCAAAAATATATATGATACAATACATGGTCAGAAAGAATAATAAACACATGGTCAGATTGTAAACGTACAAACAAGCTGATAAAATATGAATAAAAATGAAATTAAAATTAAAATAAAATAATAGAATAAAGTATTCATTCGCAAAATCTAGGAAGTTAAAATTGTACATATAAAAGGCATATGTGTAAAACATATATCTAAAACCAAAGATATGTGTAAAAAGATCCAAAATATTCAAAACTTTTTTAAGATACTTAAAATCTCTAGAATCCTTAAAATCTTAAAATCGCGATGACAGGGAATTTCAACGTCAATCAATATATGTGATAAAATGCTATCACATCAATATACATTGGGGTGTGAATAAAGTCAAAAAAGGATCATATTCTCATTTTGGGACTTAGCAAGTGTCTATTCAACTATTATCTATAAAACAATTTAGATCAAAGTCTATATTGAGTCCCCTGGGATATAGAGAGCCCAATTCATATATCCAACGTGATTCAAGTTGTGACACTGCTCGTTTTTTATTGGTCCCTCTCCAATGGGCGTTAATAATACCAATGCCCATAAATCTAAGTGAGGATGGATCTTTGTTATGGTGAGTCTTGTAATGTTGCGACAGAGAATGATCCTTATATCCTTTTCTAATATTATTAACATGCCCCCTCAGTCTGTCTCTGAGGCGTCTAGTGGTCCGTCCTACATACTGGAGATTGCACGGACATTGGAGCAGGTAGACCACAAATCTGCTAGTACAGGTAATGAAATCATCCATATTATAATGATTACCATTTGTCGTAGAATTAAACCTATTAGTTTTACTTGTGTATCTGCTACATTGGCAGATAACACACTTTTTACAGGGAAAAAAACCCGTTAAGTTTGCGAACATAGTCACATTCTTAGGGGGATCTACAATATTGGGCGCGATTTTGTTTCTCAGCGGTGTTGCCTTCCTGAAAATGATTTCTGGTTTGTCTGGCAATATTGAGTTCAAAATGGGATCAGACTTCAGAATTTTCCAGTTGTTATTAATGATTTTGGTTATCTTTTTGTACTGTATGGAGTAGTTGGTGATAAAAGGACAGATTTTTTGTGATTTCTGTAAAAAGGGATCACCCAACATCAGATTTCTGTCTGATTTTCCTATAGTGTCCATGGTTAGATTAAGGGTAGATTCATCATAACCTTTTTCAACAAATTTATTTTTAATTATTGCCGCTTGCCTATAGTATGTATCCATATCAGTACAATTGCGTTTAATCCTAGAAAACTGACCCCTAGGGATGTTTCGTAGCCATATAGGATGATGGCAACTGTCTGTAGGGATAAAACCATTTCTATCTGTTGGTTTAAAATATGTTTCCGTTATTATTTTCCCATTGTGGTTCATTAAAACCAGATCTAAAAAGTTAACACTCGTTTGACTATATTCAAAAGTAAGCTTAATATTTAACGAATTAAAATTCAAGGTTGTAAAGAAATTTAAAAGGGTCTGTTCTTCCCCATTCCATATGAGGAGGATGTCATCTATGTATCTCCGATAAAATGAAAGTTCCGGCCAGTCTCTTGCATAGATGACATCCTCCTCCCATCTGGCCATAAATAGATTGGCCAGGCTGGGGGCAAATTTTGCCCCCATGGCGACACCCTTTGTCTGTAAATAAAATTTGTGATTGAACCAAAAGTAATTCCTCGTCATCGCGAAGTCCAAGAGGGTCAGAATAAAATCTTTTTGTGAATCTGACATGCAGCTAAAACCATTTAAAAAGAACTCGACAGCCTCCATGCCATCCGAATGTTTTATATTTGTGTATAGTGATGTTACATCGGCTGTAACCAAAAATGTAGTTTTATTTGTAATAATCTTATCTATATCCTGAAGAACTTGCTTTGTGTCCCTCAGGTAGGCCGGGGTTTTTGTTACTAGTGGTTGTAAAAAGAAATCAATATATTCACCTACTCGTGAACAAAGGGACCCTATACCACTAATGATAGGCCTCCCTGGGGGGTTAACAGGATCCTTATGAATCTTTGGCAATATATATAAGACTGGAAGTCTAGGTGCCGTTGGGCATAAATACGCTTTCTCTCTTTTATTGAGAATCCCATCAGTGTATCCTTTATCTATAACCGTTGTAAGTGCTTTTTTATATTGTTTCAAAGGATTTTTTGATAAAAGAGAGTATGTTTCATTGTCATCTAAACAATTGTATACCTCTTTTATGTAATCTGTTTTCTTTAGCACCACAACGCCCCCCCCCCTTTGTCCGCAGGGCGTATTACAAGGTCCTTTTTCTCTAGTAGGGAATCTATAGCTTTCTCAGTAGGGTTAAATCTGCCTACTGATTTTATTTTTAGCATTTCCAGATCTTTAAGTACTGTGTCCCTGAAGGCATTAATATACAAATTGTTTTGAGGAGGAGGATTAAATAATGATGCATTTCGGAGGTTGGAGTTAGTGCTGCTATTATTATGTGTAGTTTGTATAATTGGTTTATTATGAAAGTATTTTTTCAAAGATAACTTTCTTATATATTTCCTGACATCTACATATGTCTGGAACTTATTTAATGATTTTTTTTGGGGCAAATTTTAAGCCCTTATTTAAAAGCCCTAATTCCTGTGTAGTTAGGGTAATGTTACTCAGATTAAAAATTCCTAGATTTTGCGTTTCTTTAAATTTGTTGGTCCTTTTCCCTCCCCTCTTCCCTCTCCCCCGGCACTTCTTTTGCGTGCCTGATTCCCCCCTAAAAAATTACTTGGTGTAGGGTTCCCATTATGTTGCTCATATTGTCCATTTTGGGGATTGGATGCTCCACCAAAGGAATTGTTAGGGTGAGATGGAGGTCTAGGACCTGTGTTCCCCCGGTATGGGGGTTTCCCTTTAGAATACCCTGGTGGGGGATATTGTGGTCTAAAGTTGTTTGTCTGTCGGTATTGGGCTGGTCCATATTGTGATTGATTCTGGTATTGTTTATTTTGAGAATGATTCTGGTATTGTTTATTTTGAGATTGTTGTCTTGGATGCCAATTAAAATTACGTGTGCCAACATCATCCGTTCTAGTTGCATTTAGAGATTCATATCTGTTATCAGTAGAGATGTTGTATGCATAATTGGTATCAGATCTAAGTGGTGATCTGTACTGGCTCAAGGATTCCATAGTTTGGCTCCTGAAATTACCCTGTTTCCTTTGGGGTTTGGGGGTTTGAAAATTAACATTTTGAAAGTTAGTGTTAGTCATAGGTGGATTGGGATCGTCAGTTTTAATTTGCCACTTAAAGACTAATTCCTCCTGATAATCTTTATGATCTCTTAAGTACTTTTTTCTTTTCTTTCTTTTCTGTTCTTTATCTAATTTTTCCATATGGAACTTGAGTCTATTGGATTCTGTTATATACTCTTCACTGTCTTTAAAAGGAATGAGTTTCTCACGGACTTTGTTTCTTTCAGTGTCAAGGTACTGTAACTTTTTCTTTTTCCTTAGAATCAAAAATTTAAGCATGTCTATGCCAGCCATATTAAAATATTGATACCATTCTAAGGTTCCATTTATATCCTCATACTCGGGAGGTACATTCCATCTTAGAAATCTGGGGACCATTCCTTCTCTAACATACTTGTCTAAAAATGAGATGTCCCATAGTGTTTTTATCTCCGCTGACATTAGATTATGCAGATGTGTGAAGATACTTTTCAAATTATCGGTGTCTTGTTCAACAGTGAATACCTCATCTGCAATTGTGTTACGCATAGAGCGAAATTCAAAAACATCCGTCATGATGTATAGGTGGCTGCTCAAGCTTAATGATGGTTCAAATAGAATATAGTAAAAAGCTGCTAAGCGAGCGCCACCTTTAGCTATAGAGAATAGAAATCAAGCTGCTGGAACACCAAAAAGGTAACCATAAAAACCTCCAATATAATATGTATCACAGTAATAGGTGCAGCGCTAATAAATATATGGATATATTATATATACTGTATAATACAATATCAGCAAGTACAAAATGAATATCACTTAATGGTGATTATTAGTGACTGAACAGTTCAAAGTGATAAAATCGTGTGGATCCTGAGGGATCACAATTTCAGGTGCTGTAAGCCCTTTCTCCCTATGACTATGTGCATCGCACGAAACGCGTCAGGGACTACAGCAACTGGACATCCGACCACCACAGGTGGCAATCTGGAACACATGGTCAGTACCTTTCTTTTTATCATATTGATTGTACCCACTATTTGGAATAAAGGTACTTTATACAGTATCACGCTATGTGGTCTCTTATTGGGCTCTCCGTGTGAGTGCCTTTATTCGCAGTGCCCATACAACAAAAGATGATCCTAGAGGGTGATACATGCTAACGGACCAGGGAATCCTACACGCTGATGTACCTGGATGGTGATTTATGATGTGATCTGACCTGGAAACAGATGACCTTCTCATTGCTTGACGCAGGATTTCATATTGCGTATTTTAAACGCACTTCTGGTGAGTGCGTATTTCATTCATTTGAGTCACATCACCTATCACTTTTGGACCAAGACATCCGTGCACCTGAAATTGTGATCCCTCAGGATCCACACGATTTTATCACTTTGAACTGTTCAGTCACTAATAATCACCATTAAGTGATATTCATTTTGCACTTGCTGATATTGTATTATACAGTATATATAATATATCCATATATTTATTAGCGCTGCACCTATTACTGTGATACATACCTGATGTTAGGGAGCACTCTGATGGGAACATCTGATGTAAGGGGGCACTCTGATGGGGACCGTGATGTAAGCGGACACTGTGATGCGGATACTGATATAAAGGGGCACTCTGATGAGGACCCTGATGTAAGGGGGCACTCTGATGGGGATCCTGATGAAGTGGGGCACTCTGATGAGGATACTGATATAAAGGGACACTGATGGGGACCCTTAAGTAAGGGGCACTCTGCTGGGGACAGTGATGTAAGAGGGCACTCTGATGGCAACACCTGATGTTAGGGAGCACTCTGATGGGAACATCTGATGTAAGGAGACACTGTGATTGGGATTCTGATATAAAGGGGCACTCTGATGGGGACCCTGATGTAAGCGGACACTGTGATGGGGATACTGATATAAAGGGGCACTCTGATGAGGACCCTGATGTAAGGGGGGCACTCTGATGAGGATAAATTATCATATGTAAATGGTCACTCTGCTGGGGACACTGATCTAAGGAGACACTCTGCTGGGGACACTGATCTAAGGATACACTCTGCTGGGGACACTGATCTAAGGAGACACTCTGCTGGGGACACTGATCTAAGGAGACACTCTGCTGGGGACACTGATCTAAGGATACACTCTGCTGGGGACACTGATCTAAGGATACACTCTGCTGGGGACACTGATCTAAGGGGGCACTGTGATGGGAACCCTGATATAAGGAGGCAATCTGATGGAAACCCAATGTAAAAGAGGACTCTGATGATGACTTCTGATGTAAAGGGGGAGTCTGGTAGGGACATCTGATATAAGGGGGCATGTGATCTGTTTAATAATCTGAATCTAATGGCAGCCTAATACATACTGGTGTTTCCCAGGTGGTGACACTGCGTAACAGACTGTCAGTGACTCAAGCACAGTGTTGGCATTATGCCCAGTGACTTTTTTTCTGCTGTACCACAGATCAGATAGGCTAGATCCGGCCCTGAATTGAAACCAGACGTTTAACCTGCATGATTTTTTGCGGTTCAAACAGAACTACATGCAAATATTCAAGAAAATGCTGAATTGACGACTCTTATGATCGATCACTTCTATATAGGCAAAGAAAATGTCTGTTTATGGCAAGTTTCCATTGCAGCTCTGTAACATGTATTGAAACGGTCAGAGAAAGGAAGACAAAAGTTCTTACATTTGATCAAACTGCACTTTCCCGATATATTCAGGTTGGGTACCCGTGTCCACCTTTACCATCACTTTTAATCACCATTGCTTTGCACCTTTATTTCAGTGACAGAGTAAAAGCTCAGGAGAAGTCAATAAATCACTTATGTCCTGGGATTTTGCTCTGATTCTTTGTCAAGGCTTTTAAGACGAGGCCATAAAGCTGTTACTTGTATTGTAAAGAAATATCGCTTTTTTCACACATTTGATCAACTGCTACTTTAACTGTGATATTGTGGTGGAGCCTAGAAAACTACAGTTTACTCAAAAGTATTATTTTATACACCGATCAGCCACAACACAAAGTCTGGGTTCACACTAATGCGGTTCGGGAAACTCTGCGAATCCCGTGCGTTTCCCGCACCGCATTGCAAGGCATTCATGCGATCTTGTGCGGGTGTCAATGTTAAATCAATGACACCCCAAAACAAATAGTAATACGTGATTAGATTGCCAGAAGTGCAGGTAAAATGCAGTACTGAATGCAGAAAATTTATATATTATTATTATTATTATTATAATACAGGATTTATATAGCGCCAACAGTTTGCTCAGCGCTTTACAATATAACGGGAGACAATACAGCAACAATACAGTTCAATACAAGAGGGGTAGGAGGGCCCTGCTCCTTGGAGCTTACAATCTAAGAGGGAGGGGCTAGTGGTAGAAAAGGTAGTAACTGTGGGGGATGGACTAGTAGGGGGATGGACTAGTAGAAGGAGTAGAAGATTCATTATTAACTGAGGGCAGGATAGGCTTCCCTGAGGATATATGAATAGGAGGGTTAGCACCCTATCATTAGTATCTGTTGGAGGAATAGTGGACCACCACTGGTATAAGTGGGAGGAATGGTGCCTCATTATTGGTGTTAGTTGTGGATGGAACAGTGCCCCAAGGGCTGGATAGAGGCAAGCAAAGGGCCACAGTTTGGAGACCACTGCTCTATAGTAACTCTTCTTCTTTTCATTGCCAATAAATAATTGGTTCTGAGTACCTGACAAAGGAGGGGTTTGAGGCTGTCCAAAACCCACAGAAGGTTACAGAAGATTATTATTATTATTATACAGGATTTATATGGCGCCAGCAGTTTGCTCAGTGCTTTACAACATAACGGGAGACAATACAACAACAATACAGTTCAATACAAGACGGTTAAGAGGGCCCTGTTCCTTGGAGCTTACAATCTAAGAGGGAGTGGCTAGTGGTACAAAAGGTAGCAACTGTGGGGGATGGACTGGTTGAAAGAGTAGAAGATTCCAGTATTAGCTGAGGGCAGGATAGGCTTCACTGAAGAGGTAGGTTTTCAGAGATCGCCTAAAAGTGAGCAGAGTAGGCGATAGTCTGATAAATTGGGGTAGAGAGTTCCAGAGGATGGGGGAAGCTCTGGAGAAGTCCTGGAGAAGAGCATGGGAGGAGGAGACAAGGGAGCTAGAGAGCAGGAGGTAATGTGAGGAGCTGAGAGGACGGTTTGGGTGATATTTGGAGATGAGATTGGTGATGTAATTTGGGGCAGAGTTATAAATGGCTTTATATGTTATAGTTAATGTTTTGAATTTTATCCGTTGGACAAGGGGAAGCCAGTGGAGGGATTGGCAGAGAGGGGAGGAGGACACTAAGTGGAGACCAGTGGAGGGATTGGCAGAGAGGGGTGGAGGACACTGAGTGGAGGCCAGTGGAGGGATTGGCAGAGAGGGATGGGGGACACTGAGTGGAGACCAGTGGAGGGATTGGCAGAGAGGGGTGGAGGACACTGAGTGGAGGCCAGTGGAGGGATTGGCAGAGAGGGATGGAGGACACTGAGTGGAGACCAGTGGAGGGATTGGCAGAGAGGGGTGGAGGACACTAAGTGGAGACCAGTGGAGGGATTGGCAGAGAGGGATGGAGGACACTGAGTGGAGACCAGTGGAGGGATTGGCAGAGAGGGGTGGAGGACACTAAGTGGAGACCAGTGGAGGGATTGGCAGAGAGGGATGGAGGACACTGAGTAGAGGCCAGTGGAGGGATTGGCAGAGAGGGGTGGCAGATACAGAACGGTTAGTAAGGCGAATGAGTCTGGCAGCAGCATTCATGATAGACTGAAGAGGGGATAGCCTGCGATGAGGTCAGCCAATGAGGAGGGAGTTACAATAGTCAAGGTGAGAGATAACCAGGAAGTTAATAAGTTGCTTAGTAGTTTCCAAGGTTAGGAACGGTCGTATCTTGGAAATATTGCGGAGGTGAAGTCTACAAGATTTGGACAGTGATTGGATTTGGGGCTGAGAGGACAGATGGGAGTCTAGGATTACACCTAGTACCCTGGCATGAGGGGAGGGACTAATGGTTGTGTTATTAGGGAAGGTTCTTTTGGTTGTGTTATGACAGAAAAAAGTGGGTTCTTGGAAGGTATCTGATATCTGACTTGTCTGTACCTCTGTCTTGTGCCGAAACCCAATAAATGCATCTCTCTGGATGAACAAAGTTGTTGCTGGACAATTCATTTCTTTAGAGGAATTTTGCATTCCATATCAGCTAGTGAACTCAACAGCAATAAATATATTATCACTCATCATCCTTTATATATACTGTATGACAACATGTCTTTCTCAGTTATACTATACACTCACTGGCCACTTTATTAGGTACACCTGTTAAATTGCTTGGTAACACAAATTGCTAATCAGCCAACCACATGGCAGCAACTCAATGCATTTAGGCATCTAGATGTGATGAAGACGACTTGCTGAAATTCAAACTGACAATCAGAATGGGAAAGAAAGGGGATTTAAATGACCTTGCACATGGGCTGGTCTGAGGATTTTCATGCACAACCATCTCTGGAGTTTACAGAGAATAGTCCGAAATAGAAAAAATATCCAGTGAGTAGCAGTTGTGTGGATGAAAATGCCTTCTTGATGTCAGAGGTCAGAGGAGAATGGGCAGACTGGTGGAAGATGATAGAAAGGCAACAGTAACTCATGTCAGAATGGCAGTTACCTTAAAGGTCAGAAGAGAATGGGCAGACTGGTGCGAGATGATAGAAAGGCAACAGTAACTCATGTCAGAATGGCAGTTACCTGGGCAGAGCCATGATGTTAGATGTTTTACTTTTAAAATTGACAATAGTTTCACATTAAAGTGATTGTAAAGTTAAAAAAAAAAATAACAAACATTTCATACTTGCCTACTCTGTACAATGGTTTTGCACAGAGCAGCAGCAATCCTCCTCTTCTCCCGCCTTCTCTTGGCTCCTCCTTTTCTCTGTGCACCATAGGAAGCCACATGTGGGCCCGATCCTACGCTGGGCTATGTGCATCTATTGACACACACAATGCGTCTCAGACCCGCCCCCCCCCGCTCCCTCCTCACTGGATTTGATTGACTTCCTCCATGTCCAATGAGAAGAGAAAGCAGCTGTCAGGGCTCCCAGGTGTGACCAGAGGTGTGTGACTGACGCAGGGAAATGCAGACTTCAGATATGTGATAAACAATATAATTTATTAACACTAACAATACAAACATAAACGCAGTGCAATACTAAACATAATACAGTGCAAACAAACCAAACCAACCACCCACAGATAACAGTATATACAAGCAAGCGTCGTCAGGCAGGCCGGGTCAATATCAATTGGGCAGGTAGGTACAGGGGGAGCAAGCGGAGATTGGTCGGGGTCACAGGCCAGGTTCAGCAGGTAGCAAGCAGCGTAGTACAGAGGGTCAGGCAGAGGGATGGTCAGGGTCACAAGCCAGGGATCAGAACAGGTAGCAAGCAGCGTAGTACAGAGGGTCAGGCAGAGGGATGGTCAGACAAGCCAGGGATCAGAGCAGGGTCAGCAGAGAATCAGACAGGAACAGAGAGCAGGAACAGGATACAGGGCCCAAGAGAAACACAACACCAAGGCAGAGTCTGCAAGTCTGGCCATCCCTTAAATACCCCAGCATAATCAGTTCCAGGTGTTAGCTGGCTGCAAAGTTGAGTCTCTGATTGCTGGGAGCACCCGCTGGCCAGCCCTGGTACTGCAGATCAAAAGGCAAGTGAGTCCCACCATTGCTGGCTAGTCCATTCCTGACAGCAGCATTGCTGCTCTGGCGCACAGTGCTGGATTGAGATCAGGCTCAGGTAAGTATTTAGTGGTGCACTAATCACAGAAGGTTTTTCTTTCACCTTAAAGCAGAAAATGCAGAAAACCTTCCACCTTAACAAACACTGTAAGCAATACAGCCTAATCAATGACTCACTGGAAGCTTGCTGTTTGGGCAATAAAGTTGAAGAGACACAATGAGTAGAACAGATGCAATAGGACTGTGGGGGCAAGGAAACACAGTCAATGCATTTCGCTCTGCTAGTGCTTATGCATGACTAGTCATGAACAAGCGCTAGCATGGTGAAACGCGTTGACTATGCTTCCTTGCTTCCATAGTGTCTACCGTTGCTGTATACAGTATGTGTTTTTTAAGACTATCAATATTGAATATTCTCAAGTGTGTAGCCCTTTGAATCATATTGCATTTATTCTACATAGCTGGATAAGAGGTGCTTGCACCTGAATACACAGGAGTTGAAAGGACTTGTATGGTGGACCCACCTGGAGCAGCAGCATACACATTGAGTCTACATAGCAAAATGAGTAGTTCATACCTGTGTACTTCCCTCCTGTAAAAATGTTCACAATGTTAGACTGACAGCCCTGCAAAATCAATACCGCCCTGATTGGCTTAGCATGCAGGTCACCCAACTTCTAGTCTGATCTCTGCTGCACAGGAAGCTAAAATAAAGACAAAATTTAGGGAACTATATGAAAAAATGAATTTAATGACATTTTGGTAAACACATTACTGCCCCAAATGATGTTTTTCTATCTGTCTGGAGCTTTAAAGTTGTGTTCCAGCCAGTTTTATTTTTGGATAGAGCAGGAAAGGGTTGAAACCTCTATCAGGTTCAATTTATTGTCTGTGTCCTAGTTGTGGAAATTTCCTTCCTATTCTGATGACAAGTAGGTTTATGAGCTCAGACAGGTTTTTTCTGTATAGAGTCCAGTTTAAGTAACATACAAGAATTCATAAACCTCAGTAATAGATTCTATCTAAATGGCATGAAATGGGAACTAATCATCACTGGATTTCCAGAGAGTAACTCGTATCCTGGATTTTGCTTTAACACATTTACAGTATTTGACAGTCTCAAAGGTTTATTTTACGGAAGTTCACAGAAATGATTTTCTGATCTTTCAGAAAGTTAGGAGTTTAATAAAATACACTGCACAATGAAATTTCAGCACCAGCATTATAGCTCATAAGAGATCAGAATAGACCAGTTGGATAGCCGCTTTTAATAAAAGGCATAGAGATATTGGTTCCCAGAAGGCCAAATTGTGACCATCGACCTCCAGCCCTCCGTACATAAATGATCATTACTGGCTGAGGGACTACAGAACCAGCATTCCATGATGGAGCTTTTACTCCAACCACACTGACTATTCCGTTTAAACCAAGGGTCCCCAAGCTATTCAGCTCATTGTCCACTTTATGAAGTTTCAGATGGTTCATCAACCCCAAAACATTTATTATAAAAAAATAACTTGAACGTAAATTTCATTAAATAATAGTACTGCCAATAATATTAATATTTTTCTTAATACTGTAGACCAGCGGTGGTCAACATGAAGATTATAGAGGGTCTCAAGTGGGGTATCCGACACTTCCAGAGGGCCACCCAATAGGAACACTTTTTTTGTAGCTTAATGTCCAAAAAATTCAGCGAGTGCAATAATAACCCTACCATTGGTGTAATTGGAAGCAATACTATCCCCCAACATTAGTGTCAGTGAGTGCAATAATAATCCTTAACATTGGTGTCATTGGAAGCAATTATAGCCCCCAACATTGGTGTGAGTTAGTGCAATAATAACACCCAACATTGGTGTCATTGGAAGCAATTATAGCCCCCAACATTGGTGTCAGTGAGTGCAATAATAACCCCCAACATTGGTGTCATTGGAAGCAATTATAGCCCCCAACATTGGAGTCAGTGTGTGCAATAATAACCCCAAAATTAGTGTCATTGGCAGCAATAATAGCCTCAAAATTGGTGTCAGAGTGTGCAATAATAACTCCCCAAATTAGTGGCAGTGAACATAATATAGACCCCCAACATTGTTGCCAGTGAGTGCAATAATACCCTCAATATTGGTGTCTTTGGAAGCAATAATAACCCTCAACATTGGTGTAATTGGAAGCAATAATAACCCCCAACATTGGTGTCAGTGAGTGCAATAATAACCCACAACTTTGGTGTCATTGTAAGCAATAAAAATCCACAACATTGGTGTCAGTGGATGCAATAATAACCACCAACATTGGTTTCAATGGACACAATAACCAACAATAGTGTCAGGGAACAGTGGCCATCATTGCAAGTAACCCTAATAATAACCAGAATTAGTGCTGGTTGATGTAATAATTATACACAACAATGGTGTCAGTGGACACAATAATAACCCTTAACATTGGTGTCAGTGGATGCAATAATAACCTCCAACATTGGTGTCAGTGTGTGCAATAATAACCCCAAAATTAGTGTCATTGGCAGCAATAATAGCCTCAAAATTGGTGTCAGTGTGTGCAATAATAACTCCCCAAATTAGTGGCAGTGAACATAATATAGACCCCCAACATTGTTGCCAGTGAGTGCAATAATACCCTCAATATTGGTGTCATTGGAAGCAATAATAACCCTCAACATTGGTGTCATTGGAAGCAATAATAACCCCCAACATTGGTGTCATTGGAAGCAATACAAAATCCACAACATTGGTGTCATTGTAAGCAATAAAAATCCACAACATTGGTGTCAGTGTCAGTGGATGCAATAATAACCACCAACGTTGGTGTCAATGGACACAATAACCAACAACAATAGTGTCAGGGGACAGTAGCCAACAATGCCAGTAACCATAATAATAACCAGCATTAGTGCTGGCTGATGTAATAATAATACACAACAATGGTGTCAGTGGACACAATAATAACCCTTAACATTGGTGTTAGTGGATGCAATAATAACCTCCAACATTGGTGTCAGTGGCTGTAATAATAACCTCAGCATCAGTGTCAGTCAATGCAATAATAGCCCCCAGCCCTGATGTCAGTAGACGCAATAATACCCCCCAAGATTGGTGTCAGTGACCTCAATAATAGCCCCTAGTACTGGTATTCTGAAGCCTAGAGTACACAAATAGTCTAACCATCACCCTTCCAAATAGTTGTTGAGAGGAAATCAATTACAGTGCTAGTCACCCTTGCGTGTATTGCTTATTGTATGAACTATTGTATTGTATGAACTGAGTTTTTAAAGCCTAGTCATGCATCTTCTTCAGGTTATCATGTACAATGCAAGACCTGCACCCACCACTGATCCTACATGGTACATGATGACTTAGAGGGCCCCTTTTATTATGGGGCTGGAGCAATGGAGGGGAAATCACAGGCTGTTCCCAAACAGGGGCGGACTGACCATTTGGAAACTCAGGCACTGCCTGAGGGCCCGGGGTCAGTAGGGGGCCCCATGAGATGACCCTGGTACCTTTTTTATAAGCTTTTTTGAGTTTGGGCAAAGACACAGGGGCCCCATGATCCCCTATTGCCCCATGAGTTGTCAGTCCACCCCTGTTCCCAAACCAAGTTAAATGTTCACGATCAGAGACATTCTCAAAGATTTTAGTTGTCCATAGACCTAATCTGCAATGAAGGAAGTCCAGCTTGTCTAATTTGCTATGTGTTCCCACGCAGAAGTTCTGAATGTATCTTTAATAGGCAAATATACCGTAGCCGCCTCTACAAATGAAGACAAATGAAACACATTTATTATAAACATGCCAAAAAAGTGACAATATTATTTGAAGTAAAAGGACACTACTTATATTTTTCCTCTCCAGTTTGTTTCTTTACTCTACCGCTTATCTGAAACTATTTTGGAGTGGTTCACATTTCTATATATTGTTGTATTTTAATAATATGTCATAGAGCAGATTTGTAGGTGCATGTTCCAGCCGTTTTATGTACATCAAACAGCACAATCAGCAGGTTTGCTGAATAACTACTTCAAGAAAATCAATATCCGAATAAGCCACTCAGTGTATTATTTTCTAGACTGTATGCAATATTAGAGGAAAAGGTTGTATGAATGAGTATAGATCAAAGCTGTACATAGACCTGCATTGAGATTGAAAGATAAAGCACGTTGTTAGTGCTTTACTCGTGTACTGGAGGCTGTTCAGGAGATAATTTCATGCTATCAATACGTTCATATTATTTTTACATTAGGATGATCAAACTTACAAAAAGAAGGGAAAGAAGAGAAGAAATAAGAAGAAGGGAGGTAAAAAGGGCAAGAAAGAGAAAGAAAGGGACAAAAGAGAAGATAGAGGAGAGGAGAGAAGGGAAGGAAAGAGAAAAGAGAAAGAGAGAGAGAGAGAGAGAGAGAGAGAGAGAGAGAGAAGAAAGAGAGGGGGAGAAAACAGAAGAGGAAAAAGAGAAAGGGAAAGAAGGGGAGAGTAGAAAGAGAAGGGAAGGGAAAAGAAGTAAGAGAAGGCAAGGGAAGTGAAGAAAAAAAGAGGAAGGGAAGGGCATGGAAGAAAAGAAAGAGAATGCAATGGAAGATAGAGAAGACAAGGCAATGGAAGAAAAGATAGAGAAGGCAAGGGAGAACAGAAGAGAAGAGAAGAGAAGAGAGGAGAGGAGAGGAAAGAGAAGAGGAGAGGAGAGGAAAGAGAAGAGGAGAGGAGAGGAAAGAGAAGAGAAGAGGAGAGCAAAGAGAAGAGGAGAGGAAAGAGAAGAGAGGAGGAGAGGAAAGAGAAGAGAAGAGGAGAGGAAAGAGAAGATGAGAGGAAAGAGAAGAGAAGAGGAGAGGAAAGAGAAGAGGAGAGGAAAGAGAAGAGAAGATGAGAGGAAAGAGAAGAGAAGAGAAGAGGAGAGGAAAGAGAAGAGGAGAGGAAAGAGAAGAGGATAGGAGAGGAAAGAGAAGAGGAGAGGAAAGAGAAGAGAAGAGGAGAGGAGAGGAAAGAGAAGAGGAGAGGAAAGAGAAGAGGAGAGGAAAGAGAAGAGGAGAGGAGAGGAAAGAGAAGAGGAGAGGAAAGAGAAGTGGAGAGGAAAGAGAAGAGGAGAGGAAAGAGAAGAGGAAAGAGAAGAGGAAAGAGAAGTGTTGAGGAAAGAGAAGAGGAGAGAAGAGGAGAGGAAAGAGAAGTGGAGAGGAAAGAGAAGAGGAGAGGAAAGAGAAGAGGAGAGGAGAGGAAAGAGAAGAGGAGAGGAAAGAGAAGAGGAGAGGAGAGGAAAGAGGAGAGGAGAGGAGAGGAGAGAAGGGAAGGCAAGGGAGAAGAGAAGGCAATGGAAGAAAAGAAAGAGAAGACATGGGAATGGAAAAGAAGAAAGAGAAGGCAAGGCAGAAGAGAAGAGAAGGGAAGGGAAGGGAAGAGAAGAGAAGGCAAGAGAGAAGAGAAGAGAAGGGAAGAGAAGAGAAGGCAAGGGAGAAGAGAAAGCAATGGAAGAAAAGAAAGAGAAGACGTGGGAATGGGAGACAAGAAGGCAAGGGAGAAGAGAAGAGAGGAAAGGAAGGGCAGCACAGTGGGTAAATGATTAGCACTTTTGTCTGGCAGCACTAGGGTCCTCAGAGTACAGAGACGGGTAACAAAAATGGTGAAAGGTCTGGGGGGATAAAACAAATCAAGAGCGACTTCAGGAACTTAACGTGCATTCTGGAAGAAAGAAGGGAAAGGGGAGACCTGATTGAAACCTTTTAAATACGTCAAGGGGGTGAATGAGGTTCAGGAGGGCAGTATTATTAACATGAAACCAAAATCAAAAACAAGAGGACATGACCTTAAACTAACTGGAGGAAAGTTCAAAACTAATCTCAGAATGTATTATTTTACTGAAAGAGTAGTTGCTGCTTGGAATAAACTTCCAGCAGAGGCAGTGAGCCAGTCAACAGTAAATAACCTAACCCTTTGAGAAACAAGGGACGTATTTGTCCCATGTTTTTAATTGCCTGTATCATCTGATTAAGAACTTAAAATACTTTTTTTTTTTTTTTGCTTTGAGTCAAAATATTAGTTCTTATCAACAAATGGATGTAGCTTTTTGCCAATTATTTCATGAAATGGCTTAGTTACAGCAACTGAAGCGTACGAACTTTAAAAACAAAAAAATGATTCTTTTGGCGTTCCAAAATCCTACGGTCCTCAAAGGGACAAGCATAGATTTATACTATACATTTTATATATATATATATATATATTTTTATAAATATATATCTATAAAAAGTTAACAAAACTGAAAAAAAAGAAAGAAAAACAAACAGACAAAAAAACAAACAAACACTCCACCCCCTCCCAAAAACACACCAAAAAAGGGCAGACTCGATGTACCCCTTGGTCTTTTTCTGCCGTAATTTTTCTATGCTTTTATGTTTCTATTTGTGGTCAAGGTATCAGCTTTGTTGAATAAAATTAAACAACCAGATGAGGGGGAGAAGAAAGAAAAGTAGGTAGGTTCTTTTTAACAGCTAGAATGTTGTCCATAATCCTGGTATGATTCAAGAAAAGAGGAACACGCAGTTACCATGGAAAACCTCAGCATCTCTAGCCATCCTGCCCAGCCCTTTCATGCAGCCTCTGCTGCGGGCCATGCTAGGCATCTCCTGATCACAAAGTAATCTCTAGCTATGCATGAAACATGAAACGGTTCCACAAGATAACCCTACTCTGCTCATGTGACTGGGATCAGTAATGCTCAAGCTGCACATGAATAAATATTTCATGTGCATGTGAAGAAATTGTGAAATCTGTTCTGTGACAGATAAGAATGCAAAGTTATCACCGCGATAAGACGAATCCGAGCTGGTGGCTCTTTATTGTACTAAGTGGAATGAATAATGTAGCAGAGCCTCCTGCTAAAGGGATTTCAGATGGGAGTCCTGTACTTCGAAGTCATATGTCTTCGGAGAGTCTGTATTTTTAGCTTTATGGAGTTTTATAAATAGTTAAAACCAGGGGCGGACTGACCACTTGGAAACTCGGGCACTGCCCGAGGGCCCGGCGTCAGTAGGGGGCTCCATGAGATGCCCCTGGTACCTTTTTCATAGGCTTTTTTGAGTTTGGGCAATGACACAGGGGCCCCATGATCCCCTATTGCCCGGGGGCCCCATGAGTTGTCAGTCCTCCCCTGGTTGAAACATTGTTGGTATTAGTTACTAAACAACTTAAAGGGTCCCCGGACACATTGCATTTTGGTTACGTTCAGGTTTTTTTTACAGCAAAGTACGGGAAAATCTTTTGCGCGATTATTGGGGTTATCGTGTCATTTTAATTATATTAAATGGTTTTTAAAGGAAATTGTCATTTAATTAAAATTGCTCAGTGCACAGATTTTCCCTGTAATTGTATATGGTAATGAGTGATGCCAGATGTGAACTCTCTGTATACAGCAGCTTTAAAAGGGCCAGCAAGTATCATTAAATGTTAAATTTAAAATGCAGCAAAATACTACAGTGCAGGGGCGGACTGACAACTCATGGGCCCCCCGGGCAATAGGGGATCATGGGGCCCCTGTGTCATTGCCCAAACTCAAAAAAGCCTATGAAAAAGGTACCAGGGGCATCTCATGGGGCCCCCTACTGACCCCGGGCCCTCGGGCAGTGCCCGAGTTTCCAAATGGTCAGTCCGCCCCTGGTTGTATAACATCTATCTCTTGGTTGCAGCAAGTGTAGCTCAGAGTGCTGGTAGTTTTCACTTGCCCCCTTGCCCCACACTTTCCCCACACTGGTGAGCTGGCATTCATTTTGAATGGCATTGTGGTGTGGCATTCATTTTGAATGGCATGTGGTATATACTGTGTATATACTGTACCACATGCAGGGGCGGACTGACAATAGGGGATCATGGGGCCCCTGTGTCCCAAACTAAAAAAAACCTATAAAAAAGGTACCAGGGGCATCTTATGGGGCCCCCTACTGACCCCGGGCCCTCGGGCAGTGCCCGAGTTTCCAAATGGTCAGTCCGCCCCTGCTACACTGCATACAGTAAAAAAAAAGTGATGGCAAAAATCATCTCATATTATCAACAAAATGCATCACCAACACAGCAAAAAGTCAACCTTTTGACCACTTCAGGTCCGGACACTTTCATCCCCTTCCTGCCCAGGCCAATTTTCAGCTTTCAGCGCTATCACACTTTGAATGACAATTGCGTAATCATGCAACACTGTACCCATATGAATTTTTTTAGCGTTTTTTTGAGACAGATAAAACTTTATTTTGGTGGTATTTATTCACCACTGGGATTTTTATTTTTTTTTTTTGCTATAAGTGAAAAAGTCCAAAACTTTTGAAAAAAAGGTGTTTTTCTTATACAATTTTTCAAATAAATATGTTTTAATAAATCCTGGCCAAAATTTATTCATTTATGTTTTTAGTAAAAGAAAAAAAATAACACAAATTAGTTTATAACCAAAAATTATAATTTAAAAAAAAAAATTTCTTTTTTTATGGTTTTTTTTTGTTTTTTACATACTGTCACCCTAGCAGTACAGTGTCACCATAGTGATACTGTACTACTTGTGGGGGTAATGACGATTTTTTTTTTTTTAAACTGATTGCTTTTACACCCATAAAGGCTGTAAAAGCAATAATTTCTCCTTCTCTCTGACTGCATTCTTGCAGCCATTGAGAAATACTGTGTGAGCTGTGATTGGTCACAGCTTGTCACATGGTACAAGGCTGTTGTGAATAGCCCTGTACCATGTGATCTCTGTGATCATTCACAGATTTCACATGTAGTAAGCAATGATGTCAGAAGTAACATCTTGCTTACTACTCTTCATGTGATCACTGATTGGCCAATCAGGATGTTTCGGGTCGTTGTCCTGCTGGAAGGTGAACCTCCGCCCCAGTCCCAAGTATTTTGCAGACTCTAACAGGTTTTCTTCTAACATTGCCCTGTATTTCTCTCCATCCATCTTCCCATCAACTCTGACCAGCTTCCCTGTCCCTGCTGAAGAACAGCATCCTCACAACATGATGCTGCCACCACCATGTTTCACGGTGGGGATGGTGTGTTCAGGGTGATGTGCAGTGTTAGGTTCCCACCATACATAGCGTTTTCCTTTTATGCCAAAAAGTAAAATTTCATCTGAGGAGAGCACCTTCTTCCACATGTTTGCTGTGTCCCCCACATGGCTTCTCACAAATTGTTGTATGATGGATTGAACAGTGCTCCGTGAGATGTTCAAAGCTTGGGATATTTTTTTTATAACCTAACTCTGCTTTAAACTTCTTCACAACTTTATCTCTGACCTGTCTGGTGTGTTCCTTGGCCTTCATAATGCTGTTTGTTTACTAATGTTCTCTAACAAACCTCTGATGTCTTCACAGAACTGTATTTATACTGAGATTAAATCACACACAGGTGGACTCTAATTAGGTTACTTCTGAAGGTAATATGTTCCACTAGATTTTAGTTAAGGGTATGAAGTAAAGGTGGCTGAATACAAATGCATGCCATACTTTTCAGATTTTTATTTGTAAAAAAATTTTGAAAACCATTTATCATTTTCCTTCCACTTCACAATTATGTGCCACTTTGTGTTGGTGTATCACATAAAATCCCAATAAAATATATTTACATTTTTGGTGGTAATATGACAAAATGTGGAAAATATCAAGGGGTGGGAATACTCTACTGCACAAAAATATTAAAGGGAGACTGACTTTTTAATCAGAGTATAACATGAAGTCAATGAAACTCCGGGGATATTGATCTGGTCAGGTAAGTAGCAGAGGGGGGTTGTTAATCAGTTTCAGCTGCTTTGATGTTAATGATATAAACAACAGGTGGACTAAATGGGCAACAATGAGACAACTCCCAAAACAGGAATGGTTTTACAGGTGGAGGCCACTGACATTTTTTCCCTACCCATCTTTTCTGAATGTTTTTCACTAGTTTTGCATTTGGTTAGGGTCAGTGTCACTACTGGTATCATGAGGCCATACCTGGACCCTACAGAGGTGGTACAGGTAGTCCAACTCTCAAGAGCATTCCAAAAGACAAGCAGTTAATCTAGGAGAGCTGGACAGGGCTGTAGAAGGTCCTTAACCCATCAGCAGGATTGGTATCTGCTCCTTTGTGCAAGGAGGAACAGGATGAGCACTGCCAGAGCCCTACAAAATGACCTCCAGCAGGCCACTGGTATGAATGTCTCTGACCAAACAATCAGAAACAGACTTCATGAGGGTGGCCTGAGGGCCTGACATCCTCTAGTGGGCCCTGTGCTCACTGCCCAACACCATAGAGCTCAATTGGCAAATTGCCATTGAACACCAGAATTGGCAGGCCCACCACTGGAGCCCTGCGCTTTTCACAGATGAGAGCAGGTTCACCCTGAGCACATGTGACAGACGTGAAAGGGTCTGGAGAAGCCGTGGAGAATGTTCTGCTGCCTGTAACATCATTCAGCATGACTGTTCTGGTGGTGGGTCAGTGATGGTCTGGTGAGGCATATCCATGGAGGGACGCACAGACCTCTACAGAATAGACAATGGCACCCTGACTGCCATTAGGTATTGGAATGAAATCTTTGGACCCATTGTCAGACCATACGCTGGTGCAGTGGGTCCTGGGTTATTCTTGGTGCACGGCAATGCCTGGCCTCAGGCAGTTCCTAGAGGATAAAAGAATTGATACCATCCTGGTGCAGTGTGTCTTGGGATCCCCCTGGTGCACGACAGTGCCCGGCCTCATGTGGAGAGAGTATGCAGGAACTTCCTGGAGGATGAAGGAATTAATATTGAACGGCCCCCACACTCGCCTGACCTAAATCCAATAGAACACCTCTGGGATATGTTTCGGTCCATCCGACGCCGCCAGGTTGCACCTCAGACTGTCCAGAAGCTCAGTGATGCCCTGTTCCAGATCTGGAAGGAAATATCCCAAGACACCATCCGTCGTCTCATCATCAACGAAGGGGCATCCTTACATTACCCAGTCCATATCAGTATAGATATCCATCATGATATTTTTCCCCATTGAGTTCTGATGTGTTTTCAAAGTGTTCCTTTAATATTTTTGAGCAGTGTATATATATGTCCATGGTGATCTTTAAATTTTATTGGAATTTACTATTAATTTGATGAAGCTCAGTAAGCAACGGTTGGGGATTACACATCACAAATCGCCACTGACACTTCCTCCCCTAGGTGTCGGCTGTAATACATGATACGTAGTGAACCAACACTGACAGCTGACTGGATTGGTTATTTGATTTCATCATTGTATATTCCCATGACGCTCAGAGAATAGGCCCTCTCTCTTTAGCTTGTCTAAGAATCGTGTGCAGGCAACAATTGACTTTGATCAAGTGGCTTGTCAGTGGAACGCTAAGAGCAAATCAGAGCCGCGCTTATTGTGGGGAAACAATTCCAGGCCGGTCGAGCAAATTGATGTTTTCGGCGTCTGCCAGACAAATAGATAACATGCATAGGCGCAATAATATAAAAATCTGCAGAGCTAGATTACACTTAAGCGGTATAGCAAATGGATTTGTCTCTCCTTTTATTCCTTTCCCATTTAACTATTGTTGATGATACCGCTGTCTGCTTGGTTTGTGCGGTTTTTTTTTTTTCTTTTCAAAAATGTAATAAAAGCTGAAAGTTGAGCAAATGGCAGGAAAACAAGAAAAAGAAATGCTTTCCCTGTCTGTACATTACTGATAGCTAAAGTATGCCTGTCACATTGCAGAAATGAATAGGGCGCAAAAGAGGAGGTTCTGTTTGTGCGCCTGCTATATAATTTCAGGCAACGTATAAAAGAAAACCTACAAATTCAGTAAAAAAATATTTTTCACGTATTTATTTTATCTAAAATCATGACAGGGTTGTGTTAAGTGGTTTAGATGTAAAAATCTTTTAGTATAGTTTGCTGCTGTCTAATTTCTCTACTGCAGGTGGCACTCTTCTGCAGCAGCACTGTAGTTGGAGAGGAAGTCAATAGGGACATGGTTTCCTTGGTCACTGGGGAAGTGATCCAATTGGATGCTGCTGCACCATGTGACTCTAGCAGCCATCTTGGGTCAGGCAGAGCCTATTTAAGGAACTAGCTGCCTGGATTGGTGCACATTTTGCAAGTGGGTAGAGTAGGGACAAGTACCCCACCTGGTAGAGACAGAACTAAGGTTCCTGCCAAGAAGGGAAAGCGTAGGGCTTGCAAATACTCTCTGCAAATTTTTTAGGCACAAGACGGCCATGCCACTCCTAACAGGTGCTGTCAGTTCAGCTGAACCCTGCTCCCTACACACTGCTGGATCTGTGACTGTCCCCAGTGGGGTTGTCTTTCTGCCAGATTTATTGTGAACTGTATTTGCATTATTTAAAGTAATTCTAAAGGCTTATTCTTTTTTTTTTTTTTTAAATACCACACATGTCTATACTACCTGCTCTGTGTAGTGGTTTTGCACAGAGCAGCCAGGATCCTCATCTTCTCGGGTCCCCCACATACGCTCCTGACCATTCAAGCACTCGGGCACTGCCCGAGGGCCCGGGGTCAGTAGGGGACCCCATGAAATGCCCCTGGTACCTTTTTATAGGCTTTTTTGGGTGTGCTTTGAGTGTGGGCAAGGACACAGGGGCCCCATATTCCCCTATTGCCCGGGGGCCCCATGAGTTGTCAGTCCGCCCCTGCTCCTGGCCCCTCCCTCCTGCCGGGTGCCCCCACATCAAGCACCTTGCTATGGGGGCACCCGCTGAATCCTTTCACACATGGAGCCAAGGCTCGACCCAACCCCTCTCTCTTCTCATTGGCTCACTGGCTGTGATTGACAGCAGTGGGAACCAACGGCTCCTGCTTCTGTCTCAGCCAATGAGGAAAGGGAGTCCTGGGATAGCCGAGACTCCAGTGCACATCGCTAGATCGAGAGGGGGCTTAGGTGAGTATTAGGGGGGGCTGCTGCACACAGAAGGTTTTAAGTCCTTTCATCTCACCTGGATAGATAGATAGATAGATAGATAGATAGATAGATAGATAGATAGATAGATAGATAGACATATATACACACATAAATGTTAGTATCCTGACAGATTCTGACAGGTTCCCTTTAAATGCTGTATAAGCTGCCACAGAAAGTAATTTCCCTGAATCAGTTTTTGAATCAGATAGGATATATACTTTAACTATGGCAGTTTTCAGTATTGAAATTTACTTTCCCCAAGTGATTCAGCTGGTACAGATATTGCTGTTCGGAGATTTGTAATCCAACATTTATTTTGTTCTAAAGAGGTATTTGTACAGTATGACATAGCGACTAGATTTATATTCATCGTCTGTTGCACCGCTGCACCATATGCAAACAGTCTTCTTACTGCATTAAAGGAACATTTTCACCAAAATTCCATTTCTAACCTAATGGAAATGCACATTGTTTTTGAGAATTCTCTCAATTAATTATTCTGAGATTTAAAAAAAAAATTAAAAAGATATTTTAATTTTTTAATTCATGTACATATTTAAAATGATATATCAATATTTAACTTGCATCTATTTTCTGCCACCAGGTGGAGCTTCTGGTTCCCTTTAAGGGCTAACTAGTGGGATATTTAGTCCAATTTCATGCTTAGCCCCCCCCATCTTTAAAGCTTCCCCCCAAAAAAACCTTTGTATAGTATCTTTTTCCAGGTGTCTTTGATCTGCTCTGGTGACATTACATGTCCTTTTCGCCCTCCTTTTTGGTTGACATCTAAGTGCTGCAGAGAGCAGACCCATGTAATGACCTGGCTTGGCACTCTGCTGCATTTTCCTGTAAGCACAGGACAGGGGACAGGGTCTTGACTCCATGGACTCACAGCAAGTGGGTTGATTGATGCTGGACATTGTTGGAAAAGAGCCAATGAGTGGACGAGTTTGCAGCAGACAGCACCAAAGAGGATGTGACTAAAGCGGCCATTTCTGGTTTTTAATTTTTAACTACTGGAGGCAAATAAATCTGTCTCTGAAGCTCAATTCAAGGGAAAAAAGGCTGTTGTTTACAGAGCTCAATAACTGAAGTCTAAATCTCAACTCTGGGAATACTAAAAGCCCTCCCCTGCCTTGGGGCAGACATCTCTGAAGCTCAATTCAAGGGAAAAAAGGCTGTTGTTTACAGAGCTCAATAACTGAAGTCTAAATCTCAACTCTGGGAATACTAAAAGCCCTCCCCTGCCTTGGGGCAGAGGTTACGCTACAAAGGTTAGAGTGGTATTAACCACTTGCCTACTGGGCACTTTTACCCCCTTCCTGCCCAGGCCAATTTTCAGTGCTGTTGCACTTTGAATGACAATTGCACGTCATGCAACACAGTACCCAAACAAAATTTTTATCATTTTGGTTTTTTTTCTTAGACAGATAGAACTTTCTTTTGGTGGTATTTAATCGCCACTGGGGTTTTTTATTTTTTGCTAAACAAACTAAAAAAAGACTGAACATTTTGTAGAAAAAAGTGTTTTCTTAGTCTCTGTTATAAAATTTTGTAAATAAGTAAATTTTCTCCTTCACTAATGTGCTCTAATGAGCTTGCAGTGATGGGCACTGATAGACAGCACTGATGAGGAGGCACTGATAGGCAGCACTGATGGACATTGACAGGAATTACTGGTGGGCATTGATAGGCATCACTGATGGGCACTGAAAGGCAGCACTCATATATGGCACTGATAAGCAGCACTGATAGGTGGCACTGACTGGCACTGATTGGAACTGTTAGACAGCACTGATGGGCACTGATAGGCGGCACTGTTAGGCGGCACTGACTGGCACTGATAGACAGCACTGACTGGCATTGATAGGCAGCACTGAAAGGCAGCTCTGATGGGCACTGATATTTGGCATTGGTGTGCACTGACGGGCGCTGGTATATGGCACTGATGGGCACTGACAGGTGGCAATTATGGGCACTGAAAGGCAGAACTGATGGGGTTACACTGATAATCAGCACTGATGGGCACTGATAGGCGGTACTGACTGGCACTGATAGGCAGCACTGACTGGCATTGATAGGCAGCACTGAAAGGCAGCTCTGATGGGCACTGATATTTGGCATTGATGTGCACTGACGGGCGCTGGTATATGGCACTGATGTGCACTGACAGGTGGCAATTATGGGCACTGAAAGGCAGAACTGATGGGGTTACACTGATAATCAGGGCACTGAGGATCAGTGTAGATGTCCCTTCTGAAGAATGCTGCTTACCGGCTGTCAGTGTGAGGAGAGGACTGCCGATAACCAGCATTTCCTATTTACATGCGATCCGCTGTGATTGGACACAGCTGATCACATGATAAAGCTGACGTCATTGGCTGTTTACTGCGATCGGTGATCCGCTGTGTCTTAGGGAAACAGCGCACCACCGATTGCCACGCCACGTGCCCTCCCCCGGGGGGCGCACGTGCGCAGCTAGAGTGGGAGGGCATCATATGACATCCCTCCAGAAGTAGAGAGCAGCCACCCTCCAATAATTTCCTTATATGGTGGGTGGGAGGCGGTTAAACCCGCAAATAAGAATGTATTATATTACAGCAGATTGGCATCTGTTGATACAGCTAATGAATCTGTTCTTTTTCAAATTCCTTTAACAGATCAAGCTGTCAAGCAGTTTGAGAATTGAAACAAACCATTTAACACTGACAGGGGTGCTTACAATGATCAGCTTTTATTTATTTATGAATTAGTGATGATTAGGCGCTGTGCTCAAATAGGGTAAGTAGCATAAAGTGTAGGTATGCACCCTACACTCCCCATACAATAGCTATATGATGAGTTTTGTGGATGAATACTAATAAAGAAATATCAAACAACACATATACCAAACATAAATGAATTAAACACATAAAGTGACAGAATATTCCAAATTTTATAAAACGTCCTTATGCTTCCACCAAGTGCTGCATGAATTCAAATTGTGATAGTTCTTCTTTGACTTCAAAAGTTGGTAACATAGAAATCCATGTATCCCCACCTCAGCGCAAAAAGCAAACAAATGGATCACTCACCAGAACTACAATTGTGTTCAAAATAATAGCAGTGTGTTGAAAAAAGTGAATAAAGCTCAAAATCCTTCTAATAGCTTTTATTTCCATCCACACAAATGCATTGGGAACACGACTCATTCTATTCCAAAAGAAAAATACATCAAATTTGTGTTGTTCCTCTAAAAAAAATTGAAGAAAAGTGAATATTAGACTGTTCAAAAAAATTGCAGTGTTTGTATTCTTCTTTACAAACTCAAACATTCACTATATAAACTGAAAAATGTTAGAAGATTTTGCTTTCCTTTGAATGACTTCATGAATATTTGGTTGTAGTCGCACTGTTTCTGAGAACTGCTGTACATCTGTGTTGCATGGAGTCCCCCAACTTCTGGCCCCTGTGATCAGGTATTCCAGCCCAGGATGATTGGACGACATTCCACAGTTCTTCTCTATTTCTTGGTTTTGCCTCAGAAACTGCATTTTTGATGTCACCCCACAAGTTTTCTATTGGATAAAAATCCGGGGATTGGGCTGGCCACTCCATAACGTCCATCTTGTTGGTCTGGAACCAAGATGTTGCACGTTTACTGGTGTGTTTGGGGTCGTTGTCTTGTTGGAACACCCATTTCAAGGGCATTTCCTCTTCAGCATAAGGCAGCATGACCTCTTCAAGTATTCTGATGTATTCAAACTGATCCATGATCCCTGGTATGCGATAAATAGGCCCAACACCGTAGTATGAGAAACATCCCCATATCATGATGCTTGCACCACCATGCTTCACTGTCTTCACAGTGTACTGTGGCTTGAATTCAGTGTTTGGGGGTCGTCTGACAAACTGTCTCCGGCCACTAGACCCAAAAAGAACAATCTTACTTTCATCAGTCCACAAAATGTTGCGCCATTTCTCTTTAGGCCAGTCAATGTGCTCTTTGGCAAATTGTATCCTCTTCAGCACGTCTTTTTTTCAACAGTGGGACTTTGCGGGGGCTTCTTGCAGATAGCTTGGCTTCACAATCTTCTAATTGTAACAGTCCTCACAGGGAACTTTACATCTTCTTTCATCTTCCTGGAGCTGATTGTTGGCTGAGTCCGCGCCATTTTGGCTATTCTTCTATCCATTCCAATGGTAGTTTTTCGCTTTCTTCCACATCTTTCAGGTTTTGGTTGACATTTTAAAGCATTTGCGATCATTTTAGCTGAGCAGCCGATCATTTTCTGCACTTCTTTATATGTTTTCCCCTCTCCAATCAACTTTTGAATCAAGGTTGGATAGCCAGAAGGACTGATGTATAATTTCCAATAAATTCGCCAAACAATAGTTGAAGGGATTCAAATAGATTATCCTGGATTTCTATGCCATAAGACTCAAAAAAACCACAACAGTAATGACCATCTAAGGGTAGTATTTAATCTCCTAGATTGTAAGCTCAAAAGAGCAGGGCCCTCAATCCCCTCATGTTTTGCATTGTATTGGTATTGTTCTGTCACATGTTCTGTCCCCCTTTGTAATGTACAGCGCTGAGCGAACTATTGGTGCTTTATAAATACTGTATAATAATAATAATAATAATAATATGCCAAGAATAAGAATAGTAACAAACTCAATGCACTCACATGATAAGGTGCCTAGGAAGCCAGCACCAGCCTGTATATTTTAGATCAAAGATGGCCGATGTGCGTTCCAAGCCTCTGTCCCGGCCGGACGTGACATCACCGGAGCCCAGATATGACGGTATCACGCTTTTTTGACGTACGCTTTGCCTGGCAGCGTCTTCAGGAAGTTAATTTGTTTATGTAAAACCTTTATCTTCAAAAGAAAAAATAGAACTGTTGCTGTAACTAAAATGTCTTGGCTGGAGTCTGGCTTTGATTTGTTAGTCAAGTCAAAATCTAAATCAGCTAGTACATCTAAAGCCTAGTATATGCTATGAGAAATATAAAGATCAAAAAGTAAATGTCGGACTTTACTGGTGCCAGGGAACACAGCACTTGTCTCAAAAAATGCTATATTTTATTACATTTCATCAAAGGTCCAGACTAACAAAAGTAATTATAAACAGCCTAAGCTCATCGCTCATTTTTATAGATACTTTCTTCAGTACAGAACACTCTGCAATTCCAGTAATCCAAAGAGGTCAACGCGTTTCAAATATGTGCGTCCTGGGGACCTTCAATTAGGATTTACAGGACTATGACCTAAATGCTATCGCAAGGCATCCCTACTCAGGGAGACCAAGAGGCAAGGCTGGCAGCAGATCAGCAAATTATTATTGCATTCGCAGGTAGATTTTACCAAAAGATCATCCTCAATGTCACCCTTCCTTTGTGTTTCTGACTGGTTTGATTAAATTATGATGACGCACATAACTTGACCTTCGGACATCTATTTTAGATCCAACATATAGGGAAGCCAATATGGGGAGACTATCCCATTTTAACTGCTTCCCGACCACCCTATAGCAGTAGTACTGCTACAGGGCGGCAGGGCTGCGCAAAATCAAGTACATATAATATATATATATATATGTGGTAGGAGATGTCTACAGATGTTGATCACCAGGTCCCGGACGGAGATTCCCCGCTGGCACCCGGCGATCGCCAAGTATCCAGGGGCAAACTGACAACTCATGGGGTCCCCAGGCAATAGGGGATCATAGGGCCCCTGTGTCCTTGCCCAAACTCAAAAAAGCCTATGAAAAAGGTTCCAGGGGCATCTCATGGGGCCCCCTACTGACCCCGGGCCCCGAGCAGTGCCCGAGTTTCCAAATGGTCAGTCCGCCCCTGCGAGTATCACTGACAGAGGAAAGACCTGTGGGTAAAGGTCTCTTTCCTGCCAGTAGTAACATGCTGCTGTGTATTTCTCTGGACAGCAGAGAAATACACAGCAGCATGTTTCCCTAGTAAAACACACACACAGCACAACAGCACACAGTTAACCCTTTGATCACCCCAGATGTTAACCCCTTCCTGACCAATGTCATTAGTACACTGTCAGTGCTTTTTATTAGCACTGATCACTGTATTAGTGCCATTGGGATGTCAGTGACAGTTAGTTCCCCCCAACGTCAGAATGCCCGTCGCAGTCCCACTTTAAGTGTCTGATCGCCACCATTACTAGTATAAAAACAAATTCCAGTATATATATCGCCATTTGTAGATGCTATACCTTTCACGTAATCCAATTCATTTACATGCTTGGGGGGGGGGGGGGTTTAGCAAAGACATGGAGCAGAATACATTTTGGCCTAAATTTATGAAGAAATTTGATTTTTAAAATTTTTTTACTGGATATGTTTTATAGCAAAGAGTCAAAAATATTTTATTTATTTTAAAAATTGTTGTTTTTTTGGTTTATAGCGCAAAAAATAAAAAGTGCATGGGCGATCAAATACCACCAAAAGAAAGCTCTGTTTGTTGGGGAAAAAAGCACAAGAATTTCATTAAAGTACAGCTTTGCATGACCGAGCAATTGTCAGTTAAAGTAATGCAGCGCCCTATAGCAAAAAAATGGCCTGGTCAGGAAGGGGGGGTAAATCCTCCGGAAGGCAAGTGGTTAAACGTCCCATGTAATTTCAATAGAGACAACAATCCCAATTGTATTTATATTAGGGGACCTCAGGTGTCCTTTCTCTCCCATTATACCACATTCATAGTTATTAACCGGACATATCCTGAGCCCGTCTATTAGAAGACAATCACATAGACTGGAATCTTTGTGGTAATACCGACTTCCCTCTATGAAGTATCCATCAGTCCCAGAGACTCCAGTCTATGTAATTGCCTTGCAATAGACGGGCTTAGGACATGTCCAGTTAACAACTATGGATGTGGTATGATGGGAGACAAAGGAAATCTGAGGTCCCCTAAAATAAATAAAATTGGGATTGCTGTCTCTATTGAAATGACATTGGATGTTTAACCACTTGCCCTCCGGAGAACGTTTAAGTTGAGAAGGCTTCCCGCTATATTGGCTTTCCTATATGTTGGATCTAAAATAGATGTCCGAAGGTCAAGCTATGTGCGTCATCATAATTTAATCAAACCAGTCAGAAACACAAAGGAAGGGTGACATTGAGGATGATCTTTTGAGAAAATCTACCTGCGAATGCAATAATAATTTGCTGATCTGCTGCCAGCCTTGCCTCTCGGTCTTCCTGTGTAGAGATGCCTTGTGACAGCATTTAGGTCATAGTCCTGTAAATCCTAATTGAAGGTCCCCAGGACGCACATATGTGAAACACGTTGACCTCTTTAGATTACTGGAACTGAAGAGTGTTCTGTACTGAAGAAATGATCTATAAAATTGAGTGATGACCTTAGACTGTTTTTAATAACTTTTGTTAGTCTGGACCTTTTATGAAATGTAATAAAATATAGAATTTATTGAGCCAAGTGGTGTGCTCCCTGGCACCAGTAAAGTCCAACATTTTCTTTTTGATCTTTATATGAATTTTGGGATGTTGGTACAAAGAAGAGGAAGCAATATTTTATTATAGACACACTACAAGAAAATCGAACGACTGATCGTCTGATTTTCCACAACAGTGCATATCATGATGTAGTCAGAATGGTAATGAATGTAAGAAAATTCTCAGCCATCTGTAGGAAAATGTAGCTACGTACTAGTGTCGTAGAAGGGGAAGTGTAGGGTTGTTCCATGCTTCTGATCATGCGTGTTTTCCCCTATTCAATTATTTCCGTACAATTATTGTACGCATTAAATGAAAATCAGACATTGTGTTCACAGGCCATAATAATTAAATGAAAATCAGACATTGGGTTCACAGACCATAAAAATTAAATGAAAATCAGACATTGTGTTCACATACCATAAAAAAATTTCTAGCTTCCACCCCCGTTTTTTTTTTTGGCCCGAACATTTGGAATCGGCTGTCAAAAGCTCTATACCAATGATCGGATAATTGGCCGATTGTTCCTCTCACGAAAATTTTTGTACAATTGTCATATCATGTGTACAGGCCATTACACTACCCTCTACACAGAATGACAATCCTGCTGCCCAACGGTATTTTTGTTGTTCCTCCGTTTAGAGTGGAGATTTCCTAAGAAACAAATTATGTTACTGGCAAGATCATAAGGTGAAATACAGGAATAAATGCCTAAAAAAAGAAAACGAATGCAGCCACCACGTTTGAAGGGTAATTCTACTTTTGTGGGGAAGAAATTGCAGAAAAAAATATAGCATACACAATTGCTACATCACCATCTTGTAACTGAATGTTAAAGGAGAAGTATGGCCAAAGTTCTTTTGGCTGTACTTGTCCTATGGATCACAGGAGTGCACTCCTGTGACCTGTTTTCAGCTGACAATGGGCTAAAGCTTACTGTTGGCTGATGTCACAGAGCCAGTCCAGGCTCTGGAAAGATCCTGAACATATGGTGAGGATCCACCTAAAAGCCTGGCCAGCAGCTGTCTCATCCTCTCAGCATGCTGCTGAGCGCCTGAGCAATCCATTCCCACCATTACACAGCCCAGCAGTCCCGTGAGTGCTGGAGGAGAAGAGCAAAGAGCCAGTGACTGACAGTTGCCAGCTCTCTGCAGACTGAAGACTGAGGACCAGGGGCGGACTGACAACTTATGGGGCCCCCAGGCAATAGGGGATCATGGGGCCCCTGTGTCCTTGCCCAAACTCAAAAAAGCCTATGGAAAAGGTACCAGGGGCATCTCATGGGGCTCCCTACTGACCCCGGGCCCTCGGGCAGTACCTGAGTTTCCAAATGATCAGTCCTCCCCTGCTGAGAACTGAATGATCAGTGTTCCTTGATCACTCAGTTTTCTTATATGCGGAGTCAATCTGAGATGGAAGTTCACCCCCCCCTTCCCCCGCAGTCTTCTGGGACACTGCATAGGTCCCAGAAGACTGTAAGACCATTCTCAAAGTACAGTAGAAAACTGGCTGTGAAGGCTTCATTTCTGGTTTCCCTTACTGAAAATGCCGACACCTGCACCTAAAGCCAATTGAAAAATCGTAGGACTGCGTTGGATCCCTAGACATGTAAGTGTCTTTATATCAAAAGTCAGCAGCTACAGTATTTGTAGCTGCTGATTTTTAAAATGTTTCTAAAGCTAGGAGCCTGCATTCACTATATCCGCTCTCCTTGGACCCTGCATTTACTATATCTGGTCAACCTGGACCCTGCATTCACTATATCTGGTCTCCCAGGACTCTGCATTCACTATATCTGGTCTCCCAGGACTCTGCATTCACTATATCTGGTCTCCCCGGACCCTGCATTCACTATATCTGGTCTCCCCAGACCCTGCATTCACTATATCCAGTCTCCCCGGACCCTGCCTTCACTATATCTGGTCTCCCCGGACCCTGCATTCACTATATCTGGTCTCCCCGGACCCTGTATTCACTATATCTGGTCTCCCCGGACCCTGCATTCACTATATCTGGTCTCCCCGGACCCTGCATTCACTATATCTGGTCTCCCAGGTCTCTGCATTCACTATATCTGGTCTCCCCAGACCCTGCATTCACTATATCCAGTCTCTCCAGACCCTGCATTCACTATATCTGGTCTCCCCAACTCTCTAGCAATACAAACCAAAGTGAGCATGTGCAACTTACCCCCAAGGCTCCGTTCTATCAACAGATGGATTGGGGACAGTAGAAGATGGAGAGGATCAGGGAAGACAGGATCAAAAAGACTGTTTATAAAATGCAGAGGATTAACTCCTTAGGTTCCACAGTGAGTTTACCGAGTGTGCTTTACAGCATATACAGACTGATTTTACGGTTTTTGGTTTAGTAACACTTTAGATCTTTTGGGAGAGTTTGGAGCTCCGCTTTCAGATAACATGTGGCCACTGAATGAAGTTTAACATCAAACTGCGTAGGATTTTTTTTTACAGTCAGAGCAGTAAGAATGTTGAATTCCCTACCACAATTGGTGGTGTCGGTGAAAAATATTGATAATTTCAATGAAGTTTTAGATGGGCATCTAATTGAACACAATATACAGAGATATGAAAAGTGGTAAAGACATAAAAATTATATTATATATTGAAAGCCTCCATATTGTCATATTGCCTTGAATTTTATAGCTGGTGATTGAAATGGAAAGGTAATTCTCAATAAAATTAAACCGCAGTATGGCTTGTGTTGAAATTCTATATGCCATTTAATTTTTTTCTTTATTTGCTATATTTTTTTCCATGAGAGTGGAGTTACCCTTCATGGCTTTTTTCACTGCTTGTATTTGTACTCTGCTGCTTTTCCACCTCAGTCCTACTGAACACTACTGACAATTGTTCAGGGATTTCCATAATTAACAGGTAATTAAATAATTGTTCTCTCTAACACTAAGCAAAATGTTTAGGTGTGTATTAAGCCGAAAACCTTTCCTGTCAGGGGCCCTCTAGGAAATAAATTGTGCTCGGTTGCTGCAGAGATTCCTCAGGGCCTTTTTAGCAGTCTCCCGGCCGTTGCATCAGTACAAAGATAGCTCAGCATTTATCAAAGGGACGGCTTCTCGCTGAAGGCAATCAGGCTCTTTCATTTCAATGAGCCAGCAGTTGTAGCTGGCAAGGTATAAATGAACTAACATCTAATAACTGTTCTACAGTACGTTTATTCTTGATTGGTGGAGTGTGTAAAATTTAGTATGAAGTTGATGGTATACACTAACGATGAAGAAACGGGATAATACAAAGGAGAATTTGTCCTAAATTGAGCCAAGCACTTAAAAACTTTTGGAAGTTCATGCCAAAAAAAGTTTGTGTAGCACCCTCCTAGATAGGTGCTTGGATCGGGTAAACTTAGTTACTGGCTCACTGTAGTCAGTTGAGTTGCATGTGATTGTTTTGGTCCAGGGGCGGACTGACAACTCATGGGGCCCACTTGAGTGATTTGTAGCTTGAAGCTCCAAAAACCCTTAAACTTAAAAACTCAATTATTCTCTATGGTGCCTGTTCACTCGATCAGGTGTGAACAGGGGCGGACTGACAACTCATGGGGCCCCCGGGCAATAGGGGATAATGGGGCCCCTGTGTCCTTGCCCAAACTCAAAAAAGTCTATGAAAAAGGTACCAGGGGCATCTCATGGGGTCCCCTACTGACCCCGGGCCAGTTTACAAATAATCAGTCTGCCCCTGTTTTTGTCTGTTTTGTTTTTCACTGGCTGTTGGGTTGGCTGCTTCCCCCTGCCTTTCTGGGAGGTTCTAGAGGATAGTGAGCCAGGAGAGTCAAATCAGTAACTGGATATTTATGCAATCCTTGCCAATCCCTGGTGGGATGGAGCCCAGATGGTGGCTGGTAAAGAGCATAAATAGTCTAGAGCAGTGTTTCTCAACCTTTTTTCAGTCAAGGCACCCTTTAAAATTATGGACAGTCCCAAGACACCCTTAAAAATTATGGAGAGTCTTGAGGCATCCCTATTCTAAATTGTGAAAACCTATTCTAATAATTTTATATAATGCAGCAACCAGGGGAGGACTGACCATTCGAGAACTCGGGCATTGTCTGAGGGCCCGGGGTCAGTAGGGGGCCCTATGAGATGCCCCTGGTACCTTTCATAGGCTTTTTTGGGTGTGGTTTCAGTGTGGGTGAGGACACAGGGGGCCCCATGATCCCCTATTGCCTGGGGGTTACATGAGTTGTCAGTCCACCCCTGGCAGCAACATCCACACATGTAGAACACTCAACGTTAGAGGTGATTTATTCTTCCAAAGCAAATACACTTTTGCACCCTGGTACTGATTAATATGCCCATGTTCCTCTTCTCCCTCACTGTTTTTCTCCATCACTGAGTTAATTTGACCCCAGCACTGACAGAGAGGGGCAGGGGAGGGTCAAACTATGATGCTGCGCAGGCAGCTGACATCCTCCTTATCAACTGATGATGTAATTGGTTGTCAGGTTACCGGTGGCTAGAAGGTCGTAGTGGTGCACAATGAAAACCTGTGGCTTTATGCAACTAAAAGGCAGGCTGGCTTGTATACAAGTTTTGCACAATTTTTAGACATTTTGCCAAGGCACCCCTGAAAAAAGCCATCCGCTGGCTTGTATACAAGTTTTGCACAATTTTTAGACATTTTGCCAAGGCACCCCTGAAAAAACCTCCTGGCACCCCAGGGTGCTTGGGCACCCTGGTTGAGAGAGGCTGGTCTAAGGCCTGGAACAGCAGGGTTCTTGTCCTAGAGGAGGAGATACCAGCCTGGAGGACTGTTACCCTTCTGGGGGGATGGAGCTCAGATGGTGGCTAGTAAAGAGCATAAATAGTCTAAAGCCTGGAACAGAAGGGTTTTTGTCCTAGAGGTGGAGATACCAGCCTGGAGGACTACTACCCTTCTGGGCAGGACTTCCATGTTTCTACTGATCATCACAGTCCTAGCTATGCTAGCTTGGGGGCCTGTTCTGCTGGAGCTGACTGAGGAACTTCTTTTTGAATATTGGTCTGAAGAATTCACACGAGGGGTGTCTGGAAGGGTATTGAAAGTAGGCATTCAATTATCCAAGAACATTAGTGAGTACAAACCACCATGAGATCCAAGTGACCAGGAGCTGCTGCTATTCCTCTAGCATTAGTCAGCATTGCTTTTGATGTACTAGTATAGCTCAGCCCATTATTTGCTGTTGCAAGGACTGTTCTCAGATTGTTTTGGAGGAAAATTAGTGTACTTAAGTTCTTTACATTGTTGGAGTATCCCACAGTTGCCCTGCATGAAGTTCAAGTTCTGTAATAAAGCAACAGAAAAGTATACCCCTAGAGAGGGGTTACCAAACCTTCTAAACAAAGTGCCAGTTTATTGTCCTTCAGACTGTAGGGGGGTGGGGCGGACTGTGGCTAGAGGGAGTGGAAATTTTCCAGTCATCAGTAAGAGTAAACGTCACCACATTTGGTATTAGGGAGAGGAATAGAGCCCCATAGTTGATATCAATGGAAGGAATAGTGCCCCATAGTTGATATCAATGGAAGGAATAGTGCCCCATAGTTGATATCAATGGAAGGAATAGTGCCCCATAGTTGATATCAATGGAAGGAATAGTGCCCCTTCGTTGTGTCAGTTAGACAGATGTTGCCCCATTGTTGATGTCAGTTGACAGAATAGGGTTTTGTATCAGTGGGAGCAATAGTGCCCCAAGGGCTGGATAAAGGCTAGCAAAGGGCCACATCTGGTCCCAGGGCCTCAGTTTGGAGACCATTGCCCTAGGTTGATATCTGAGCCAAAAGAGTGACCATGATTGTGGTGCATCTACTTGGAAAGAAACTCGGGACCTAAACAGTGGGCCTTTACGGGGTTGATTGTTACATTTTTACTAGTTTCAGTTCCATACACACCTTCCACTCTCCCCTGCATTGGTCTGCCCTTTCCCACAGCCAACAAGTGGAAAGTCTCACCCAAAAGCACATTTGCACTGGATTAGGCTGATCTTCTGCAAATAGATTATTATTACAGATACTTATATAGCGCTGTCAATTTATGCAGTGCTTTACCTATATATTGTGCATGCTCATCAGTTCCTAGCCCTCACAGAGCATACAATCTAAGGTCCCTAACTCACATTTATACACATACTAGGGCCAATTTAGACAGGAGCCAAAAAACCTACCAGCATGTCTTTGGAGTGTGCAAGGAAACCAGAGTACCTGGAGGAAACCCATGCAGGCACAAGGAGAACATTCAAACTCCAGGCAGGTGGTGCCAACAATCCTAGCAGGTGGAAGTGCTAACCATTTAGCCACTCTGCTGCTCAGCAGGTGCTTTCTATGCATTGCTCTACCTGGTAGCAAACTGATCCACTGGGGTGAACCAGTGTAGGGGTTCTTTTATCCCATTATCAGTTAATTTTTTAATGCGCCATCAATATGTGAAACAGAATAAGGCTGCCATATGACCTTATGGATACACTATGTTGTCATATTGCAATTGTCCTACGTTGGGCTAGACTAGGCCCTTTTTGAGGGTAAGCTTTTAAAGTTGACGGGTAATAGTTTCAGAGCAGCCACTTTTAGTGCTGGGAGTTCCATAAATAACGTAGAAGAAAATCGCAGATGGGGTTTGGTAGGTCAACAATTTCTGAGTCCATTGGTGCTGTATAATTTCAGTGCTGCTTAGGGGATTCATGGCTCACAGTCATATTATAATGAAACTGCCATTGTTCATTGACACATAATAATTTATCACAAGTTCTCAAATGGTATGCCATAATGACACAAAGGAGAGAAAGAACATGTATTCTTGGCCTACAACTCAACATACAGGTTTGCAGCAAGCATTAGCCTGTGGGTCAGATTTACTCAGCACTACTAGGACAGAGTTAGGTTATTTCTGATCATCCTATGTGTTCTATGTGTCCTATCAACCTGTGCCTTCAAGTTAGCATCCAAGGAATTTCTAAATACATAAAGAAAAGAAAAAAATGAGCAGCCTGATTTTTTTTCTGTTGTAACTAAGAGACGACGACTGACCACAGTCTAGGTTTGTCTTCTCCATCTGCACATATTTTTCATATTTCAAGTATCAGAGATTGTTGAAAGTTAGACTGTGCAAAAAATCCCCAATAAATGGTATTTGTCAATCACAATCTCAAGAGTCATCCCTATTTTTGCCACAACATGAGAATCTGTTCCAACTAGAGGCAGAGTGGCTGACCAGGAGTGATTGAGGCAATGGGGCAGATGGTGGCAAAAGCCACAGGGTTGACACAGAATGTTCAACGTGTCTGCTTGCTTAGCAATTGTGAGAGCCCTGAAATGGGGTGAGGTGCAGGATGTATGTAACTGCCTGATTTTCAGTAGAGCTCTTAGAGGTGAAGATATTATGCAACAGGCAATATCCAGATTGCAGTCTTCCCATCAGGGCTAGGACAAGGGGTGGGCAGGAGGGGCGACTGCCCTGCGCACTTTGATATCATGTGAGGTGGGGGTTTGGCACTGCAAGGAGATTGAGGGAGAGGGGATTTGTAGGTGGGAGGCAATAAGAATTGTTCTAGAAGGTGAAATTTGGAGGGGGGGGGTTTCTAGGAGTGCTGATTTGGGGAGGTTTGTGTTGGGAAGGTAGATGCAGGAAGAGCATGTGTGTTAGGGGGGGTATTTGCTTGGTTTTTGCTAGGAGGGGAATTTTTTGCGGGGAGGGGAATTTATGATAGTAGATATGATTGGTCTTTGTGCTAAGAGAGGAAATTGGGGGGGCTTTGTGCTAGGATGGGGGATTGGGGAGGATTTGGACTGGGAGGAGAGATTTGGAGTGGGGGAGGATTTGTGCTTGGAGGAGAAATTGGAGGGGTAGAGGACTTGTGTTAGGAGGGGTGGCGTTTTTAGGAGGGGAGAATTTGTTCTGGGGGAGATTTGGGGAGAAAGAGGATTCGATCTGGAAGGGTGATGGAGGGAAGAGATTTGTGCTGGGAGGGGCAAATTTTAGCAGGGAGATGGATTTGTACTGGAAGGGAAGGAAATGTATACTTAGAGGGAAAGCATGTGGATTCATGCATACTTTTTTGGAGAGGGAGGGGATTTTTGCTGACACATAATGCTCATACACCTTTGGAGAGGGGGTGCAGTTTGGTATGTTAGCCCCAGGCTCTAGATGACCTTGTCCCAGCACTGCCTCTAATTAACCCGTGCAGGCGTCATCTATGCTGAAAAAACAGCAGGCTGGGACACACTGAGAACACAAGGCTGGGTCCTACTGGGGACCCAAGGCTGGAAGCAAGCTGGGACATACTAGGAACACAAGGTGGAACGTAATCTGGGACATACTGGGAACACAAGACTAGGAGCAAGCTGGGACATACTAGGAACACAAGGCTGAAAGTAGGCTGGGACATACTGAGAACACAAGACTAGGAGCAGGCTGGGCCCTACTGGGAACACAAGGCTGTAAGCAGGCTGAGACATACTGGGAACACAAGCTTAGGGCAGGCTGGGACATACTGGGAACACAAGCTTAGGGCAGGCTGGGACATACTGGGAACACAAGCTTAGGGCAGGCTGGGACATATTGGGAACACAAGACTAGGAGCAGGCTGGGCCATATTGGGAACACAAGGCTGGAAGCAGGCTAGGACACACTGAAAACATAAAGCTGAAAGCAGACTGGGACATACTGAAGAAGCTAGGAAATGTTGCAGGTCACTAGATGCACAGGAAGACACTGTAAGAGAACACAGAGGATCTGACTGCTAGCATGTGGATGCTTTGCTCAAACACTGAGCAACCCAAATGCTAGCCCTTTATGACAGTGCCCTCTCTGTGATTGGCTGGAAGCTGGCAACCACAAAAGGAGGGAAAGATCCAGTCCTGCAGCATGGAACAGGTTGGTGTTTCATCATCACCTGGAACATTTGCTCACAGTTGTTTGTTTTGTCCTAGTAAGTATAGGATGTGTGGTCTCAAAATTAGCAGGTCATATTTACCATATCTGGGGTAACCTTTAATAAAGACCCATATAAAGCTTTGCTAAATAGAAAGTCTTCCATTATCACCAGTCACTAGATATTGTCCATTTTAAAGAGGGAAAACAAATAATTGTAAAAGTATACTCCTGCTCAAAAATCTAAAAACTATGATGTTCAGTAAGTTTTTAACAATGCAAAATGATCAATTAGAAAAATTCTTTGAACTTTTTTTTAGGAACAGCTCACGTAGAAGTCACAAATTGGAGTCTTTCCTTTGCTAGTACTTTATGCATACCTCATCACCAGGATGACTCCCTTTTACTCTAACTGTGCCCTCATTTGTGATACTTCCCACAACATTTTCAGCATCAATGAATTCAATGCCAAAGCTTCTAAAGCAACCATCCAAAACATTCATCCTAGTTTTGGATAGAAAGTAGACAGGTGAGAACCTCTTTCACATTTTTATTGTTGTCTGTATCCCTATTAAAGAACATTCCTCTTACTTCTTGTCCCCAGGGCAAGATTTAGACCATACAAGTGGCAGGTGTCCTGAGGGGCAATCCCCCATCCCCCAAGGCTGTGGTCTGCTCCTCAGGAACAAGACTATTCTGTTTCAGATCTCAAACTATTTATACACTTTCCCAGCAACCTTCTGTGCCCTATTTCCACAAGGATTGGCTGGGACAGTATAAATGTTCATGCTGCTCATTTGCCTTACTTCACACCTATGTTCCAGACCCATCCAGAGGCTTCTGGATTGCAGGAGGAGTCATCAAACCTGCAGCCTGTGAAACACAGAACATACTTAAGCAATCACAGTCGCACTGATTACAGTGAGCCAAACTAAATTTACCTAAGAAGAATGCAGCTCCACTAGATACAGTGAGCCAAAATTTAATTTACCTAATCCTAGCACCTATCTAGGAGGGTGCTACACAAGAAACTTGTTTCAGTCTGGATAGGGATTTGCCTAGCCTAGAAACCCACTTGAGGGCATATACCATAACCAATAATAAAAAAACTGGCAAGATACTGTAACAATGGCTAATAAAGCTGTGGTGAACAAAAACTCAAGAGGGAGAATAGAAAATTATTCTACTGTCTACAAGTCTACAGTGCTGTACACCCTAGTACCAGCCTAAAATGGGCTCACATGCCCACACTCTTATACTTGAGTACCAGATACTACCGGCAATTAATTTTAAACATAGCTAATATGCACAAAACATTTACACCATATCAAGCAGGCCATACATCCAGTAGTCAAGCCTACATTTCACTAGATGTCAGATACCCTGGTTGGAGGCTGTGTAGTCAAGAGGGCTTCCCTTGCCACTCTGGTCTGAGCACTCCTGAATGTGGTGAGAGAGGTACAAGGCCCAAAAAAACATGGCTGCCATTACCTTGGTAGCAGGTGACTGCCTCGGTCAGGGAAGTAGTCAAGATGAGCAAATTTCAGTAGACGATGACACAGAAGCATAGCCAGGAAGCAGGCAGTACCAGAGAAGGAGGCCGAGTAAGGTCCAGTAGCAGGCTGAGGTCAGCACCAGGGAAGCAGGCAGAGAATAGAGGCAAGCTGAGGTCAGTATCCAGAATCTGCAGAGCAAGGTCAGGAACAAGCTGGGTCAGTAATAGAAGATCAGTCAGCAAAAGCAGGAACATGGATCATGGTGAAGCTGAAGAACATCCAGTGATTAGCACACATGATCTTTTTTAAATAGGCAACTCAGCGCCAATGCACTTGGGCGTTGGCGCACAGAAATGCACCTTACGTATCAGTGCACGCTAGATACTAGCCCAAGCTCATCGGCACTAGCTGCATGACAATGAGCATTAGCTATATTAGTTTTCTGACACTAGGCCTCCAGAGGCCATCAAAATGCATCCCGTGACATTTTGGGTTACTGTGCAGCAATAAAGGCGACCCAGACAGTAGGACACAGATCATGCTTTATCCATTATAAAGAGGTTTCCAAATCTCAAGGCAACAATGTGGTGGGCAGAGTTGACAACAGTCTCACCACTGTATGAAGCCAACGGTTTGGCTGACACTAATAAATACTCTCTTGTGTTAAGGTGACAGGGCCATTTTCACAACTTTCTATACTTTCAAGGACTCTTATATTCTGGTTGGAAGAAGAGACTGGAGGTTTTATTTTTTTTCCAAAGGAGGTCCTTTGTTCTGCAATTACTGTAAGACATAAACATTTTAGTAATAATATATCATGCTGTAGTGTTGTTGCTAGATCAGTAATCATGTAATCTGTATCATTCCCACAATAGGGGACTGGTGATAAATTTAACAGCGTGGCAACCTTAGAGATTCCTAAAGTGCAATTTTAGGAGAGCACAGTGACTCCCCTGACACCACAATTTCTTGTATCATCCGCAGTTTCCTGCCTTTTGCACATCTGGATGCCCATTTTAGCTTTATGTTGAGGATAAATAATGACATTCCAGGTCCTTGTGCTGAAGCAGCAAAACAAGATGTTATAATTCAGCAGCTAGGTCTGCTAAGGGGCTCTAAAGTGGGACTCAGTATAAAAATCCTTCTGCTCTCCAGTGAAGGGCACCTAACGCAAAGCTGTGCAGATGTACAGAACATTGTGAAATTTCAGATTTTGTGATTGTATGCAGGAGAAAACCAACATGGAATGAGACCAAAGCTTAATTATTAGGCTGCATTCACACCTGAGCGATTTGTAGCTTGAAGCTCCAAAAACGCTCAACCTTAAAAAAAATCTGTTCTCTATGGTGCATGTTCACACCCAGGGGCGGACTGACCATTTGGAAACTCGGGCACTGCCCGAGGGCCCGGGGTCAGTAGGGGGCCCCATGAGATGCCCCTGGTACCTTTTTCATAGACTTTTTTGAGTTTGGCCAAGGACACAGGGGCCCCATGATCCCCTATTGCCCGGGGGCCCCATGAGTTGTCAGTCCGCCCCTGTTCACACCTGATCGTGTGAACAGGCACCATAGAGAATAATTGATTTTTTAAGTTTAAAGGTTTTTGGAGCTTCAAGCTACAAATCGCTCAAGTGTGAATGCGGCCTCAATATCCCTGTGGCTGTGTCTTCCAAATTTTGGCCAGGCAATTGGTATCATAACTTTTCTAAAGCTACACATACAAGGGCAGATTAAAATACCTGACACTTCGGTTGTCTCAGTTGTGATCAGCTTGTATGGCAGAAGATTTGGCAACCTCTTGTGAGGACATACATTGGGTTACACACATCACCTTTTAGTTTTTGTTCTGGTTTAAGAAATGTTAACAGTTGAAAAGCTGTACACCAATCAACCATATTGTTTAGAATACTGATAGGCAGGGGCGGACTGACAACTCATGGGGCCCTCGGGCAATAGGGGATCATGGGGCCCCTGTGACCTTGCCCAAACTCAAAAAAGCCTATGAAAAAGGTACCAGGAGCATCTCAAGGGGCCCGCTACTGACCCCGGGGCTTCGGGCAGTGCCCGAGTTTCCAAATGGTCAGTCCGCCCCTGCTGATAGGTAAAGGGGATAACATTGATTATCTTTTATAATGGTATCTAAAGTCAGTGGGGTATATAAGGTAGTAACTAAACATGTTGCCACTGAAGCTGATTTGCAGAAAGCAGAAAAAATGGCCATCATAGTTTGCTGACCCATATCCAAAGCCAAACGCATCTACAATGGACACATGAGCATCAGAACTGGACCACAGAGCAATGGAAGAAGATGGCCTGGTCTGATCAATCATGTTTTCTTATGGATGCAGTATGGGAAGAAAGCAAGCTGACGGAGGCAGTGTGATGCTTTGGGCAATATTCTGCTGGGAAACCTTGGGTCCTGCCATTCATGTGGATGTTACTTGACACGGACCACCTACCTAAACATTGTCCCTGACCAAGTACACCTCTTCATGGAAATGCTATTCCCTGATGGCAGTGGCCCCTTTCAGCAGGAAAATGCGCCCTGCCACACTGCAAAAATGGTTCAATAATGGTTTAAGGAACACAATGGTGTGATTTATCAAAAGTGGAGAGTGCAAAATTTGGTGCAGCTGTGCATGGTAGTCAGTCATCTTCTAACTTCAGTTTGTTCAATTAAGCTTTTACTTAAAAAAAAACCTGGATGCTGAATGATTTCTATGCACAGTTTCTCCAGATTTTGCAGTCTCCAGTTTTAGCAAGTCAACACCAATGAGTTTGAGGCGTTACCTCCAAATTCTCCAGATCTCGATCCATCAAGCATCTGTGTGATGTGCTGAAAAAACAAGTCCAATCCATGGAGGTCCCACCTCCCAACTTACAGGACTTAAAGAATTGGTTGAGAGCTAGGTACCAGTTACCACACCATACCTTCAGAGGTCTAGTTGTGTCAATTCCGCAATAAGTCAGGGCTGTTTTGATGGTCAAAGGGACCACTTTGGTGACAAAAGGGGAACCAGCTCAATATTAGGTGGATGGCCATAAAATTATGGGTGATCGGTGTATATTATACCCGAACAAGCAACATGGCACCAGCACATTGGCTAAATGGTTAGCACTTCTGCCTGGCAGTAATAGGGTCGTTGGTTTGAATCCCAGCCATGGAACCACCTGCCCGGAGTTTGCATGTTCTCCCTGTGCCTGCATGGGTTTCCTCCCACACTCCAAAGACATGCTAGTTGGTTAATTGGATCCTGTCTAAACCGGCCCTAGTATGTGTATGTATGAATGTGAGTTAGGGACCTTAGATTATACACCCCTTGAAGGTTAGGGACTGATGTGAATGTACAATATATATATATATGTAAAGCACTGTGTAAATTGATGGTGCTATATAAGCACCTGAAATAAATAATGAATTATACCCAAACAAGCAACATGACACCAGAATGATAATACTGAGTTACTAATATCCTGAACCTAGTGAGTGAATAGGCTGACACAAGCCTGAGATTTCAGTGAATCTAGAGACTGCATGTTTTCTACAGATCACTGACTTGCTAAGCTGGTACTCAGTGATGTGGTAATAAAGTCCCAAGGATCCTTCATGTATTTGTTTCTGCAGTTGCAACGCGCGCGACGGGACCTCTGATCAACAGTGTGAGTGAGATCTAATGGTGCTCCTGCCTTTATATGCAGAGGTTTATGGAATACGATTCCCTGCGCTATCATATATTAAAACTCCTAACAGGAATGCACATTATTAAAAACACAATTTCCCATAGCTTCCTTTCATAAATATTCCTTTTTTATTCTTAAAAGACACGTGTCAGAATAGCAATATGGGAGCTGACTTTTTTAACCTCCCTAGCGGTCTGATTATTTCAGATTTTTTGTGCTGAAAGCGGTACCATTATTTTGCATGGAAAAATGTAGTTTTTTATTGTAGGGCTGTAATTTTTAGGAATAACTCACTGATAAAATTTGAAACACGAAATCATCAATTATAATTTAATAAATAATCATAATAATATAATAATAATACATTTAATTCAATAATATAATCAAACCCAAAACACTGAAATTTGAAATAGAGCGCCAAGTTCGCACATCACTGAGCAAAGTCGCAAAATCGTTTTCAGTGTCTGATGAGGAATTTCCCCCACGAATCATTATCACTCAATTCTGCAAGTGGTTCTGATTTACTATCGCTGTTCTCTAGCCGGTCTAAAACCGCTTTTGACCTAAAGGGACGCTTTTTGGACGCCATGGACTTTTCTCAGTTTCCAGGCAAAAAGAACAGTCAAAATGCAGATAGGGCGCCGGACAAAGCACTCGGGACAAAATGTATGTGAAATGGGTTGAAACAGCAATGTTTTACTATGTAAAATTTGTTTGGAAAAAAATGAAATTCTTTAAAATTTTCAAATTTCCCGCCGCCGCCCGTACGTCGCGACGTCACAGGGACCGGAACACAGAAGCCGGATGCCGGCATCGGCCGGAGGAGATGGCCGGGGACGCTGCAGGGGACACATCGCGGGAGCGAAGGACAAGGTAAGCTCTGCAGGGAATCCCTATGCAGCGCCGCATGGTAAGCCCGAGTGTAGCTCGGGGTTACCGCTTTTGGCACTGACATTTTACCCCGAACTACACTCGGGAATACCGCTAGGGAGGTTAAAAGGCACAAGTTATAGGGCTGCCATGCCCATCCTGGCCTCATTACCTAGTGAAACAAAGAAAGCTTTCTGGTCTTTGAAGCACCAAAAGCTTTCACTGCTGTAACACCTCGGCTCAGAGACAATTCCCACCAGGGGCGGACTGACCATTTGGAAACTCAGGCACTGCCCGAGGGCCCGGGGTCAGTAGGGGGCCCCATGAGATGCCCCTGTAACCTTTTTCATAGGTTTTTTTGAGTTTGGGCAAGGACACAGGGGCCCCATGATCCCCTATTGCCCGAGGGCCCCATGAGTTGTCAGTCCGCCCCTGATCCCCACTATCCGCAGTGACCTTTATTTTCCATATTCCAAGGTAACAGGAATGTACCCGAGGACACCATACAACCGATGGCTCCTGAACCATATAATTAACCCTGAATTTTACCTCCAATGAAGACAAACATCCACCAGAACCATAACTAGAACATGAGAAGAGAGGATGGGAAGATTCTTCTGTAGATGATGATGACTAACTGGACCCTTGCGGCTCACCATTCCTCCTTAATGAAACCTACACAAACCATTTTTAAACCCTTACCACATTGACCCCCTACAAATCACACTGTCGAGTATGCCCTACACTTTTTTTTTTGCGTCAGGTGCATTTGGGTTTCACTTCCTTTCCATTCCTTTTGTGTGAATATGAAAAATTTGCAACTGCTGCACATTTGGTTTGCTGTTCTGGTCCTTTGATTTAAGTCACGTAGATGGCATCCTTCATAACACTTTAATAGAAAATCCAAAATTTGCATGCCTCCGACATGACTGTTGCTTTATTAAGGCTGGGGTAGAACTGTAGCTGTTGATAATAATAACCAGATTCAAATTTTTGGCTACTGTTGAGAGATTCAACCTGGATGGTTGCTTGAGACAATTGCTCCAACGTAATATCAGCTTTATTTGCTACACTCCCTCGGCCTCAGAGATTCTGCTCTCTCCTGGCTCTCATCCTACCTGTCACAATGCTCTTTCAGCGTTACCTATAATGCTACCACCTCCCCCTCACTCCCCCTCTCTGTTGGGGTCCCTCAAGGCTCTGTCCTCGGGCCCCTTCTCTTCTCCATCTACACCTCCTCCCTTGGCCAACTCATACACTCTCACGGCTTCAACTACCACCTCTATGCTGACGACACACAAATCTATTTCTCAACCCCCCACCTCACCCCCTCGGTCTCTGCCCAAATCACACACCTACTGAGCGACATATCAGACTGGATGTTGCTCCACTTCCTTAAACTGAACCTCTCCAAAACCGAGTTTCTTGTCTTCCCCCCAGCCCGGACACCACCCCCCATTGACTTCTCCATCACATCCAACAACGCCACCATCAAACCCGCTCCGCAGGCCAGAGTACTTGGTGTCGTTCTGGACTCCAACCTATCCTTCCAGCCCCAAGTCCAATCTTTAACTAACTCATGCAAACTCCACCTCCGCAACATCGCCAAAATCCACACGTTCCTAACCCCAGAAACCACTAAACAGCTCATCCACTCCCTCATCATATCACGATTCAACTACTGCAACTCCCTTCTCACTGGCCTGTCTCACCGCTGGCTATCCCCGCTTCAGTCGATCCTGAATACGGCTGCAAGACTCATTCACCTTTCCAACCGCTCCGTTTCCACCACCTCCCTCTGCCAATCCCTCCACTGGCTTCCGATTGCACAACGGATCAAATTCAAAATCCTAACACTGACATACAAAGCCGTCCACCATACTGCCCCGAACTACATCACCGACCTAATATCCAAGTACCGCCCAACACGCACACTCCGCTCCTCACAAGACCTCCTTCTCTCTAGTTCCCTGGTCTTCTCCTCCCATGCCCGCCTCCAGGACTTCTCCAGGGTGTCACCCATCCTCTGGAACTCCCTGCCCCAACCCATCAGATTATCACCTACTCTCCTCTCCTTTAGGCGCACCCTGAAAACCCATCTCTTCAGGGAAGCCATCCCACCCCCTGCTAACTTGCCGACCTCCTCCACTCTTCCTACCACTCCATCCCCCACAGCTATCTCCTCCTGTACCACCATCCCCTCCCTCCTACATTGTAAGCTCGAAAGAGCAGGGCCCTCAATCCCCTCATGTTTTGCATTGTATTGGTATTGTTCTGTCACATGTTCTGTCCCCCTTTGTAATGTACAGCGCTGAGCGAACTATTGGCGCTTTATAAATATTGTATAATAATAATAATAATTTGCTAAATCTTTGTTCAACCTTTTTAATATGCATTTTAACATCATATGTGGATAACTTTACATTGACAGCAAGGTTCAGCCATCTGCTTTTGCTGCACTTGGCCTCAACCAAAGACTGAAAATAGCTGACAGTTCACACTTACTGCTTAAACCAGTGGGCGATAGGCTCTAAATTTGCACCTTTTTTCGTGGCCAGCTGGCAGGCAGCAGATGATTTGGATGTCAAGGGTCTGTTTGTGGGCAGTCTCAAACAGAACAAAGTTCCTTAGGCTGGCCATACATTATACAATTTTCTTGAGATTTTTGGTTTAGATTTACCAAAAACAATATAATAGGAGGTCAAACCTAACAACACTTTCAATTGTATCCAATTAAGCAGGCTCTTGCACTAGATAGTTGAAGGTAAATCTAAAGGAAATTGGGCAGAAATTGGACAGAAAATTGTATAGTGTATGGCCAGCCTTAGGATGTCTGAGCACTGCTGGGGGTAATGTTTTCAGCCACATCATGGACAAAAAATGGCTTCAGTTGTGGATTCCCATAGGGGCTCATTTTGGAAGAGCCTACACTACAGTGGGCTGCAGTTGTTGCAAAATACAGACTACATAGCAAACTGGTACTAGGTCAAATACTTTTTTCACTACCCTATCGACTCCAAAACTTTCAGGGGCCTAAGGGGAAAATCATCCTTGCCTTTGACCAGTAACAAGAAATGGGCATTCCCTTTACAAATATATCTGTGCAAACTTACACCAGGTTCCCAGGCAATTTAACAAACTTAACACAGCAGTTGCCATTCCTGACAGATGTAATTGATTACTTGTTTCTCTTTGGAATGACCCACAAGCCCTCGCTTGACAGTACAAACTTTAATGTAGAAAACAACAATAATGACTATGTACTACAAATGCAGGATTTCACTAGCAGTACATTTACAAGACAACAGAAGCTTCTCCAGTACAAAGGTCTAGAGTCCTACACTGGGAGGCACACAACTGTCAGGCAGATCATTAGCAGATATCACCACAAAGTCTCTATGGCCCATACACTCTTCCCTTATTCACAGTGGCCAGTCTACAAAATATCAACGTAAATAGCAAAAGCGCAGCGCTAAAGAAATTTAACTGAAAACAGCGAAAAGTCAATATAATAATATCCGTGCAAACCTCCAAAGCTTTTGCTGCCTCAAATAATAGCAATGCGCACTCACCAGAAACGCATGGGTTATGTGCATGTAGGAATAATCATTCCAGATGTCAGATCCCTCAAAGACCAGATGGCGGGCATCCCTCTCACAATGGATCGCCGAAGATTCCAAATTGAATCCGGAGGTCCCCTTAAGGTCAGTCAGGTACTCCACACTGATAGTGATACTCTCTCCTCTGAATGGTACAGGCACCTTCTCTGTGGGGGTAACAGCTCCACACAGGAGCCCCAGAAAACAGGTGCCAGAGATAGTGTAGTATGTTTTAAACAAAATGTATTGCTTCAATAAAAGTATAGGGCAGTATGCAGATCCAGACCCACATAAAGGCATTAAAAGGAAAAAAGCAGTACTGACCCTAGTAAAGATGTCCGCCGGGCCTCCTCCTATGGAGGAGCTGTGCAGAGCGTGACGTCATTCCACCGCCGGATAGTTTTTGGCGTGGGTTCCCTGAGGTCTGAAAATTAATTTAGGGGCTCTTTTAGAAAGGCTGATCTGAGATGTCACATCACTTCTTTGCCAATCTGGATGATGAATGTGCTCCAGTTGCCTAAATAAACCAACCATAAAATCTCTCTCCTGCTCTGGAAACTTAGAGTTAGGTCATTTAGAACCAAATAGGCATTTTTTTTCTATAAACAATTTGAAATAGCACAGTGGCAAAATGGTTAGCACTTCTGCCTGGCAGTACTGGGGTCGTTAGTTTGAATCTCAAGGACAGCACCACCTGCCTAGAGTTTTCATGTTCTCACTGTGTCTGTTTGGGTTTCCTCCCACACTCCAAAGACATGCTGGTAAGCAGGGGCGGACTGACAACTCATGGGGCCCCCGGGCAATAGGGGATCGTGGGGCCCCTGTGTCCTTGCCCAAACTCAAAAAAGCCTATGATAAAGGTACCAGGGGCATCTCATGGGGCCCCCTACTGAACCAGGTCCCTCGGGCAGTGCCCAAGTTTCCAAATGGTCAGTCCGCCCCTGCTGGTAGGTTAACTGGATCCTGCCAAATTGTCCCTAGTATGTGTATGTATGAATGTAAGTTCGGGACCTTAGATTGTACACCCCTTGAGGGTTAGGGACTGATGTGAATGTACAATATATATGTAAAGCGCTGTGTAAATTGACGGCGCTTTATAAGTACCTGAAATAAATTAACCCATTTAGTTGACTTGTGTCTCAGAGTTCCTTAACTTTGCTGACGTCTGGCTATGCAGTTGAATCTTTTTATTAGTAGATAAAAATATCAATCTGTAAAAGAACTAGTAAAATGTTTTGGAGCCACAGGCTATGAAAAAGTGTTACTGCTCAACGGAGAGTGAGCCCTTCTCTACAATTAACAGATTTATTCCACAGTACAACTAGTCTGTGGCCGTAGGCTAATCCTTACAGCTCCTATTTCAACTAAACAGCAATTTTATTCCCTATAGCTTTAAAAAAAAAAATGATGATAAAAGCTTTCCGTAGCAGAGAGTGTAGCAATCAGCTGTAGCTGTGGGTGAAATCGCTAAAGAAACTGGTGTCACATCCTTTTACCAAGTCCCATCTGTTAAACATTTGCCTCTAACCTAATCAACGCCAACATCTATCAGGGCTCATGTCCTGCCGTCTAATTCCGCCTCTTCTCCAGCAGACAAGAGTTATCTCTGCTTCTCATCCTGTCTAGTTAGGAATCACTATTTGTTCACACAAGCTCAAATCTTACACTTCTGCAAAAATGCTAAGGCTTCTAGAAATGAATAAAAAAAAAAACCATAGGGGTTATTTCCTAAAAGTGGAAAGTGCAAAATCTGGATAGAAAACATAGAAAACAATCAGCTTTGAGATTTTATTGTAAACGTTTAATTGAACAAGCTGAAGTTAGAAGCTGATTGGTTACTATGCAACCAGAAAATGTATATTATATAGGGCGCACTTGTTAGAGCCCAACCTCTGTAGCTGTAAGATAAAGGTGCCAGATGGATATCAGGGATGGATGGATGGGAGCAGTAACACTGAGGCAGCTCTTCTTAGAGTGGAAGCAAGGCTCTAATGCTGTAACAAGAAAAAGAGAGGAAGGCGCCTCTAAGTGCAGTATTGACCATTTATTTAGTAAACAATGGAAAATTTGCACTTACAAGATAAACGGTTAAAAAGACTCATCGTGTGGAAACTAGATCCAGGTGGGACATCCAGCCGTCCAGCAGCAGACTATGCCTATAGGATCAGGAAGCAGAGTCCAGGATGTGCCTGTGCATCAAAAATGAAGCTTGGAGAGCAGAGTCAGATGTAGCAGGTGAAGGGGGCGGTAATGCATTTCGGAGCATGCTCAATAGTCTCCTTCTTCAGACCTGAGCCCCAGTAGAACCCTGACATTTTTATAGTGTGAAGCAGGGGCGGACTGACAACTCATGGGGCCCCCGGCAATATCCTGTATCCTTGCCCAAACTCAAAAAAGCCTATGAAAAAGGTACCAGGGGCATCTCATGGGGCCCCCTACTGTCCCCAGGCCCTTGGGCAGTGCCCGAGTTTCCAAATGGTCAGTCCGCCCCTGGTGTGAAGGGAATGGGAGGGAGGCAAGTAATTTTCCATTGTTTACGAAATAGATTGGTTACTATGCACAGCTGCACCAGATTCTGAGAGCTCCAGTTTTAGTCAATCGCCCCCCAAAGCGTTATTGGCCCCATATGTTTCCAGTAACAAAGATTGGAGATTATCTTTATGATAGTTTGATGGGCATACGTACAATTTTGCCTTAGAGTTAACATGACCTAACTCAGAAAATTGACTAGTTGATCGGACAGTTGATCTAATAGTTGACCTAATGTTAAAACTTAACCCCATCTTTAAACTCCTAAGTTACTCTGTTTTAATGAAAAATGTCTTATCACAGGTTGGTAGCTGACTCCATAGGTGTGCGCAGCCTATGGCATTAGGGTGTGCACCCCAAAGCTCAAAACACACACGTGTTGGTGTGTGTACACATATATATGGCCCCGGCACATTGATCTCCCTTCCGGCACAGTGAAAGAGAAGTGTGTATGTACTTCTCTTGAGGCAGAACTTGTAAGAGGGAGATCTTTTCCATCTCCCCACTGGTGTGCACACTGATAATGGTAATGCAAACAAGGTGACTAGGGTGTGCCCAGGCACATCTGGCACACCCTGTGTGCATGCCTATGGCTGACTCCAGCAGGTGCCTGCTTATACCTTTTCAACAATCACTCAGATCCATTACTTCAGCTACCTAAATATCCAAGAAACTTGTCAATTTTCTTGAAGTTGTAACAATACTCAGGGTTGGCAGTTGGCTGCTCAGGCGCCAAAAGCTGAATTGTAGGGAGGAGAGTGGAGTGTCCTATAGTGCTACCCCCCAAAGGAGCCACTGGTAATTTCCCTCTTTTTTTATTATTACTTCCACAGGCTCAATGTTCAGTCTATGGGTTTTGGTGTTTTATTGGGGAGCAATGAACTAGGACAGGGATGGGAGCATGGCATAACCCGAAAATCGTTCAGAATTGCTAACTTTCTGGCCAGGGGCGGACTGACAACTCATGGGCCCCCCGGGCTATAGGGGATCATGGGGCCCCTGTGTCCTTGCCCACACTCAATGCACACCCAAAAAAGCCTATAAAAGGTACCAGGGGCATTTCATGGGGCCCCCTGCTGACCCCGGGCCCTCGGGCAGTGCCCGAGTGCTTGAATGGTCAGTCCGCCCCTGTTTCTGAATAAACTGATCTAACCTTTAAAAAAAAAAAACACAAAACATCCTGATTGCCTGTACTGACACACTTCAGTCTGTACTTTACTTTAGCAACAAGTCCCATGAAATCTCCCAGCTGCCGGTTATCCTGTTTTATTTTCAAACTAAAGCAATAACAGTCACCCTTGCAGCACTGGGGTTTTGTATTCACTCAGTCACAGGATCATCAGTTGCCTTCTTTTGATATCCACCAGGCTCTTTACATGTGAGGGAGATGCAGACTCACTCAGCCTCCAAGACAACTTGGGCTCTCTCTCACAGCTTCCTTTCCAGCTTCTTCCCATAATCTCTCTCCAGAACCCCTGAATTCCTTTGAACTCTTTCTTCAGGTCCCCCAGCTAGGTCTAGCTGGGACTCTCTTTGCCTTTTGCTGGCTCCTTACCTGGCTTCTGCCCAGGAGGGCAAGACCCTTCAACAGAGGTCTCCTCCTGGCTAGACCTTGGATTGCTTCCTTACACCAGCATGCTGCAGACTCCCCTTGCTGCTCAGGCTCAGACTACTTAAGGGCTCTTCCCCCATCTTCTAGATACAAGTCTATAGGCTGCGCACAAGTTGAAACAGAGGTGTCCATAGATCCAATATAATAATGGAGATCTTGCTTCCAGGCAAATCCATAGGCTGTGTGGTCCACCCCTCCTTTGGCACAGTCACTGGGATGGCAACACCGTCACTTCCAGTACACTGCCCGATCGACAACATCACTTACGGGTCCACCACTGTCGGGTCCATGTGTGTATACACACAGCATCACAGCATTGCCATCTCCTTGAAGGGATTTGATAAGGAAACAGGTGCTTTGAAATGCATCATCCTGTTGGTGATAGAATGCCCCATTGTCCACCCCTCCTTTGGCACAGCCGTCGTGATGGCAACATCGTCACTTCCAGTCTGCTGCCCAGCCGACGATGTTACTTCTGGGTCCACCACTTTTGGGTCCTTGTGTGTATACACACAGCGATACCATCTTCTTGGTCCTTCCCTTGTTGCTGAGCCGGTAGTTGTCATCCGATTTCCCCAGGAGTTTCCTCAGCCAGAATGTATATCTCTATGACCCCCCTAGAAGAAGTGCTGGCTTATGATTAATGTACATAATCTTGGATGTGACTTGCTTTTTTATATTGATGGCTGTATCCTTTTTAATATGGTTATTTAATAAATTATGATCTATGGATTTGTCTGGAAGCGAGCTCTCCACTATTATATTGGATCTATGGACACCCCTGTTCCAACTAGTGCATAGCATATAGACTTGTGTTTTATTTCCATTTCTCCAGTGGACTGCTAGAAATACAGTGTGGTGGAGGCTATCATTACACTAGTCCACCAGGTACTGTATACAGTGCTACTGGTCCTATTTATGAAGTTATTGGCTCACCCACCTTCTAGGCCCACCTTTCCAGGCATTGGTGAAAGTCCCATAAATATTCAGATAGCAGCCTCTCCCCTCCCACCCACTATGTTTGGGAAAACCCCAGATGATTCCAGGGCTCACCCACCTTCTAGGCCCACCTTTCCAGGCATTGGAGAAAGTCCCATAAATATTCAGGTAGCAGCCTCTCCCCTCCCACCCACTATGTTTGGGAAAACCCCAGATGATTCCAGGGCTCACCCACCTTCTAGGCCCACCTTTCCAGGCATTGGTGAAAGTCCCATAAATATTCAGATAGCAGCCTCTCCCCTCCCACCCACTATGTTTGGGAAAACCCCAGATGATTCCAGAATATAGGGGGAAGTATCAGAGCAGCAGCCTGTGTAACCCTGAGCAATTCTAACCAATCAACCCAATTATATCACAGAGGACAAGGGGGCACTCGTTACGTTTGGAGGAAAAGAAATGTAATCTCCAAATAGGGAAAGGTTTCTTCACAGTGAGAGCTGTGAAAATGTTGAATAGACTCCCTCAAGAGTTGGTTCTGGCCAGCTCCGTGGATTGCTTTAGGAAAGTCCTGGATTCTTTCTTGGATACACAGAATATAACTGGATACTAACATTTATAGGGAAAGTTGATCCAGGGAATATCCGATTGCATCTCCGGGGATCAGGAAGGAATTTTTTTCGCCTGCAAGAGCAAATTGGATCATGCTTTGCTGGGTTTTTTTTGCATTCCTCTGGATCAACTGTGGGTATAGGATTATAACTTTTTTTTTTTAATGGTTGAACTGGATGGACTTTTGTTTTTTTTTGAGCCAGACTAACTATGTAACTATGTAACCACTGCTCCTCTGCCTACAGAGGAGCTAATTAAATTTACCTAGTAAAAACTAGCAAACTAAGAGGGTGCTACAGTCTTTACCCCCTACTTCCACATTTCAGTATGGACCAAAGGTTATAAGAGCTTAGAAAAATATATGCACAAAATCATCCAATATAACAGCCCTGAAATTATTAGTACCGGACTAAAATCACAGTAACCACTTTTTACATAGTCAGACAAGAAGTCTATACTAACCCAGGTCTAGGGCACTAAAACTTCTCAAATTTCTATTTTTAAGTATGTGTACAATGTGAAACATTAATAATTTTTTGTCTACGCATAGATTTATCTACTCTTCATAAATAATGAGAACCTGAGATTGAAATTTTTATAAAAAACAACATGATTCTGTAACAACCAGGGGCGGACTGACCATTTGGAAACTCGGGCACTGCCCGAGGGCCCAGGGTCAGTAGGGGGCCCCATGAGATGTACCTTTTTTATAGGCTTTTTTGAGTTTGGGCATGGACACAGGGGCCCCATGATGCCCTATTGCCTGGGGGCCCCATGATTTGTCAGTCCACCCCTGGTAACAACACAAAACTTTGCATCAGGGAACTCATTTTGTTCAGGTTTGCTACAGCCACAGGTATACTTTAAACAAAGTGTAGCCCCCTAATGATTACAAGATGCTTTAAAGTACCTTCAAATTGGTCAACAGTGTCCTTTATTTTATTTAGGTAGCCTACCAAGCTTTGCTGTACACTCCCTAAAATTTTGAGTTTGTCACTTGTTGCTGTCAGTCTTCTCAGAGGCTAATTCTCTGTTGGCTATTGAGGCTTCCATGTGGCTTGAGGCCAGGCCATTGAGACTTCCATGTGGCTTGAGGCTTCCAAAATGTCAAATTTTAAAAAATGTGTTCCTGGGTTTCCCCAGGTACATATGAGTCCACGAACATCAGCGAGTGTGTCTAGTTTATGGGATCTTCAGGTTTCCCAAAAAGCTTCAAGAAGGTTGCAGTATCAAGCCCACACGAGTGTCCCCCATAGCATGCTGCTTCCTATGGGGGCACTCAGTGCAGTTGCACCGGTGGGGGACCCCAGAAGAGATTGGAGCTGCTCTGTGCAAAACCATTGCACAGAGCTGGTAAGTATAACATGTTTGATTCTAAAAAAAAGAAGTACTTGTACAATCACTTTAAAGAAAAATGGCTTTACAAATAAACATGTAATACAGGGCATACACTTGACATTAGATTTACAAGGTAAAGTAATCACATGCAATAATTCAAATTGACTTAACTTAATACAAGACATTTTTTTTTCTAGAGTTGCATTATTTAGTCTTGAAAATAATAAAGAAAATATATACAAAACCATAATGCACAAAACATACATTGAAAGAACATCTAGTACATAAAACCCAATGCTACCTCTCAAACATATTGTACAATTGCTGCCCTATTTGACTGGTGGTTTCATCCAGCATATCCGTACATCTCTTTCGGTTGCTAACACAGAGGAACATTTTCTTCTTGTTAAGAGTCTTCTTTCTATCCTTGGGCACAGCAATACTTAATAAACACGGGGAATCATGGTTAATGTACTGAACTATATAGTGAAATCCTTCCACTAACGTAATTACCTAATGCCTATAGCTCGGAGGAGATAAAAGAAGGTAGCAAGATATACTATTAAATATATAAAGATTTCCAGTGAAATTAAAAGTGCGGAAATTAATTAGAAGAGAAGGAAGAGATATAAAGGCAATGTAGAGTTCTGTTCCTTCTCGTACTGCAAAATATTTGTTTGATGTGGCCCCTTCCTGGGAATAGAGGTCACACGCCCAATCTATAAAACTAACTTTATTTTTTTTTTATATATTTTTTTTTTTTTGCTTTTGGCTTAATTTGCTAAAATGAGACACACTTTATTAGAAGCAGACGTTTATAGCTTTAGTATTTTACATCCTATAGTTCCTTGCTTCTATGGGTGAGTTGAGGGCCATTTAACCCTTTTGCACATTTAAGGCCTGAAGATTTGTTAACCACTTGAGCTCCTGAGGATTTACCCCCCTTAACCTCCTTGGCGGTATTCCCGAGTGTAGCTCGGGGTAAAGTTTCAGTACCAAAAGCGGTAACCCCGAGCTACACTCGGGCTTACCATGCGGCGTTGCTCAGGGATTCCCTACAGCACTTACCTTGTCCTTCGCTCCCACGATGCGTCCCCTGCAGCGTCCCCGGCCATCTCCTCCGGCCGATGCCGGCATCTGGCTTCCGTGTTCTGGTCCCTGTGACGTCGGGACGTACGGGCGCCGGAACCGGCGGCAAATTTGAAAATTTTAAAAAAATGACATTTTTTAAAAACGATTATTTCATAGCAAAACATTCCTGTATCAAAGCATTTCACATACATTTTGTCCCGAGTGCTTTGTCCGGCGCCCTGCCTGCATTTTTACTGTTCTTTCTGCCTGGAAACTGAGAAACGTCCATGGCGTCCAAAAAGCGTCCCTTTAGGTCAAAAGCCGTTTTAGACCGGCTAGAGAACAGCGATAGTAAATCAGAACCACTTGCAGAATTGAGTGATAATGATTCGTGGGGGAAATTCCTCATCAGACACTGAAAACGATTCTGCGACTTTGCTCAGCGATGTGCGAACTTGGCGCTATATTTCACATTTCAGTGTTTTTGGTTTGATTATATTATTGAATTAAATTTATTATTATTATATTATTATTTTTTATGAGTATTTATTTAGTAAGTAATTACTAAGAATTGCAGGCCTACAATACATAACACCAAATTTCCATGCAAAAAAATGGTACCGCTTTTGGTACAAAATTCCTGACATAATCATACCGTCAGGGAGGTTAATGACCAGGCCTTTTTTTGCTGTTTGGCGCTGCACTAACTCAAATGATAATTGCGCGGTCATGCAATGCTGTACCCAAATGAAATTTACGTCCTTTTTCACACAAATAGAGCTTTCTTTTGGTGGTATTTTATCACCTGTGCGCTTTTTATTTTTTGCGCTATAAACAAAAAAAACACGAAAATTTTGAAAAAAAACAATATTTTCTACTTTCAGCTATAAAAAATATATTGTAAACTCAAAGTTAGTCATAAATTTAAGCCAAAATGTATTCTGCTCCATGTTTTTGGTAAAAAAATCCCAATAAGTGTATATTGATTGCTTTGTGTGAACGTTATAGCGTCTACAAACTATGGTATAGATACTGTAATTTATGCCTTTTTTTGCTATACAGCGCTGCACTAATTCAAATGATAATTGCGCGGTTATGCAATGCTGTACCCAAACGAAATTTACGTCCTTTTTTTCACACAAGTAGAGCTTTCTTTTGGTGGAATTTTATCACCTGTGCGCTTTTTATTTTTTGCGCTATAAACAAAAAAAACACAAATATTTTGAAAAAAAACAATATTTTCTACTTTCAGCTATAAAAAATATATCGTAAACTCAAAGTTAGTCATAAATTTAATCCAAAATGTATTCTGCTCCATGTTTTTGGTAAAAAAAAATCCCATTAAGTGTATATTGATTGTTTTGTGTGAAAGTTATAGCGTCTACAAACTATGGTGTAAATACTGTAATTTATGCCTTTTTTTACTATACAGCGCTGCACTAATTCAAATGATAATTGTGCGGTCATGCAATGCTGTACCCAAACGAAATTGACGTCCTTGATCGATCAAGGGGTTAAATGGGATTACTGGTGTACTGGCGGGCAAACTGGCGCTATCTGGGAGGGGCGCTAACACTATCGGAAGTCGCCAGTGACACTGATACAGTGATCAGTAAAAATCGGTTCACTGATCAGTGACACTGGTGACAGGGCAGTGAAGGGGTTAACTGGGGGGGGGGGGAATTAAGGGGTTAAACGGGATTACTGGTGTACTGGCGGGCAAACTGGCGCTATCTGGGAGGGGCGCTAACACTATCAGAAGTCGCCAGCGACACTGATACAGTGATCAGTGAAAATCGGTTCACTGATCAGTGACTGGTGACAGGGCAGTGAAGGGGTTAACTGGGGGGGGGGGGCGATCAGGGGGTTAAATGTGTCCTAGAGTGTTATAACTGTGGGTATGTGCTGTTTTACTCACTGTTTGTATGTCTTCTTCTCTGTCTGGAACGGAATGTGTCCAGACAGAGAAGAATGACATCATATCCTGTCCTGTGTAACTGTCAACACAGGACAGGATAGGACAGGGACCGATCATCCTATTTCAGCCAGACATCACTGGCTGAAATCAAATGATTGATCCCTCCGGGATCAAATGGTGTCACCCACGAAAACGTCGGGAGTGCGGAGCCCGTTTTAAAACGTGCTTTTGCGCCCCAGTGCCGCCCTGCACATGTATATATGCAGTGGCAGGGCGGCAAGTGGTTAAGGAGAAGTTCACCCTTTGACCAAAAATAATAAATGCTCATTTTTCTGTAGGTAAAAAATGTGCATTTATTATTTTTGGTTGTAGGAGCCTATAAAGCATTGCACCAGCGATCAGCAGTACAGGATGTACAGGCGAGGAGATAGACTGACAGGAAGATTAAATGCACTACCACGGCGCTCCACACTGCCATGGTAGTTCATTGAGAACTACAAGCCGACAACCATTAAGGCTGATGGGACTTGTAGTTCGTTCATTTACAGAACACTGTGAATGAATGATGCAGCCGCGTGGGCGGAGCCCTGCACGGCCATGATGTTTTTAAAAAATTAAAAAATGACAGCTTGTACTGTGAACTTCTTCCCAGTAAATCTGTCATGGGGGGAGGGGGGGGAGGGGGCAGTGGTTGCAGCATTGGGAACATGTTACATGTTCCACCCTAAAAATTAGTGGAACATGTTCCTAACGGTGAACTTATCCTTAACCAGTTCCAGTCTGGGCCAATTCTAAAATTCCTCCCCTACATGTAAAAATCAGCATTTGTGTGATAGAAAACTACTGAGAACCTTTAAACATTAGCTATTAAAAAGCCCTAGAGAATATAATGATGGATGTTTTATATTTTTATGTCACATGATATTTGTGCAGTAGCTTTTCAAATGCAATTTGAACACGTCACACAATAAAAGTACGTACGCTCGTGAAAAGGTACCAAACTACGGTACCTAAAAATGTCCACAGATGATGATTTAAAAGCTTTTACAGATTACAAGATTAGAGTTATGCAGGAGGTCTGGTCCTAGAATCATTGTTCTCGCTGCGACGTTCATGGTGATACCTCACATGTGTGGTGCAATCACAGTTTACATATGTATGGCATCCAGGAGCTCAGCTATGAGGAAAGATTAGAGGAACTGAATTTATTCTCTCTTGAGAAGAGGAGATTAAGGGGGGATATGATCTCCATGTATAATACATAAGGGGGGGATATGATTTCCATGTATAATACATAAGGGGGATATGCTCTCCATGTATAATACATAAGGGGGGATATGATCTCCATGTATAATACATAAGGGGGGATATGATCACCATGTATAATACATAAGGGGGGGATATGATCTCCATGTATAATACATAAGGGGGATATGATCTCCATGTATAATACATAAGGGGGGATATGATCTCCATGTATAATACATAAGGGGGGGATATGATCTCCATGTATAATACATAAGGGGGGATATGATCTCCATGTATAATACATAAGGGGGATATGATCTCCATGTATAATACATAAGGGGGGATATGATCACCATGTATAATACATAAGGGGGGGATATGATCACCATGAATAATACATAAGGGGGATATGATCACCACGTATAATACATAAGGGGAGGGATATGATCACCATGAATAATACATAAGGGGGATATGATCACCATGTATAATACATAAGGGGGATATGATCTCCATGTATAATACATAAGGGGGGATATGATCTCTATGTATAATACATAAGGGGGGATATGATCTCCATGTATAATACATAAGGGGGGATATGATCTCCATGTATAATACATAAGGGGGGATATGATCACCATGTATAATACATAAGGGGGATATGATCACCATGTATAATACATAAGGGGGGATATGATCTCCATGTATAATACATAAGGGGGGATATGATCACCATGTATAATACATAAGGGGGGATATGATCTCCATGTATAATACATAAGGGGGGATATGATCTCCATGTATAAATACATCAGTGGTTCATATAGTGAACTCGGTGTAGAGCTATTCACCCTGAGATCATCACAGAGGACAAGGGGGCACTTTACGTCTGGAGGAAAAGAGATTTAATCTCCAAACATGGAAAGGTTTCTTCACAGTGAGAGCTGTGAAAATGTGGAATAGACTCCCTCAAGAGTTGGTTCTGGCCAGCTCAGTGGATTGCTTTAAAAAAGCCCTGGATTCTTTCTTGGATACACAGAATATAACTGGATATAACATTTATAGGTAAAGTTGATCCAAGGAATATCCGATTGCCTCTCGGGGAATCAAGAAGGAATTGTTTCCCTGCAGGAGCAAATTGGATCATGCTTTGCTGGGCTGTTTGCCTTCCTCTGAGTCACCTGTGGGTGAAGGAATATAACTTTTTTTTTTTATGGTTGAACTGGATAGTCTGGCTGAAAAAAGACAAAAGTCTAACTATTTAACTATGTGTGAGGGACCTGCGTGCACGTTCGCAATTTCACGCGCGGGGGGTTGAGCTTTAATTTTTTTATTATAATTTTATTTTCTATTGTACCTTTCATTTTTTTTATCAACTTTATTGCTATCACAGGGGGATGAACAACATCCCTTGTGATAGCATAGGCCATGATAGGTCCTCTTTATGGAGAAATTTGAGGTCTGACATCTCTCCTCTGCCCTCCAAAGCATCTGATCAAACCGATCATTGTTTGATCACAAGATTTCACAAACTGGTAACAGTTTCTTTACACTGATCATAGCTATCAACGTAAACAACCTGTCTTGAATGGCTTTCCATTCATGAACAACTTGCTTACTGCTGTAATCTGTGATTGGGCCAAAGCAATCACATGGTACCTAGCTACCCATACCATGTGATTAGTTGTAGCCAATGACAGATCACAACCATAAGCAAGCTGTTCATGAATGGGAAACCCATTCATGACAGCTAAAACTATTGCTTTTACAATGATAATCACTATATGAGCAATAGCAGTGTAAAAAAAAAAATCTCTGATCACCCCCACAGTAGTATAGTGCCACTATGGTGACATTGAGCTACTCTGATGACAGGATATAATACAATAGTAAAAAAAATAAAAAAGCTTAAAAAAACTGAAAAAAAATTGATTTATTTAGTTTTTTACTTACTGCCATCAATCAGTTTCTCTGATCACCGCCACACTAGTCAAATGATGACACTCTACTGCACTGGTGACAGTATATTTAAAAAAAATTTTGTGAAAAAAAACTAATTGAATTTAATTTTTTCATTTTCTGAAAAATTGTGTAGCACTACCCCTTTAGGAGTCACTGAGTTTTGGGTCCCCCTACAGCTCTGCACAACCAGGCAACATGTATTTTCTTCCACACTTTTCATTCAGAGTCAGTAAACAGTCCTTGAGCTTGATTTTGTGATCTTATTGAGGGGTTGTTAACTTGGATAGGGTTGAGGGGTGTATGGGATGCCCAAAGAACTGCAAACTTGAGGACAAACTCCTTAGCAACTATGTACATATGTGGACAGATGTGTCTATTCCCGGGTGAGAAGCTAGTTGGGTTTTCCACTTGACTGCCCTCTCCACTTATGCGGTCCAGGGAGTGTAAGAATATTCACACTGTCCTTCCTGATAGCTTGATGGGTTGGTGGCTGCCTTCAGGTCTTTCACTTTGTTGGCTCCTTCCCTGCTGCTCAGGATATCCTCCCTTGAAGATGCTGGTATAGTGGAGATCCTCTTCTCGAGCACCTGCCTGTAGGTAGGCCTCTTCCCTGGGCCCCCTCCCAGGCTCCACACTACAGCCTCTCACTCCATCTTCCACCCGACACTACCTCTGCCACTCCCAAGATCTGTGATTCTTAATGGTTGATTCGGTCACCATGAGCAGCCTCTTGCCAAAGAATTGGCCAATGTCCATCAAACATGCATACCTGGGGCACCTCCCATCCTCCAAAAAAGTTCTTGAGTTCCTGGAGAAGTGGGAGGGCTCCAGAAGCCCTGACCTGTTAGAGCCTCCCAGCCTGTCCTGAGGTAACCTCACTACCTCACTCCCAAGGCTCCTACTCAGCCTCTATCTAACTAACCTGGAGGGCATTACATCTATAATACAAAATAAAAAAAACAGTGATGATCAAATACCACCATAATTAAGCTCTATTTTTGTGAAAAAAATATATATATAAATTTCATATGGGTACAGTGTTGCATGACCGCGCAATTGCCAGTTAGAGTAACACAGAGCTGAATAGCGAAAAATGGCCTGGTCATGAAGGGGGTGAAACCTTTCACAGCTCAAGGGGTGAAACATTTTGTATTATTAACCTCCTTAGCAGTTTTCCCGAGTGTAGCTCGGGGTAAAATTTGAGTACCAAGAGCGGTAACCCCGAGCTACACTCGGGCTTACCATGCGGCGTTGCTCATGGAGTCCCTGCAGAGCTTACCTTGTCCTTCGCTCCCGCGATGTGTCCCCTGCAGCGTCCCCGGCCATCTCCTCCGTCCGATGCCGGAATCCGGCTTCCGTGTTCCGGTCCCTGTGACGTCGGGACGTACGGGCGCCGGGGCCGGCGGAAAATTTGAAATTTTTAAAAAAATGTCATTTTTGCTGTCATTGCTGTTTCAATGCATTTCACATATATTTTGTCCCTAGTGCTTTGTCCGGCGCCCTGCCTGCATTTTGAATGTTCTTTCTGCCTGGAAACTTAGAAAAGTCCATGGCGTCCAAAAAGCGTCCCTTTACGTCAAAAGCGGTTTTAGACCGGCTAGAGAACAGCGATAGTAAATCAGAACCACTTGCAGAATTGAGTGATAATGATTCGTGGGGGAAATTCGTCATCAGACACTGAAAACGATTTTGCGACTTTGCTCAGCAATGTGCAAACTTGCCTCTGTATTTCAAATTTCAGTGTTTTTGGTTTGATTATATTATTGAATTAAATTTATTATCATTATATTATTATTTTTTATGATTATTTATTAAATTATAATTTATGATTTCGTGTTTCAAGTTTTATCATACCCGGGATGTTTAATAGACTCTTGTTCGGACAGATTTCAGTGAGTTATTCCTAAAAATTACAGGCCTACAATAAAAAACTACATATTTCCATTCCAAAAATGGTACCGCTTTCAGCACAAAAAATCGGAAAGAATCATACCGCCAAGGAGGTTAAATTAAATATTTTGTAAACTTGGTCAATTTTTATTTTGTTCTAGGTGCTGTATTTCAAAGTTCTATGTGAAATTGATGAAATGATCAAAGTTATATGTGTATACAGTACATATTATTAAATCCTGTGTACATGAAGTATATAAAAAAACGCGAGTTTGATCGCACATTAAAATCACATGTACACTGAGCAATCCAAGCAAAAAATATGGATTTTTTCCTCTGGAAACAGTTAAAGTTTAAAAAGTGGATACCTAAACTGAAAACACGAACGCCGATATCGCGGATAAAATATGAGATGACAAGTTACACAGTTACAGTCTATTTCAGTCACTATTATTTCCAGACCTATGAATATGAGGACAGTCAAACAGAAAATGCTCCTCACTCACATTGATGGAGAAGGGCAGATGTTTCATTTCAAGTCTCTTTTTTGTGTCACAAGTCCTTCTTCCTTCAGGGTGACAGATAAAGATCAAGGACAATGCGGATACTCCGTTTTAAGTTCAGTGATAGAATGGAAACATTAAATAATGATCTGATTTTCTTTCCGTACCATCAGCATATTGAGATTTATGCAATTTAAAAGATATGTATATCCAACCACTAAAATCTCTTATAAGCTTGTCTGTTATGTTCATGTAATTTCAAAACATTTTCTCAATGTTTTTGAATTTTCAGCATTCAAATAAATAATGCCTGGTCAGGGGCGGACTGACAACTCATGGGGCCCCCGGGCAATAGGGGATCATGGGGCCCCTGTGTCCTTGCCCAAACTCAAAAAAGCCTATGAAAAAGGTACCAGGGGCATCTCATGGGGCCCCCTACTGACCCCAGGCCCTCGGGCAGTGCCCGAGTTTTCAAATGGTCAGTCTGCCCCTGTGCCTGGTAATCCTGCTGTTGCACCCTCCTAGATAGGTTTCTAGATAGGTTAGGTAAATATACACTGCTCAAAAAAATGAAAGGAACACTTTTTAATCAGAGTCTAGCATCAAGTCAATTAAGCTCCTGGGATATTGATCTGGTCAGGGAAGTAGCAGAGGGGGTTGTTCATCAGTTTCAGATGCTTTGGTGTTAATGAAATTAACAACAGGTTCACTAGATGGGCAAATGGGACGACCCCCAAAACAGGACTGGTTTTACAGGTGGAGGCCACTGACTTTTTTTTTCTACTAATCTTTCCTGACCGTTTTTCACTGGTTTTGCATTTGACTAGGGTCAGTGTCACTACTGGTAGCATGAGGCCATACCTGGACCCTAGAGAGGTTGCACAGGCAGTCCAACTTCTCCAGGGTGGTACATAAATACGTGTCATTACCTGAAGGTTTGATCTGTCTCCCAGCAAAGTCTCAAGAGCATGGAGGAGATTCCAGGAGACAGGCAGTTACTCTAGGAGAGCTGGGCAGCGCCGTAGAAAGAGCTTAACCCATCAGAAGGACCAGTATCTGCTCCTTTGTGCAAGGAGGAACAGGAGGAGCACTGCCAGAGCCCTACAAAATGACCTCCAGCAGGCCACTGGTGTGAATGTCTCTAACCAAACCATCAGAAACAGACTTCATGAGGGTGGCCTGAGGGCCCAACGTCCTCTAGTGGGCCCTGTGCTCACTGCCTGGTACCATAGAGCTCGACTAGCATTTGCCATTAAACACCAGAATTGTCAGGTCCACCACTGGCCCCCTGTGCTTTTCACAGATGAGAGCAGGTTCACCCTGAGTACATGTGACAGACGTGAAAGGGTCTGGAGAAGCCATGGAGAATGTTATGCTGCTTGGAACATCATTCAGCATGACCATTTTGATGGTGGGTTAGTGATGGTCTGGACAGGCATATCCATGGAGGGAAGCACAGATCTCTACAGGCTAGACAATGGCACCCTGACTGCCATTAGGTATCGGGATGAAATCCTTGGACCCATTATCAGACCCTACGCTGGTGCAGTGGGTTCTGGGTTCCGCCTGGTGCACGACAGTGCCCGGCCTCATGTGGAGAGAGTATGCAGGAAGTTCCTGGAGGATGAAGGAATTAATATTGAACAGCCCCCATGCTCGCTTGACCTAAATCCAATAGAACACCTCTGGGATATCATGTTTCAGTCCATCCGATGCCACCAGGTTGCACCTCAGACTGTCCAGGAGCTCAGTGATGCCCTGGTCCAGATATGGGAGGAAATACCCCAGGACACCATTCGTCATCTCATTAGGAGCATGCCCCTACTTTGTTAGGCACGCATACAAGCACGTGGGGGCCATACAAACTACTGAGTACCATTCTGAGTTGCTGCAATGAAATTTCAACAAAATGGAATAGCCGGCAGCATAATTTTTTCACGTTGATTTTTGAGGTGTCTTTGAATTCAGTCCTCTGTAGGTTGATCATTTTCATGCCCCATCAAACGATGGGGCATCCTTACATTCCTAACACATTACACAGTCCGTATCAGTATAGATATTCAGCACGAGATATTTCCCAATTGAGATCTGATGAGTTTTCAAAGTGCTCCTTTAATTTTTTTGATCAGTGTAGTTCTTTTTGGTCCCCCTGTAATCAACTTGTGATTGCTTTGGGCTGTTCTAGGCTTCACTGTCTGCAGGTTAGACTGCTTTCCCTTTTAGCTAGGTATTAATTTAGCCTAGATAGGTGCTGACCAAGAGGGGAGGGTCACGATTAACACTGTTCCCAGGCTTTTTACCTTGGCTGGCTTTTTGGGTCCAACCCATTGGACCTTTGATGACATACACTTACTGGCAACTTTAGGTACACCTTGCTGTTACCAGGTTGGACCCCCTTTTGCCTTCAGAACTGCCTTCATTCTTCGTGGCATAGTTTCCACAAGGTGTTGGAAACATTCCTCAGGGATTTTGCTCCATGTTGACAGAAGTTACTGTTGCCTTTCTATCATCTCCAACCAGTCTGCCCATTCTACTCTGACCTCTGACATCAACAAGACATTTTCATCCACACAACTGCGGCTCACTGGATATTTTCTCTTTTTTGGACCATTCTCCGTAAACCCTAGAGATGGTCGTGGGTGAAAATCCCAGGAGACCATCAGTTTTTTAAAAACTCAGGCCAGCCGTCTGGCACCAACAACCATGCCACATTCAAGTCACTTAAATTCCCTTTCCTCCCCATTCTGATGCTTGGTTTGAAATTCAGGAAGTCATCTTCACCACGTCTAGATGCCTAAATACATTGAGTTGCTGCCAGGTGATTGGCTGATTAGTAATTTGTGTTACCAAGAAATTGAACAGGTGTACCTAATAAAGTGGCCAGTGAGTGTATAAGGACAGTGGTCCGGAGCCCGGAATGTTCCTCCACTGCTGTCGCCATTGGGGTCCTATGTTGTCAGCATTGTCATGGTTCGCCTGCCTTTGGGAGCCTCCAGCCATGTAGGCAGACTGCTGAAACCTTTTGTCAGGGCTCCAGGTATGACCAGAGGTGTGTGGACTGACACAGGGAAATGCAGGCTTCATATATGGTATAAACAATATAATTTATTAAGACTAACAATACAAAACGCAGTGCAATACTAAAACATAAACACAGTGCAAACAAACCAAACCACCCACAGATAACAATACATACAATGCAAGAGTCGTCAGGCAGGCCGGGTCAGTAGCAAATGGGCAAACAGAGTACCAGGAACAGGCGGGAGAATGGTCGGGGTCACAAGCTGGGTTCAGTAACTCACAGGCAGCACGGTACAGAGGGTCAGGCAGAGAATGGTCAGGGTCACAAGCCAGGGATCAAGCAGGAGAAGTCAGTAGAGGTCAGGATCAGGCAGGGTCGGCAACAAGTCAGACAGGAACAGGAATACAGGATACAAGATACAGGAGCCCATGGAAAACACACACCAAGGCCTTGACTGTGAGTCTGGCCATTCCTTAAATACAAGCCCTGCAATCAGCTTCAGGTGTTTGGCTGATTGCAGGGGTGAGTCTCCGATTGCTGAGAGCACCCGCTGGCCAGCCCTGGTACTGCAGCCCACAAGGCAGGTGAGTCCCACCATTATTGGCAAGTCCATTCCTGACACCTTTAGTCCACCCTGAAGATGGCAACTGCTGGATTCTACAAGAAACAGACACTGCTACACATGGACTTTGCAAGTATGCTGGGGCAGTACACAAGCCTGAGATAGGGTTTAGGAGCATAGAGAAGTAAGTGTTTCTGTGTACTTTGTAAAAGTTGAAATGTTTCCAGTGAAGCTTTCAAACTTTGCCTTCTGCCTGGTCTGAAGTAATAAAGGAGTGTAATGCAAGTAACAGGCACTACAACTCTAGGTCAACAGCACTTTGGGGTTTGAAGACAGCAAATGTTTACCAGGGGTAACGGAAGCTAACAGTCAGCCAAACTGCCTGTTATAAGCGTGTACCTGTGTTGGGTAGGATAGCCACTTGTAGTGAGGGGAGATGTTTTCGGCACTCTTTCCTTGGATGATCCATCTCTCATAGCAACTGGAGAAGATGAGCACCGCAGAGGTCCCAATTTTGTGCAGAGGTATGGAGGATCAAGAGCTAAGCGAGTGCTTGCATGAGTCCCACACTAGGTGCACAGTGGGGTTCCATTCCTCTACTACAGTTTAAAAATCTGTTCAAGTAAAGGTACCCCATGTGCTGGAGAGTGACCTGTATCAGGAGCCTAGTGTAACCCAGAAGAACCCACCTCAGAGTAGGTCTCCTCTGTGATCCACACATGATGCCCAACAAGGAGGGGAACATGGAGAGAGCGTGGGGTGCGGGAAACAGCATCTAGTGTGCATGAGGCCTTAGAAGGATCAGATCTTTGGTGTGCAGCTCCTAGGCATGAACTTTGCCTAGCATATAAAACATGTCCTTTTTCTGCAGCTGAGGAGCCACTGGTGGGAAAGCAGAAGATGTTGAGGGGAGTCAGAAGACTCATTATAGTTCAAGAAAAATTAAGCCTTCTCTCCTTTCCCTTAATTGCTGGTCTGTGCAATTAAAAAGCATCCTTTAACAAAAACCAAACCTCATGCAGACTCCAATTCTGCTATATTTTTTTCCATCATACAACCCTCAGGTGGACTTAAGCCAGCCATAGACAATGCAATTTTGTTTTCTGCAACCATGGGTTGCTGTAAAAAGAATCGCTTGATTCCCTTATGAGCACACCCACTGTGTTCTACAGGCGGAGGGGAGCATGGGAAGCTGTACCTGTGGGGAGAACACCGTGATCATTGCTAGTCACTATAGCTGCTGGCAATAATCACATGAACAATTCGACAGTCTGGTTGTGCTCAACCAACAATCAACAACAATCGAATTGGGTACAATCGTCTTGCCCATAGACGGTTTGAATCTCGGCTGGTCCCTTTTGAACTGGTCGATATTCAAACCATCTATGGGTGGCTTTAGGGCAGAATATCTGAATACAATCTGGATTTTAGAAGTACAACAATAGTATTGTCAAGCTCAGGGGCGGACTGACCATTTGGAAACTCGGGCACTGCCCGAGGGCCCGGGGTCAGTAGGGGTCCCCATGAGATGCCTCTGGTACCTTTTTCATAGGCTTTTTTGAGTTTGGGCAAGGACACAGGGGCCCCATGATCCCATATTGCCCGGGGACCCCATGAGTTGTCAGTCCGCCTTCGGTCAAGCTGAACTAACATCTGTATATAGCTCAATACATAATAGTTATGTATGTCCTTCTTTAGAACCCAATCCCTCTGTGCATCTTTCCTCTATATTTAGCACTCTTTTAGATTGTAAGCTCTTGTGAGCAGGGTCCCCTTAACCCAAATGTCTTGAATTGTATTGTAACTGTACTGTCTCCCTTTATTTTGGAGATTTTTGCTCAAACTGTGGGCATTATACAGTATATATCCATAATAGCAATAATAATAATAATAATAAGTAATAATAACTCTTTTAGGTCTGCAGATATAAATATTCAGTTCAACTATAAAAATGAATTTGTTCCACTTGATCTTGTTTATTTGGCACCCCCTAGTGGTGGATTAGGTAGGTTTAGATATGAGAAGTCTCTGCGACTTCAGTTGTCACTAGAGGTGGGCTGCTGGAACCTGGCAATAAGTGATCCCAGGGGCGTCCCTAGGGTTGGTGTCACCCGGTGCGATAACACTTGGTGACATCCTCCGACAATCCCCACAGAATGGATCGGATCTGCAGATTGAGCATAATGGATCAGACTCCAATCCATTATGCCCCCCAATCCACAGATCCGATCGATCCTGCGGGGATCGTCGACTTTCTTTACAACTTACCTTTTCGTGGAGCGGGTCCGGTCTCACCCTGTATAGGTTGCATGCCGACGATCCCCACAGGATGGTTCGGATTTGCAGACTGAACATAATGGATCGAAGTCTGATCAGGGGTGGACTGACCATTTGGGAAACCCGGCCACTGCCCAAGGGCCCGGGGTCAATAGGGGGCCCTATGAGATGCCCCTGGTACCTTTTTCATAGGCTTTTTTGAGTTTGGGCAAGGACACAGGGGCCCCATAGTCCCTATTGCCTGGGGGCCCCATGAGTTGTCAGTCCGCCCCTGAGTCCGATCCATTATGCCCCCCAATCCGCAGATCCGATTCATCCTGCGGGGATCGTCGGCATGCAACCTATACAGGGTGACACCGGACCCGCTCCACAAAAAGGTAAGTTGTAAAGCAAGCCGGCGATCCCCACAGGATGGATCGGATCCATCCTGCAGGGATCGTCGGCTTGCTTTACAACTTACCTTTTCGTGGAGCCGGTCCGGTGTCACCCCATGCGGTAGGTGTCATCCGGTGCGTCGCGCAACCCCCCCCCACCTGCTTCGGGACGCCACTGCATGATCCAGTTTGATTCTAGCTATACCACCTTTTCTTGGAGTTATCAAGCCAGGAAAAAAGGGCAGACCAGCAACTCATCCATAGGAAGCAAGAATCAGAGCAAGGTCTTGAGTAATAAATACCCAGTGCTGATATCGCCTTTTTATTTGCTACTATCTTCATTCACTCTGTAAATCAGGGGGTGTCCAACCTATTGACTTTCCTGGGCCACGTTGGTCTTGGGCCACATATAATACACACACTAAATAAGGGTAGCTGATGACCAGAAAAAGTTAGACATGTCACAAGTGGATTATCACTGACATAGATAATGTAATAAACAGGGGCGGACTGACCATTTGGAAACTCGGGCACAAAATGTACGGCTCCAATCGCACCGCACACAAACCGCATGTGATTTGCACAGGAATGCGGTTCGGTTCCTGTGCGAATCACATGCAATATACCGCACCGCATATATGTGAACCCGGGCTGAAACATATTACAAAAAAAAAAAAGAAATGCCTGCCCTGCTGTTTCGGCAACATCACCACTGAGATGCCTGGTACACTTATTGCCGATGCAAAAAATAAATTAGGTTTTCCTCCTTCTTGACTTCATTTTATTTAAAAAAAAAAAAAATTAAAACAAGATAAACATATAGGACTCAAAATTGAATACAAACAAAATGTGATTACCTCTTTATTACAAAGACAAAGAAATTGAGCTCCAGAGGAGATTATACTATGTTACCCTGTGGAGAAGTTTCACAATCAGTTATTACCTAGCTCTACGGGTAGCAGCTTGGAGGAAGCCATTAACAGATGCTCCTGAGGATCTGATTTGGGTGATTATCTAAGAAAGTGTGCTGACCGAGCCAAAGAAGTTTACAGTTTGCATGTTTGTGGCATGTCGGTGGAGGTTGTATAGAGTGAGACAAATAGACCTACACAATGGCATGGGAGATGCTAGTATAAAGGACTAGATGGGGTTAACTTGATGTACCTTGCTCTTTTCTCAGCATTATTGTGTTACTGTTGTGGACAATTTCTCAAGGCTAAGATGCAATCTTCATTAAAAAATATTAAGGAGGTTTCTTGATGGTAACAGCGTAGTCTGCTCTGAAACAAACTGGAAAAAAAGGCAACCTATATAGGCTTATTTATCAAAGCAGTGCAATGGTATGCACTAACCACTAGCACCAATCATCACGTATCAGTTAAAAGGATGGTAGTGTTTTTGTATATATTTTCTTTATTGTGCTCAAAAAGAAAGAAAGAAAAAAAGTAAAAAAAAAAAAAAATATATATATAGATGTCTTTTTTATATATATATATATATATATATATATATATATATATATATATATATCTTTTTATATATATATATATATATATATATATTTTTTTTTTTAATATATATATATATCTTTTTATATACACGTATATATATATATATATATATATATATATATATATATATATATATATATATCTTTTTTATATATATATATCTTTTATATATATATATATATATATATATATATGTGTATATATATATCTTTTTATATATATATATATATATATATATATCTGTGTGTGTGCGTCTATCTATCTATCTATCTATCTATCTATATACAGGCGTACCTCGGTTTACAAATTTAATTCATTCCACGGGACTTTTCGTATTGCGAAAAATTCAGAAACCGAAACGCGGTTTCTTATAGGAATGCATTAAAAACCAATTAAACCATTCCGGAGGTCAGATAAAAGCAAAAAAAAGTATTTTATCTGTTCAAAACGCTTTATAAAGTGCACTTTAAAGGCATAAATACTGTACAGGGACATGATTAAAAATTAATTTGTAAATGCATTGAAAACCAATTAATCCGTTCAGGAGGTCAGAAAAAAGTAAAAAAAAAAAGTCTTTTATCTGTTCAAAATGCTTTATAAAGTGCACTTTAAAGGCATAAATACTGTACAGGGACATAATTAAAAATTAATTCGTAAATGCATTGAAAACCAATTAATCCGTTTCGGAGGTCAGAAAGAAGTAAAAAAAAAGTCTTTTATCTGTTCAAAATGCTTAATAAAGTGCACTTTAAAGGCATAAATACTGTACAGGGACATGATTAAAAATGAATTCATAAATGCATTGAAAACCAATTAAGCCATTCGTATTGCAAAACAAATTTGTAAATGCATTGAAAACCAATGAATCCGTTTCGATGGTAAGAAAAAAGCAAAAAAAATATTTTATCTGTTCAAAACGCTTTATAAAGTGCACTTTAAAGGCATAAATACTGTACAGGGACATGATTAAAAATTAATTCGTAAATGCATTGAAAACCAATTAAACCATTCGTATTGCAAAACAAATTCGTAAATGCATTGAAAACCAATGAATCCTTTTCGGAGGTAAGAAAAAAGTAAAAAAAAGTCTTTTATCTGTTCAAAACTCTTTATAAAGTGCACTTTAAAGGCATAAATACTGTACAGGGACATGATTAAAAATGAATTCATAAATGCATTGAAAACCAATTAATCCGTTCGTATTGCGAAAAAAAATTGTAAATGCATTTAAAACCAATTAATCCATTCCAGGGGTCAGAAAAAAGTAAAAAAAAAGTCTTTTATCTGTTCAAAACTCTTGATAAAGTGCACTTTAAAGGCATAAATACTGTACAGGGACATGATTAAAAATTAATTTGTAAATGCATTAAAAACCAATTAATCCATTCGTATTGGAAAAAAAATTTGTAAATGCATTGAAAACCAATAAATCTGTTCCGGAGGTCAGAAAAAAGTAAAAAAAAAAGTCTTTTATCTGTTCAAATCTCTTTATAAAGTGCACTTTAAAGTCATAAATACTGTACAGGGATATGATTAAAAATTAATTCGTAAATGCATTGAAAACCAATTAATCCATTTCGGGGGTCAGAAAAAATTTAAAATAAAGTCTTTTATCTGTTCAAAACTCTTTATAAAGTGCACTTTAAAGGCATAAATACTGTACAGGGACATTATTAAAAATTATTTCATAAATGCATTGAAAACAAATTAATCTATTCATATTGGGAAAAAAAATTGTAAATGCATTGAAAACCAATGAATCCGTTCCGGAGGTAAGAAAAAAGTTAAAAAAAAAGTCTTTTATCTGTTGAAAACTCTTTATAAAGTACACTTTAAAAGCATAAATACTGTACAGGGACATGATTAAAAATTAATTTGTAAATGCACTGAAAACCAATGAATCGGTAAAAGGTAAAAGCAATTAAACCTTTTGTATTGCAAAACAAATTCGTAAATGCATTGAAAACCAATTAATCCGTTCCGGAGGTAAGAAAAAAGTAAAAAAAAGTATTTTATCTGTTCAAAACTCTTTATAAAGTGCACTTTAAAGGCATAAATACTGTACACGGATATGATTAAAAATGAATTCGGAAATGCATTGAAAACCAATTAAACTGTTCGTATTGCAAAACAAATTCGTAAATGCATTGAAAACCAATTAATTCATTTCGGAGGTCAGAAAAAATTTAAAATAAAGTCTTTTATCTGTTCAAAACTGTTTATAAAGTGCACTTTAAAGGCATAAATACTGTAAAGGGACATGATTAAAAATGAATTTGTAAATGCATTCAAAACCAATTAATCCATTCGTATTGGGAAACAAATTAGTAAATGCATTGAAAACCAATGAATCCGTTCCGGAGGTCAGAAAAAAGTCAAAAAAAGTTTTAACTGTTCAAAACTCTTTATAAAGTGCTCTTTAAAGGCATAAATACTGTACAAAGACATGATTAAAAATTAATTCGTAAATGCACTGAAAACCAATTAATCCATTTGTATTGCGAAAAAAATTTGTAAATGCATTGAAAACCAATGAATCCGTTCCGGAGGTCAGAAAAAAGTTATAAAAAGTTTTAACTGTTCAAAACTCTTTATAAAGTGCACTTTAAAGGCATAAATACTGTACAGGGACATGATTAAAAAAAAAATTGTAAATGCATTGAAAACCAATGAATCTGTTCGTATTGCGAAAAAAATTCGTAAATGCATTGAAAACCAATGAATCCGTTCCGGAGGTCAGAAAAAAGTCAAAAAAAGTTTTAACTGTTCAAAACTCTTTATAAAGTGCACTTTAACGGCATAAATACTGAACAAAGACATGATTAAAAATGAATTCGTAAATGCACTGAAAATCAATGAATCCGTTCGTATTGCGAAAAAAATTCATAAATGCATTGAAAACCAATAAATCCGTTCCAGAGGTCAGAAAAAAGTTATAAAAAGTTTTAACTGTTCAAAACTCTTTATAAAGTGCACTTTAAAGGCATAAATACTGTACAGGGACATGATTAAAAAAAAATTGTAAATGCATTGAAAACCAGTTAATCCGTTTCGATGGTAAGAAAAAAGCAAAAAAAATATTTTATCTGTTCAAAACGCTTTATAAAGTGCACTTTAAAGGCATAAATACTGTACAGGGACATGATTAAAAATTAATTCGTAAATGCATTGAAAACCAATTAAACCATTCGTATTGCAAAACAAATTCGTAAATGCATTGAAAACCAATGAATCCTTTTCGGAGGTAAGAAAAAAGTAAAAAAAAGTCTTTTATCTGTTCAAAACTCTTTATAAAGTGCACTTTAAAGGCATAAATACTGTACAGGGACATGATTAAAAATGAATTCATAAATGCATTGAAAACCAATTAATCCGTTCGTATTGCGAAAAAAAATTGTAAATGCATTTAAAACCAATTAATCCATTCCAGGGGTCAGAAAAAAGTAAAAAAAAAGTCTTTTATCTGTTCAAAACTCTTGATAAAGTGCACTTTAAAGGCATAAATACTGTACAGGGACATGATTAAAAATTAATTTGTAAATGCATTAAAAACCAATTAATCCATTCGTATTGGAAAAAAAATTTGTAAATGCATTGAAAACCAATAAATCTGTTCCGGAGGTCAGAAAAAAGTAAAAAAAAAAGTCTTTTATCTGTTCAAATCTCTTTATAAAGTGCACTTTAAAGTCATAAATACTGTACAGGGATATGATTAAAAATTAATTGGTAAATGCATTGAAAACCAATTAATCCATTTCGGGGGTCAGAAAAAATTTAAAATAAAGTCTTTTATCTGTTCAAAACTCTTTATAAAGTGCACTTTAAAGGCATAAATACTGTACAGGGACATTATTAAAAATTATTTCATAAATGCATTGAAAACAAATTAATCTATTCATATTGGGAAAAAAAATTGTAAATGCATTGAAAACCAATGAATCCGTTCCGGAGGTAAGAAAAAAGTTAAAAAAAAAGTCTTTTATCTGTTGAAAACTCTTTATAAAGTACACTTTAAAAGCATAAATACTGTACAGGGACATGATTAAAAATTAATTTGTAAATGCACTGAAAACCAATGAATCGGTAAAAGGTAAAAGCAATTAAACCTTTTGTATTGCAAAACAAATTCGTAAATGCATTGAAAACCAATTAATCCGTTCCGGAGGTAAGAAAAAAGTAAAAAAAAGTATTTTATCTGTTCAAAACTCTTTATAAAGTGCACTTTAAAGGCATAAATACTGTACACGGATATGATTAAAAATGAATTCGGAAATGCATTGAAAACCAATTAAACTGTTCGTATTGCAAAACAAATTCGTAAATGCATTGAAAACCAATTAATTCATTTCGGAGGTCAGAAAAAATTTAAAATAAAGTCTTTTATCTGTTCAAAACTGTTTATAAAGTGCACTTTAAAGGCATAAATACTGTAAAGGGACATGATTAAAAATGAATTTGTAAATGCATTCAAAACCAATTAATCCATTCGTATTGGGAAACAAATTAGTAAATGCATTGAAAACCAATGAATCCGTTCCGGAGGTCAGAAAAAAGTCAAAAAAAGTTTTAACTGTTCAAAACTCTTTATAAAGTGCTCTTTAAAGGCATAAATACTGTACAAAGACATGATTAAAAATTAATTCGTAAATGCACTGAAAACCAATTAATCCATTTGTATTGCGAAAAAAATTTGTAAATGCATTGAAAACCAATGAATCCGTTCCGGAGGTCAGAAAAAAGTTATAAAAAGTTTTAACTGTTCAAAACTCTTTATAAAGTGCACTTTAAAGGCATAAATACTGTACAGGGACATGATTAAAAAAAAAATTGTAAATGCATTGAAAACCAATGAATCTGTTCGTATTGCGAAAAAAATTCGTAAATGCATTGAAAACCAATGAATCCGTTCCGGAGGTCAGAAAAAAGTCAAAAAAAGTTTTAACTGTTCAAAACTCTTTATAAAGTGCACTTTAACGGCATAAATACTGAACAAAGACATGATTAAAAATGAATTCGTAAATGCACTGAAAATCAATGAATCCGTTCGTATTGCGAAAAAAATTCATAAATGCATTGAAAACCAATAAATCCGTTCCAGAGGTCAGAAAAAAGTTATAAAAAGTTTTAACTGTTCAAAACTCTTTATAAAGTGCACTTTAAAGGCATAAATACTGTACAGGGACATGATTAAAAAAAAATTGTAAATGCATTGAAAACCAGTTAATCCATTCGTATTGCAAAAAAAAAAAAAAAAATCGTAAACCGAGCCATTATTTTCAATGGGTTTTCGTTGGCAATCTGAAGATCACATTAACGGAGGCGTTCGTAAACCGAGGTATGCCTCTCTCTCTCTCTATATATATATATATATATATATATATACACTATATTGGCAAAAGTATTAGAACACCCCTCCAAATCAGGCTTCCTATTTGCATGGATTGCAAGCCATAGATTATTATTGAACACAGGCTGTCAATATGCAGCTAATAGATGAAACATTTGCTCCATTCACTGAATGCAAGACACAGACGCGGAGCAAAGACATGCAATCTGAATACATTTATTGATTGCAAGCTATAGACCTGTACTGTATATCAGGATTGCTACTTGCATGGGTTGCTGTAGACTATTATTGAATGCAAGCTGTCACAATGTAGCCAATAGATGTAACATTTCCTCCATTCATTGAATGCAAGATATAGATATGGAGCAAAGTGATTTGGGCTTCATACTTTCATTAATTGCAAACTATATGCATGTTTATCAGGCTTGCTCCATTCACTGAATGCAAGACAAAGATATGGAGCAAAGACATGCAGTCTGGATACTTTTATTGTTGTAGACATGTACACTATATTGCCAAAAGTATTGGGCCAGCCCTCCAAATCATTGGATTCAGGTGTTCCAATCCCCTCCATAGCCACAGGTGTATAAAATCAAGCCCCTAGGCATGCAGACTGTTTCTACAAACATTGGTGAAAGAATGGGTTGCTCTCAGGCAGGGCGGACTGACCATTTGGAAACTCGGGCATTGCCTGAGGGCCCGGGGTCAGTAGGGGCCCCATGAGATGCCCATGGTACCTTTTTCATAAGCTTTTTTTGAGTTTGGGCAAGGACACAGGGGCCCCATGATCCCCTATTGCCCGGGGGCCCCATGAGTTGACAGTCCGCCCCTGCTCTCAGGAGCTCAGTGACTCCAAGCAAGGTTCCGTGATAGGTTGCCACCTGTGCAATAAGTCCAATAAGTTCTGTGTTGAATACAACACAGTAATGGGAGTTCTTCAAAAAGACTGTATGTGAACACACTGCAACGTATATTCCCATGGGCAACACGTTTAAATGCTAAAAATCAAACCTATGTGGCTTACGGCCAATGTTAACTGCTTCCCCGCCGCCCTATAGCAGATATACTGCTAGAGGGCGGCAGGGGTGCGCAAAATCACGTATATATACATGATATGATCTCTGTGTATAATACATAAGGGGGGATATGATCTCCATGTATAATACATTAGGGGGGATATGATCTCCATGTATAATACATAAGGGGGGATATGATCTCCATGTATAATACATAAGGGGGGATATGATCTCCATGTATAATACATAAGGGGGGATATGATCTTCATGTATAATACATAAGGGGGGATATGATCTCCATGTATAATACATAAGGGGGGATATGATCACCATGTATAATACATAAGGGGGGATATGATCTCCATGTATAATACCTAAGGGGGGATATGATCTCCATGTATAATACATAAGGGGGGATATGATCACCATGTATAATACATAAGGGGGGATATGATCACCATGTATAATACATAAGGGGGGATATGATCTCCATGTATAATACATAAGGGGGGATATGATCTCCATGTATAATACATAAGGGGGGGATATAATCTCCATGTATAATACATAAGGGGGGATATGATCTCCATGTATAATACATAAGGAGGATATGATCTCCATGTATAATACATAAGGGGGGATATGATCTCCATGTATAATACATAAGGGGGGATATGATCTCCATGTATAATACATAAGGGGGATATGATCTCCATGTATAATACATAAGGGGGGATATGATCTCCATGTATAATACATAAGGGGGATATGATCTCCATGTATAATACATAAGGGGGGATATGATCTCCATGTATAATACATAAGGGGGGATATGATCTCCATGTATAATACATAAGGAGGGATATGATCACCATGTATAATACATAAGGGGGGATATGATCTCCATGTATAATACATAAGGGGGGATATGATCTCCATGTATAATACATAAGGGGGATATGATCTCCATGTATAATACATAAGGGGGGATATGATCTCCATGTATAATACATAAGGGGGGGATATAATCTCCATGTATAATACATAAGGGGGGATATGATCTCCATGTATAATACATAAGGAGGATATGATCTCCATGTATAATACATAAGGGGGATATGATCTCCATGTATAATACATAAGGGGGGATATGATCTCCATGTATAATACATAAGGGGGATATGATCTCCATGTATAATACATAAGGGGGGATATGATCTCCATGTATAATACATAAGGGGGATATGATCTCCATGTATAATACATAAGGGGGGATATGATCTCCATGTATAATACATAAGGGGGGATATGATCTCCATGTATAATACATAAGGGGGGATATGATCTCCATGTATAATACATAAGGAGGGATATGATCACCATGTATAATACATAAGGGGGGATATGATCTCCATGTATAATACATAAGGGGGGATATGATCTCCATGTATAATACATAAGGAGGGATATGATCACCATGTATAATACATAAGGGGGGATATGATCTCCATGTATAATACATAAGGGGGGATATGATCTCCATGTATAATACATAAGGGGGGATATGATCTCCATGTATAATACATAAGGGGGGATATGATCTCTATGTATAATACATAAGGGGGGATATGATCTCCATGTATAATACATAAGTGGTTCATATAATGAACTCGGTGTAGAGTTATTCCCCCTGAGGTCATCACAGAGGACAAGGGGGCACTCTTTACACCTGGAGGAAAGGAAATGTAATCTCCAAACACGGAAAGGTTTCTTCACAATAAGAGCTGTGAAAATGTGGAATAGACTCCCTCAAGAGTTGGTTCTGGCCAGCTTATGGATTGCTTTAAAAAAGTCCTGGATTCTTTCTTAGATACACAGAATATAACTGGATATAACATTTATAGGTAAAGTTGATCCAGGGAATATCCGATTGCCTCTCAGGGAGTAAGGAAGGCATTTTTTCCCCTGCAGGAGCAAATTGGATCATGCTTTGCCTTCATTTCTGGATCAATTGGGGGTACCAGATTATAACTTTTTTTTTATGGTTGAACTGGATGGACTTTTTGTCTTTTTTCTGTCAACTATTTAACTTTGTAACTTGCCTGACTGCATTGTGCAAAGTGTAAAGTTTGGTGGAGGGGGATTATGGTGTGGGGTTGTTTTTCAGGGGTTGGGTTTGGCCCCCTAGTTCCAGTGAAGGGAACTCTTAAGGCGTCAGCATACCAAAACATTTTGGACAATTTCATGCTCCCAACTTTGTGGGAATAGTTTGGGGATGGCCCCTTCCTGTTCCAACATGACTGCGCACCAGTGCACAAAGCAAGGTCCATAAAGACATGGATGAGTTTGGGGTGGAGGAATTTGACTGTCCTGCACAGAGTCCTGACCTCAACCAGATAGAACACCTTTGGGATGAATTAGAGCGGAGACTGTGAGCCAGGCCTCCTCCCCTGACATCAGCGCCTGACCTGACAAATGTGCTTCTGGAAGAATGGTCCAACCTTCCCATAGACACCCTCCTAAACCTTGTGGACGGCCTTCCCAGAAGTGCTCAAGCTGTTATAGCTGCAAAGGGCGGGGCCAACTCAATATTGAACCCTTCAAACTAAGACTGGGATGTCATTAATGTTCATGTGCATGTAAAGGTAGGCGCCCCAATACTTTGGGCAATATAGTGTATGCACATACTTTCCTTAGCTGCCTTGCTAAAACAAATCCTTGGCAGTTCAAGCTCAAATTTACACATACAGCTAAGTGAGGTAGAAGAGGGGCTCCCCTCCCTTCAGACCTACTGTGAGAAATACAAATTCAGTTTAAATCACAAATGTACTCAAATCCGAATGATCAAACTAGTCCGAAAATTAAATTAATTTCCCCATGGGCACTATCTACTATTGCATCATGTGACGTCATTCGAATAAAATACAGGCATTCGTTAATTTCAATATAACTTGTTTTCAGATTTGTTGACATTTGTTAATACAGTATTTCCATTCGAAGATTAATAGACATCCAAATCTCAGGAAATCAGTTTTTCATCCAGAAATCGATTTGTAACTAAATGAAACACAAACATCTAGTTTGTAGCTTACAACGCATGTACTCAGAGGCTGCTAATTAAAAAAAGCTTTCACACAGGACTGCAAAATAGCAAGCAGCTTTTATATTTGAACTTATAAGTTGATTTCTTTACATTGAATATGACTTTTTTAATAGAAAAATTCACAGGAATGAAAATTGTGCACCTTTCCACATTTTCAAGGCTCTTGAGTTGCTTAACCCCTCGCCTACAGGGCATTTCTACCCCCTTCCTGCCTACAGGGAACTTCTACCCCCTTCCTGCCTACAGGGCATTTATACCTCCTTCCTGCCTACAGGGCACTTATACCCCCTTCCTGCCTACAGGGCACTTATACCCCCTTCCTGCCTACAGGGCACTTCTACCCCCTTCCTGCCTACCGGACACTTATACCCCCTTCCTGCCTACAGGGCACTTATACCCCCTTCCTGCCTACAGGGCACTTCTACCCCCTTCCTACCTACCGGGCACTTCTACCCCCTTCCTGCCTATAGGGCACTTCTACCCCCTTCCTGCCTACAGGGCACTTATACCCCCTTTCTGCCTACAGGGCACTTATACCCCCTTCCTGCCTACAGGGCACTTCTACCCCCTTCCTACCTACCGGGCACTTCTACCCCCTTCCTGCCTATAGGGCACTTCTACCCCCTTCCTGCCTACAGGGCACTTATACCCCCTTTCTGCCTACAGGGCACTTATACCCCCTTCCTGCCTACAGGGTACTTATACCCCCTTCCTGCCTACTGGGCACTTCTACCCCCTTCCTGCCTACCGGGCACTTCTACCCCCTTCCTGCCTACAGGCCACTTCTACCCCCTTCCTGTCTACAGGGCACTTCTACCCCCTTCCTGCCTACAGGGCACTTATACCCCCTTCCTGCCTACAGGGCACTTCTACCCCCTTCCTGCCTACCGGGCACTTCTACCCCCTTCCTGCCTACAGGGCACTTCTACCCCCTTCCTGCCTACAGGGCACTTCTACCCCCTTTCTGCCTACAGGGCACTTCTACCCCCTTCCTGCCTACAGGGTACTTCTACCCCCTTCCTGCCTACAGGGCACTTCTACCCCCTTCCTGCCTACCGGACACTTATACCCCCTTCCTGCCTACAGGGCACTTATACCCCCTTCCTGCCTACAGGGCACTTCTACCCCCTTCCTACCTACCGGGCACTTCTACCCCCTTCCTGCCTATAGGGCACTTCTACCCCCTTCCTGCCTACAGGGCACTTATACCCCCTTTCTGCCTACAGGGCACTTATACCCCCTTCCTGCCTACAGGGTACTTATACCCCCTTCCTGCCTACTGGGCACTTCTACCCCCTTCCTGCCTACTGGGCACTTCTACCCCCTTCCTGCCTACAGGCCACTTCTACCCCCTTCCTGTCTACAGGGCACTTCTACCCCCTTCCTGCCTACAGGGCACTTATACCCCCTTCCTGCCTACAGGGCACTTATACCCCCTTCCTGCCTACCGGGCACTTCTACCCCCTTCCTGCCTACAGGGCACTTCTACCCCCTTCCTGCCTACAGGGCACTTCTACCCCCTTTCTGCCTACAGGGCACTTCTACCCCCTTCCTGCCTACAGGGTACTTCTACCCCCTTCCTGCCTACAGGGCACTTCTACCCCCTTCCTGCCTACCGGGCACTTCTACCCCCTTCCTGCCTACAGGGCACTTATACCCCCTTCCTGCCTACAGGGCACTTCTACCCCCTTCCTGCCTACAGGGCACTTATACCCCCTTCCTGCCTACAGGGCACTTATACCCCCTTCCTGCCCAGGCCAATTTCCAGCTTTCAGCGCTGTTGCACTTTGAATGACAATTGTGTGGTCATGCAACACTGTACCCATATGAAATTTTTATCATTTTTTTGTGACAGATAGAGCTTTGTTTTGGTGGTATTTATTCACCTCTGGGATTTTATTTTTTCTTAAACAAACCAAAAACCACTGAAAATTTTGAAAAAAAAGTTTTTTCTTAGTTTTTGTTATAAAATTTTGTAAATAAGTGATTTTTTTCCTTCACTGATATGCGCTAATGAGGCTGCACTGATGGGCACTGATAGGCTGCACTGATGGACACTGATAGGTGGCACTGATGGGCACTGATGAGGAGGCACTGGTAGGTGGCACTGATGGGCATTGACAGATGTCACTGATGGGCACTGAAAGGCAGCACTCATATATGGCACTGATTGGCGGCACTGAATGGCACTGATATGTGGTACAGAATGGCACTGTTAGGTGGCACTGACTGGCAGCACTGACGGGCACTGATAGGCGGCACTGATGCACACTGATAGGCAGCACTGACTGGCACTGATAGGTGGCACTGACTGGCACTGATTGGCAGCACTGATAGGTGGCACTGACTGGCACTGATGGGTGACACTGAAAGGCAGCTCAGATGGGCACTGATATGTGGAATTGATGTGGCACTGATGGGCACTGGCAGGTGGCAAGGATGAGCACAGAGCTGGCACTAATGGACACTGACAGGTGGCGCTGCTGGGGCTACACAGATCATCATGGCACACTGATCATCAGTGCTCTGATGATCTGTGTAGATGTCCCCTCTGAGGAATGCCGATTACGTCTCTCCTCTCGAGCTGTCAGTGTGACAGCTCGAGAGGAGAGAAATGCCGATAACCAGCATTTCCCTGTTTACAGGTGATCAGCTGTGATTGCACACAGCTGATCACATGACCGAGCCGACATCTTCGGCTCTTTCCGTGGATCGGTGATCCTCTGTGTCCGAGGGACACAGCGCACCACCGATCGCCGTGCTGCGCGCTCCCGGAGCCGCACATGCGCGGTGAGAATGGGAGGACGTCACATGACGTCCTCCCAGAACGAGAGAACCGCCTTGCGTCTGTCATATTACTATATGGCGGGCGTGAGGCGGTTAAAGTGATGAATAACAGCATCATAATAAAAACAATAATACAAAGTGTTTTTGGATAGCATAGGGAAGGGTTAACACCCCTGAAATGTTTGATTTGCTGTCTGGGCTTCTGTTCAGAGGTTTTCACCTCACTTTCTCTCCCTGTGAAAATTGGATTTTGAAAATTTTGGGTTGTTGTGGAAACAAGGATTGGTGATAAAGCTTCAGTGGAGACATGATAACTCTTACTAGAGCGAATTTCCCTTCCTAGGGGTAGATTTCCTCTCACTTGTTTTTCCCTCCGATCGTATGTAGGAGTTGTTCGTAACTCAGATGTTCATAACTCGGGGACTTCCTGTAGAATGTAATTCCTCATTGTCCCAGTCATGATGGGGTTGGTGGGAATATGTTCCAACCAGTGGCGTCTCTAGGGGGTTGTGGGCCACAGCGGGTGACACCATCACAGGGGGTGCAGGAGCAGGATGCCGGCACAGTGACAGCTGCCCCCGCCCCGGTGTAGCGGTAAAATAAGTATCCCCTGAAGCAATTGCGCATGTGCCGGTTTCAGGCCGAAGAAGCCTATCGCCGGCTCTGTGCTAAAGTCGGTGATCGGCTTCTTCTACCTGAAACCGGCACATGCGCAGTTGCATCAGTGGATACATATCTTCAAGGGATACTCATTTTACCGCTACACCGGCACCGCTCCTTCCTTTCTGGAGGGGTGACACCATGTGTTACCACACCGGGTGACACCAACCCTAGGGACACCTCTGGTTCCAACCCCTCCCTTCCCCCTTGAACTTTTTTTTATGTCTCCCCAACCTTGTTCCCTGTTTCTACCTACTTTCTCATCTTCATGAGAATTTACCATACCATACCTTGTTTGCCTTGTGACGGTTATCTTACGGCAACACTGGATACATTTTTACTGGGATAAGTAGATACACTTCCAATGACTTTTAGGTAGGCAGAACAATTGGAGAACCCATAAAACAGGTGAAACTAAAAAAATTAGAATATCGTGCAAAAGTTCATTTATTTCAGTAATGCAACTTAAAAGGTGAAACTAATATATGAGATAGACTCATTACATGCAAAGCAAGATAGTTCAAGATGTGATTTGTCATCATTGTGATGATTATGGCTTACAGATCATGAAAACCCCAAATCCACAATCTCAGAAAATGAGTATATTGTGAAAAGGTGCAATATTCTCGGCTCAAAGTGTCCCACTCTAATCAGCTAATTAAGCCATAACACCTGCAAAGGGTTCCTGAGTCTTTAAATTGTCTCTCAGTCTGGTTCAGTAGGAATCACAATCATGGGAAAGACTGCTGAGTTGACAGTTGTGCAGAAAACCATCATTGATACCCTCCATAAGGAGGGAAAGCCTCAAAAGGTAATTGCAAAAGACGTTGGATGTTCCCAAAGTGCTGTATCAAAGCACATTAATAGAAAGTTATGTGGAAGGGAAAAGTGTGGAAGAAAAAGGTGCACAAGCAGCAGGGATGACAGCAGCCTGGAGAGGATTTTCAGCAAAAGGCCATTCAAAAGTGTTGGGGACTTTCACAAGGAGTGGACTGGGGCTGGAGTCAGTGCATCAAAAGCCACCACACACAGACGGATCCTAGACATGGGCGTTGCTCAGTGGTCCAAAGTCCTCTTTTCTAATGAGAGCAACTTTTGCATTTCATTTGGAAACCAAGGACCCCGAGTATGGAGGAAGAATGGAGAGGCCCAAGGACCCAGAGTATGGAGGAAGAATGGAGAGGCACAAGGACCCCGAGTATGGAGGAAGAATGGAGAGGCACACACTGCAAGATGTTTGAAGTCCAGTGTGAAGTTTCCACAGTCTGTGTTGATTTGGGGAGCCATGTCATCTGCTGGTGTTGGTCCACTGTGCTTCATTAAGTCCAGGGTAAAAGGCAGCCGTCTACCAGGAGATTTTGGAGCACTTCATGCTTCCTTCCGCAGACGAGCTTTATGGGGATGCGGACTTCATTTTCCAGCAGGACTTGGCACCTGCCCACACTGCCAAAAGCACTAAAACCTGGTTCAAGGACTGTGGGTTTACTGTGCCTGATTGGCCAGAAAACTCACCTGACCTGAACCCCGTAGAGAATCTATGAGACATTGCCAAGAGAAAGATGAGAGACATGAGACCGAACAATGCAGAAGAGCTGAAGGCCGCTATTGAAGCATCCTGGTCTTCCATAACACCGCAGCAGTGCCAAAGGCTGATAGCTTCCATGCCACGCTGCATTGAGGCAGTAATTGCTGCAAAAGGGGCCCAAACCAAGTACTGAGTACATATACATGCTTCTACTTTTCAGAGGTCCGATATTGTTCTATGTACAATCCTTGTTTTATTGATTGCATGTAATATTCTCATTTTCTGAGATTGTGGATTTGGGGTTTTCATGAGCTGTAAGCCATAATCATCACAATTATGACAAATCACGGCTTGAACTATCTTGCTTTGCATGTAATGAGTCTATCTCATATATTAGTTTCACCTTTTAAGTTGCATTACTGAAATAAATGAACTTTTGCACAATATTCAAATTTTTTGAGTTTCACCTGTATGATACAACGTATTAAACAAAGTGATTTTACCTAGAGATGATTTACTTTTGAGTATCTTCATACATCTACACTCACTGGCCACTTTATTAGGTACACCTGTTCAATTGCTTGGTAACACAAATTGCTAATCAGCCAATCACATGGCAGTAACTGCATTGAGGCATCTATACGTATTGAAGACGACTTGTTAAAGTTCAAACCGAGCATCAGAATGGTGAAAAAAGGAGATTTAAGTGACTTTGAACGTGGGACGGTTGTTGGTGCCAGACGGGCTGGTCTGAGTATTTTAAAAACTGCTGATACACTGGGATTTTCATGCACAACTATCTCTAGGGTTTACAGAGAATGGTCCGAAAAAGAGAAAATATCCAGTGAGCGGCAGTTGTGTGGACTAAAATGCCTTGTTGATTTCAAAAGTCAGAGGAGAATGGTCAGACTGGTTGGAGATGAAAAAGAGGCACCAGTAACTCAAAATATCTGAGGAATGTTTTCCAACACCTTGTTGACTCTATACCACACAATAATTAAGGCAGTTGTGAAGGCAAAAGGGGTCCAAGCCAGTAGTAGCAAGGTGTACCTAATAAATTGGCCCGTGAGTGTATATCTGTATTTGTAGGCATGTTCTATAGCCAGGGGCGGACTGACAACTAATGGGGCCCCCGGGCAATAGGGGATCATGGGGCCCCTGTGTCCTTGCCCAAACTAAAAAAACCTATGAAAAAGGTACCAGGGACATCTCATGGGGCCCCCTACTGACCCCGGGCCCTCGGGCAGTGCCCGAGTTTCCAAATGGTCAGTCCGCCCCTGTCTATAGCTCTAGCACATAGATACAGCTCGATGTGTTCTATACAATATTCTACAGTGTTCGCCACCATGTAACTTTGAAGACTCCTGTAATTGTTTCTTTTGTATTGTCTATGAGAAACCTAAAAAACCAAGAATGAAAAAAAAAATTACATTTTTGTGCCAAAGACAAACCTTTATTTGCAGGAGAACAATGCCCAACTTACTTCTGTTTTGTCAGCAATTGAAACCTCTGATGCCCCTAACCCAGAGCTCCATCTAGAGCAAGGGTGTCAAACTGGCGGCGCTCCAGCTGTTGCCAAACTACAAGTCCCATCATGCCTCTGCCTTTGGGAGTCATGCTTGTAACTGTCAATTTTGCAATGCCTCATGGGGCTTGTAGTTTGGCAACATCAGGAGAGCCACCAGTTTGACACCGGTGATCTAGAGGCAATGATGTCCATGCAGGGGCGGACTGACCATTTGGAAACTCGGGCACTGCCCGAGGGCCCGGGGTCAGTAGGGGGCCCCATGAGATGCCCCTGGTATCTTTTTCAAAGGCTTTTTTGAGTTTGGGCAAGGACACAGGGGCCCCATGATCCCCTATTGCCCGGGGGCCCCATGAGTTGTCAGTCCACCCCTGTGTCCATGGCAAAACTAACTAGAACAAAAGCAGTCTAGAAGAAACGGGCAAGGTGAAGGTTCTAGAAAATGGTGAGCATCCTAACCACTGGTAATAGAGAGACAGGCAGGAAGGAGTGTGATGTAGGCAGGGGGCTGATGAGATTAATTAATTCCAATGGCAGCAAATACTGTATAATACACATAAAAATAGATGCACTATTATGATATAATAATTACTGAATAATTTGCACGGCTGGTGGTATTTTCTGTGCTTTACTTTTGTATGACTACAATTTTCCTTTTGTTACAAACAGAACATTTACCTCCTCTGGACTGAAGAATAATATATGTCTTCCTGACAGCAGCCCTTTGCATTTAGTAGCAAATTACCACATACTTCAGACAACTTAAATGGCTAAAAATCAGAGATCACTAATAATTTAATGGAAATAATTCAATGATGTATAGTTCACAGCACTTACTACTCTGTGGTCTGGTTTTATAATGGGATGAAGCTGTTTTCATTTATATTATTATTAATTCCTATCTGAGCAAACATTGCATATAATGCTTAACATCTCTGTATTAACTATTTTTTTTTTGGTGTGGGGTAAAGAAATATAGGCATTACCCATTTCTACTTATAATTTTATGTATCACAAATATACATTCACCGGCCACTTTATTAGGTACACCTTGGTAGTGCCTAGAAAATCTCCCCCACACCATGACACCACCACCACCAGCCTGAACCATTGATACAAGGCAGGATGGATCCATGCTTTCATGTTGTGTACACCCAATTCTGACCCTACCATCTGAATGTTCCAGCAACCAGTCTACCCATTCTCCTCTGACCTCTGACATCAACAAGGCACTTTCATTCACACAACTGACACTCACTGGATAATTTCTCTTTTTCGGACCATTCTCTGTAAACCCTAGAGATGGTTGTGCGTGAACATTCTAGTAGATCAGCAGTTTTCTAAATACTCAGACCAGCCATTTGGCACCAACAACCATGCCACATTCAAAGTCACTTAAATCCCCTTTCTTTCCCATTCTGATACTTGGTTTGATCTACAGCAAGTCGTCTTCGCCATGTTTACATGTCTAAATGCATTGAGTTCCTGCCATGTGGTTGGCTGACTGGCAATCATTGATTCAAAGTAGTCTGAAGTCTGATGGTCCAGTAGATCAGCAGTTTTTGAAATACTCAGACCAGCCACCTGGCACCAACAACCATGCCACATTCAAAGTTACTTAAATCCCCTTTCTTCCCCATTCTGATGCTGGGTTTGATCTACAGCAAGTTATCTTCACCATGTCTACATGCCTAAATGCATTGAGTTCCTGCCATGTGACTGGCTGACTGGCAATCATTGATTCAAAGAAGTCTGAAGTCTGATGGTCCAGTAGATCAGCAGTTTTTGAAATACTCAGACCAGCCATCTGGCACCAACAACCATGCTACATTCAAAGTCACTTAAATCCCCTTTCTTCCCTATTCTGATGCTTGGTTTGATCTACAGCAAGTCGTCTTCACCATGTCTACATGCCTAAATGCATTGAGTTCCTGCCATGTGATTGGCTGAGTGGCAATCATTGATTCAAAGTAAAGAAAACAAAACCTCAGCGCCCAGGACTCTCCTATTTAACACACAAATCCCTGTGAGATGCTGCTGTGCACAGGTACAAAGACCAAAAAACTTTTAACAATGAAAACCAGCGCAAACCCACATATTCAATTGCATTACTCAACTTAAAAAATCATTTTTTTGCTAATAAAGATATATATAATAAATTATATATAAATAAATTATTATAAAAATAAAAACATTAAATTAAATTCATAAGTCCAGTGACAAAAAAATCAAGTGATAAAAAATCGAAAAAGTCCCAAAAAAAAAAATATATATTTAACAGTCCCGTGACAAAAATAAATCAATTTATAATTATCATTGGATTCTTCCGTGTTACTGATCCCTTCACCATCCACCAGTGCAGAAATCAACATTAACCGCACTCACCAGATATTAGTAAGTCACACGCCTTTCAGGAATATTAAGGGCTCCTGGACCCCCTTTATTTTTGTGAGACCTCCAAATGCTGTTTCCTCTTATATTTGGGTACCTCTTCTGCTTACTCCTCTCACCGAATCCCCCAAAGAAAATTCAGGAAAAAGAAAAGACCATAGCGTGATACCGTAGTAATCTCTCCTCCAAATAATCTCTCCAGACCACTCACATTCTTTTGCGGGATATAGCCCGCCTTTTATTCAAAACAACAATGATTTTCTTCCAAAATGATCCACTTTTCAGGTACACCGACTTCTTATAAGAGACCCCACAGTCTAGTGTGCAGCAGGATGGCAGACCTCAGCTACAGACTCATCTACTAGGCTAAGATGGCCCCTTGGAACGCACCGCTCGGCGTGCGCTCCACTCACCGGAAATGACGTCAGACGACGGACCAGGCAACCGGAAGTGCGTCAACGCGTTTCACCCCACCCACAGGGCGTTATCAAGACCGTCTTGATAACGCCCTGTGGGTGGGGTGAAACGCGTTGACGCACTTCCGGTTGCCTGGTCCATCGTCTGACGTCATTTCCGGTGAGTGGAGCGCACGCCGAGCGGTGCGTTCCAAGGGGCCATCTTAGCCTAGTAGATGAGTCTGTAGCTGAGGTCTGCCATCCTGCTGCACACTAGACTGTGGGGTCTCTTATAAGAAGTCGGTGTACTTGAAAAGTGGATCATTTTGGAAGAAAATCATTGTTGTTTTGAATAAAAGGCGGGCTATATCCCGCAAAAGAATGTGAGTGGTCTGGAGAGATTATTTGGAGGAGAGATTACTACGGTATCACGCTATGGTCTTTTCTTTTTCCTGAATTTTCTTTGGGGGATTCGGTGAGAGGAGTAAGCAGAAGAGGTACCCAAATATAAGAGGAAACAGCATTTGGAGGTCTCACAAAAATAAAGGGGGTCCAGGAGCCCTTAATATTCCTGAAAGGCGTGTGACTTACTAATATCTGGTGAGTGCGGTTAATGTTGATTTCTGCACTGGTGGATGGTGAAGGGATCAGTAACACGGAAGAATCCAATGATAATTATAAATTGATTTATTTTTGTCACGGGACTGTTAAATATATATATTTTTTTTTGGGACTTTTTCGATTTTTTTATCACTTGATTTTTTTGTCACTGGACTTATGAATTTAATTTAATGTTTTTATTTTTATAATAATTTATTTATATATAATTTATTATATATATCTTTATTAGCAAAAAAATGATTTTTAAAGTTGAGTAATGCAATTGATTCAAAGTAGTTTGAAGTCTGAGGGTCTGCACAAAAGCCAGGAAAGTTTTTTTTAGAAGTAGATAATGTATTTATTATTTAATTATTACATGTATTTATATAGTGCCATCAATTTTATGCAGCATTTGACATATTTATTGCACATTGACATCAGTCCATGCCTTCAAGGAGGTTACAATCTAAGGTTCCTAACTCACATTCATACATACTAGGGCCAATTTAGACAGGAGCCAACTAACCTACTGGCATGTCTTTGGAGTGTGGGAAGAAACTGGAGTACCACGCAGGCACAGGGAGAACATGCAAACTTTAGGCAGGTAGTATCATGGTTGGGATTTGAACTGGTGACCCTAGTGCTGATAAGTGGCAAGTCCCCGTATTTTTCACACTAAGGGTTTCCTTGAATTAGAAGTTCTGTAATGAGGATAAGTGACTTTCAATAAGATGAAGACACCCACTGCATAATGATGTTGTAATGACACTTTATTAAAGAACACTAGCATAATATTAATTACACTTTAGCAGCACAATTAACCATAAAACTAATGGTTCTCTGTGGTTGCCAAGGCTCTATGAACACATATGAAAACATAAATCTCCGAACACTATTAATGGCCTTCCAGGCACCGTTCAAGAGCAACAGGATGAAACACCATCTCCAGATACCTAGATACCAAGCTCTGTAGGGTTTCTTACTTTTTTTTGTTCCCTAAGGGTTATAGGAGCTCAAGAAAAAAGCTGCCTAATCAAAGGTAGCTCCAGACAGAGACTAGTGGAAGGGAATTATATCTTTAATAGATGGGGGTCCATATGCTAGAAGAAATAATAGAAAATTCAAATTGCTTTCCCATGACACCAGCTCTGTGCATAAATGTTAGCTGAAAGGAGACAAGTCCTAAGGTAAGCATTCATTATCCAAAGGGCCAGTAGGGTTGGAAACTCATTCCATTAATTACTGACATATTTGCGTAATACAAGTTCTATAGTTATTAGGTTCAGTCAATGCCTCACTTGCATGTAATCAACCATAAAACCTGTAGCTCATATGGGTCAGCTCTGAGTTGGCAATTCAGGATGTTAAGTCTTTAGGGTAACCCTCTGCCATTTGCGTAGTCCAGGAGTGCTCAATCGTGGCCTGCAGACCACATATGGACCACAGAACCCTCTGACATGGCCCTCAACCTCAACCATGCTACATTCAAAGTCACTTAAATCCCCTTTCTTCCCCATTCTGATGCTTGGTTTGATCTACAGCAAGTTATCTTCATCACGTCTACATGCCTAAATGCATTGAGTTCCTGCCATGTGATTGGCTGAGTGGCAATCATTGATTCAAAGTAGTCTGAAGTCTGAGGGTCTGCACAACTGCCAGGAAAGTTTTTTTTAGAAGTAGATAATGTATTTATTATTTAATTATTACACGTATTTATATAGTGCCATCAATTTTATGCAGCGTTTGACATATATATTGCACATTGACATCAGTCCATGCCTTCAAGGAGGTTACAATCTAAGGTTTCTAACTCACATTCATACATACTAGGGCAAACATCAGTCCATGCCTTGAAGGAGGTTACAATTAGAGATGAGCGAATCGAAGTAGGCGAAGTGGAATTCGTTTCGAATATTAGGAAAATTTCGAATCCGAAAATAAGCAGACTTCGGATGCGCGAATCGAAATTTTTCCTAAAATGGCGGCGACATGTGCGGCGACGGAGCGGGGATGTCTGGGAAGGCGCGCAGACAAGGCGCGCTGACCCATAATGCATTCATTCATGACATGTGATCGCATTAGCCAATCAGCAGCCAGCCAGCCAGCACTGTGTAATGGTCGAGCTATAAATGGCGGCCATTTTAGAATTCTCCATTTGCCTCCAGTCATTCAACAGAGGCAGACCTGGCTGTATGCAGGGAGAGAGTTAGGGACAGAGAAACGTTACTTAGGAACACAGAAACGTTAGTTAGGGCCACAGAATCGTTACTTAGGGCCATAGAAACGTTACATAGGGCCACAGAAACGTTACTTAGGGACACAGAAACGTTACTTAGGGACACAGAAACGTTACTTAGGGCCACAGAAACGTTACTTAGGGACACAGAAACGTTACTTAGGGCCACAGAAATGTTACTTAGGGACACAGAAACGTTACTTAGGGACACAGAAACGTTACTTAGGGCCACAGAAACTTTACTTAGGGACACAGAAACGTTACTTAGGGACACAGAAATGTTACTTAGGGCCACAGAATCGTTACTTAGGGCCACAGAAACGTTACTTAGGGCCACAGAAACGTTACTTAGGGCCACAGAATTGTTACTTAGGGACAGACACAGAATTGTTACTGAGGGACACAGAATTGTTACTGAGGGCCACAGAACTGTTACTTAGGGCCACAGAAACGTTACTTAGGGACACAGAATTGTTACTCAGGGACAGACACAGAATTGTTACTTAGGGCCAGACACAGAATTGTTACTGAGGGACACAGAATCGTTACTTAGGGCCACAGAAACGTTACTTAGGGCCACGGAAACGTTACTTAGGGCCACAGAATTGTTACTTAGGGACAGACACAGAATTGTTACTGAGGGACACAGATTTGTTACTGAGGGCCACAGAACTGTTACTTAGGGCCACAGAAACGTTACTTAGGGACACAGAATTATTACTCAGGGACAGACTCAGAATTGTTACTGAGGGACACAGAATTGTTACTGAGGGCCACAGAACTGTTACTTACGGCCACAGAAACGTTACTTAGGGCCACAGAAACGTTACTTAGGGCCACAGAAACGTTACTTAGGGCTACAGAAACGTTACTTAGGGCCACAGAATCGTTACTTAGGGCCACAGAATCGTTTCTTAGGGCCACAGAAACGTTACTTAGGGCCACAGAAACGTTACTTAGGGTCACAGAATTGTTACTTAGGGACAGACACAGAATTGTTACTGAGGGACACAGATTTGTTACTGAGGGCCACAGAACCGTTACTTAGGGCCACAGAGACGTTACTTAAGGACACAGAATTGTTGCTCAGGGACAGACACAGAATTGTTACTGAGGGACACAGAATTGTTACTGAGGGCCACAGAACTCTTACTTAGGGCCACAGAAACGTTACTTAGGGCCACAGAAACGTTACTTAGGGCTACAGAAACGTTACTTAGGGCCACAGAATCGTTACTTAGGGCCACAGAATCGTTACTTAGGGCCACAGAAACGTTACTTAGGGCCACAGAAACGTTACTTAGGGCCACAGAATTGTTACTTAGGGACAGACACAGAATTGTTACTGAGGGACACAGATTTGTTACTGAGGGCCACAGAACCATTACTTAGGGCCACAGAAACGTTACTTAGGGACACAGAATTGTTACTCAGGGACAGACACAGAATTGTTACTGAGGGACACAGAATTGTTACTCAGGGACAGACACAGAAATGTTACTGCGGGATACAGAATTGTTACTGAGGGACACAGAACCGTTACTTAGGGCCACAGAAACGTTACTTAGGGCCACAGAAACGTTACTTAGGGCTACAGAAACGTTACTTAGGGCCACAGAATCGTTACTTAGGGCCACAGAAATGTTACTTAGGGCCACAGAACCGTTACTTAGTGCCACAGAATTGTTATTTAGGGACAGACACAGAATTGTTACTGAGGGGCACAGATTTGTTACTGAGGGCCACAGAACCGTTACTTAGGGCCAAAGAAACGTTACTTAGGGACACAGAATTGTTACTCAGGGACAGACACAGAATTGTTACTGAGGGACAAAGAATTGTTACTGAGGGACACAGAATTGTTACTGAGGGACACAGAATTGTTACTCAGGGACACAGAATTGTTACTGAGGGACACAGAATTGTTACTGAGGGACACAGAATTGTTACTCAGGGACAGCCACAGAATTGTTACTCAGGGACAGACACAGAATTGTTACTGAGGGACACAGAATTGTTACTGAGGGACACAGAATTGTTACTCAGCGACAGACACAGAATTGTTACTCAGGGACAGACACAGAATTGTTACTGAGGGACACAGAATTGTTACTGAGGGACTCAGAATTGTTACTCAGCGACAGACACAGAATTGTTACTCAGGGACAGACACAGAATTGTTACTGAGGGACACAGAATTGTTACTGAGGGACACAGAATTGTTACTCAGGGACACAGAATTGTTACTCAGGGACAGACACAGAATTGTTACTCAGGGACAGACACAGAATTGTTACTGAGGGACACAGAATTGTTACTGAGGGACACAGAATTGTTACTCAGCGACAGACACAGAATTGTTACTCAGGGACAGACACAGAATTGTTACTGAGGGACACAGAATTGTTACTGAGGGACACAGAATTGTTACTGAGGGACACAGAATTGTTACTCAGGGACACAGAATTGTTACTGAGGGACACAGAATTGTTACTGAGGGACACAGAATTGTTACTCAGGGACAGACACAGAATTGTTACTCAGGGACAGACACAGAATTGTTACTCAGGGACAGACACAGAATTGTTACTGAGGGACACAGAATTGTTACTGAGGGACACAGATTTGTTACTGAGGGCCACAAAACCGTTACTTAGGGCCACAGAAACGTTACTTAGGGACACAGAATTGTTACTCAGGGACAGACACAGAATTGTTACTGAGGGACACAGAATTGTTACTGAGGGACACAGAATTGTTACTGAGGGACACAGAATTGTTACTGAGGGACACAGAATTGTTACTCAGGAACAGACACAGAATTGTTACTCAGGGACAGACACAGAATTGTTACTGAGGGACACAGAATTGTTACTGAGGGACACAGAATTGTTACTGAGGGACACAAAATTGTTACTCAGCGACAGACACAGAATTGTTACTCAGGGACAGACACAGAATTGTTACTGAGGGACACAGAATTGTTACTGAGGGACACAGAATTGTTACTCAGCGACAGACACAGAATTGTTACTGAGGGACACAGAATTGTTACTGAGGGACACAGAATTGTTACTGAGGGACACCGAATTGTTACTCAGGGACAGACACAGAATTGTTACTCAGGGACAGACACAGAATTGTTACTGAGGGACACAGAATTGTTACTGAGGGACACAGAATTGTTACTCAGCGACAGACACAGAATTGTTACTCAGGGACAGACACAGAATTGTTACTGAGGGACACAGAATTGTTACTGAGGGACACAGAATTGTTACTCAGCGACAGACACAGAATTGTTACTCAGGGACAGACACAGAATTGTTACTGAGGGACACAGAATTGTTACTGAGGGACACAGAATTGTTACTCAGGGACACAGAATTGTTACTCAGGGACACAGAATTGTTACTGAGGGACACAGAATTGTTACTGAGGGACACAGAATTGTTACTCAGGGACACAGAATTGTTACTCAGGGACAGACACAGAATTGTTACTCAGGGACACAGAATCGTTTAATTAAAGAGTATGTCAGACAACATGCAGAGGAGTGGCAGAGGAGGCAATGTTTTAGGAGCGAGCAGACGTGGCAGCAGAGGAAGGGGTCGAGGCAGCACTAGTCACAGCCAGAGGCCAGTGCTCCCGGTGTCATCCAGCGGTCGTGTCTCCACCGACAACCCTGCCGTCATCGATTGGTTGGCTCGGTCGTCTTCCTCTTCCCAGGTCACCTCTGACACCTACAGGCAACGGTCGGCGGGTACGTCAGACACAACCGTTAGTTGGCATGGCCCGGGAGCAAGCCCACTGAAATCACGTGTCCTCTACCTGCCCCTGTCCTTTGGTGTTCCCTCACCAAGCGAAGTATCGCATGCTGTGGGCTCAGCCCCACTGTACAGTGAGGAAGAGCTAACAGAGGGCGGTCAGGAACGGGGGGAGACATCCGCCTCTTCAGCAGCCAGGCGAAGAAGTAGTGGCGAGGAGAGTGGCTCGGTAGCCGGTCTAGAGACAGGTCTGTCTCCTGACCCACACGCAGCCGAGGGGGCTAGTAGTGAGGCGGAGACCCTAATTGATGATGATGAGGCTGATCGCACTTGGCAGCCTCGTCGTCATCAGGCTATTGCTTCCGCATCATCAGGAGAAGAGGGTGGCAGCTTGGCAGCGAGCAAAACAGTCGGTGGGTTGCCCAGGAGGCAGCAGGGTCGCAGCAGTGTCAGTGGAGGCAAACGGCCACGGAGTACAGCACCAGCTCCACTGCAGCCTACCACCACGGCCAGTAGTGGTGCCGGTGTGCACGGAGGAAGCAGCAGTCAGCCAGTGAGGAGTATCGGGGGCAAAGTTTCCTACTCGGCGGTGTGGCAATTTTTTGTCAAGCTGCCCGAGGAAGTAAACGTAGCCGTATGTCGACTATGTGGCCAGAAAGTCAAGCGTGGCCAGGGGGCCCATGTTGGGACTACAGCGTTGCGTCAGCATATGCAGCGTCGCCATTTGGTGGCCTGGGAAAACCGTGATAAAGATACGGCGGTTCTGCCTGCCCCAGCCCCCGCTCCATCACCCGCTCCGTTACTTGCTCCGTCACCCGACGTCAATCGCCCTCTATCAGCCAGTCAAGGCTCCAACACCTCTGCTGAGGGGAGTTGTCGCTCGTTGGCATCTTCCGCTCGTTCTGATGCTCCTTCTCCTGCTACTCCTCTTCACGGATTCCGTCAGCAGTCTTTCTTGGAATCCGTTTCCAAGAGACAACAGTTTGCGAGCACGCACCCGACGGTGCAAAAGCTTAACGTCCTCCTGTCCAAGTTGCTGGTGCTGCAGTCCCTCCCTTTCCAAGTGGTGGACTCAGCACCTTTCCGAGAAATGATGGCTTGTACCGCGCCGCGGTGGAGAGTGCCAAGCCGTCATTTCTTCGCCAAAAAGGCAGTGCCAGCCCTGCATTCACGTGTAGAAGAGATGGTGGGCCAGTCTTTGAGCATGTCGGTCTCTGCCAAAGTGCACGGCAGCGCCGACATGTGGAGCTGTAACTACGGTCAGGGACAGTACATGTCATTTACGGCCCACTGGGTGAACGTGGTGCCGTCACAGCCGCACCAGCAACTTGGACAGGTCACGCCGCTTTTGCCTCCACGTTTGCACGTCCTTGGTCCGGCAAAGATGTCCGCCTCTACCACCTCTTCTTCCGCCGTGTCCTCAGCCGCCACCCCCGTGCCAAGTCCCATTACCCGACCGGCATATCACATGTGCAGGGCGCAACGGTGTCACGCTGTGCTGCACCTGGTATGCCTTGGCGAACGTAGTCACACAGGGGAGGAACTTCTCAGTGTAATGAACAGAGAAATCGACAGATGGCTGTCTCCGCGCAAACTGAAAATCGGAACCATGTTGACCGACAACGGAAAGAACATGGTGTCTGCTCTGCGTCAAGGAAGGTTGTGCCATGCGCCATGCATGGCTCACGTGTTCAATCTGGTTGTCAAGCGGTTCCTAAAATCCACCATCCCACTGCAAGACATCCTTAAAATGTCACGTAAACTTTGCATGCATTTCAGCCATTCCTACACCGCAAAGCACACCCTCCTTGAGCTGCAGCGGCAGAACGGAATTCCACAGCATCGCCTGATCTGCGACGTTGCAACAAGGTGGAATTCAACCCTACACATGTTAGACCGCCTTTACGAACAGCGAAAGGCCATCACCGATTTCCTGATGTTACAAGCGGATAAAGGTACTCCCCTGTGTAACTTAGATGTCAGCCATTGGCAGCTCATGCGTGACACCTGCCGCTTGCTCAGGCCCTTTGAGGAGGCCACGCTATTCGTGAGTCGGCAGGACTATGGGATGAACGACGTCATTCCTCTGTTGCACGTCCTGGAACAAATGCTGTTAACAATGGCTGGTCAGGGTGCGGTAGACGTGGCGCACAGATCTCAACGCCACATGACCCCTGTGGGGGCAGGACAGGAAGAAGAGGAGGAGGTAGAGGAGGACATTTGTGCTCAGGAATTATTGAGTGAAATGGGTGGTTTTTCCACTCAGCGGACAGGAGTGGAGGAGCAGGAGCATCTGGTAGAGGAGGAGGAGACAGATGACCCAGACGCACCGTGGCAGTATGCTGTGGAGATGGAGGCAGGGAGTCCCTCGCATTCCTTGGCACAAATGGCCCATAGCATGCTCGGTTGCTTGCGTAGCGACAGCCGAATAATAACCATCAGACAGAGGGATGACTTTTGGCTGTCCACCTTGTTGGACCCTCCCTACCTGACAAAAATGGTGGCCTTTTTCACACCTGCTGAGAGGGAGGCCAAAATAACGTACTATAAAAACCACCTATGTAGTCAGCTGGTCTCTGCCTTTCTGCGCCAACGTCCATCCTCAGACACTGTGGGCCCTGTGGGCTCGCGTTCTGCTGCCATGGCAGCAGGGGAGGGGTGGGGTGGTAGGAGCAGTGGCAGCTCCACCAGCAGCGGCTGCCTCAGTCTGCAGTCGATGATGAGTAGCTTTCTTCACCAGCGCAGTGAGGAAACTACTAACCAGCCGCAGCAGCAGCAGCATCAGGTGGACCTGGAGCAGGACCTCAAACAACAGGCTTAAGCCTACTTGGACAGCACCCTGCCAACCGAGGTAGACAATCCCCTTGACTACTGGGCAATGAAACTTGACCTTTGGCCCCAACTAGCTGAATTTGCCCTTGAAAGGCTGTCATGCCCGGCCAGTAGCGTGGCATCGGAGCGCGTGTTTAGTGCGGCAGGAGGTATTGTAACTCCGCGGAGGACACGACTGTCCACCCAAAGTGTGGAGAGACTCACGTTTGTGAAAATGAATCAGGCGTGGATTAGTCTGGATTTCAAACCAACAGTTCCTGACACAACTGACTAAATCCGCCATGAATCATGCCCCAAACATGTGCCACTTTCAGGTCTCCTCACACTGCTGGTGTGTTCCATTTTTTGTCATAGGGTGCTGGCAGATTACGGGCCTCCCATAGCTGCTGCCAGGCCCCTAATCTGCCATGGGCCCCTGTACCGCCTCCTCATGCTGCTGCCAGGTCCACAGTGTCTCATGCCATGTGCCACTTTCAGGTCTCCTCACACTGCTGGTGTGTTCCATTTTTTGTCATAGGGTGCTGGCAGATTACGGGCCTCCCATAGCTGCTGCCAGGCCCCTAATCTGCCATGGGCCCCTATACCGCCTCCTCATGCTGCTGCCAGGTCCAGAGTCTCTCATGGGTCCCTGTACGGCCTCCCATTGCTGCTGTCTCCATCGCCACACTCTGCCATGTGCCACTTTCAGGTCTCCTCACACTGCTGGTGTGTTACATTTTCTGTCATAGGGTGCTGGCAGATTACGGGCCTCCCATTGCTGCTGCCAGGCCCCTAATCTGCCATGGGCCCCTGTACCGCCTCCTCATGCTGCTGCCAGGTCCAGAGTCTCTCATGGGTCCCTGTACGGCCTCCCATTGCTGCTGTCTCCATCGCCACACTCTGCCATGTGCCACTTTCAGGTCTCCTCACACTGCTGGTGTGTTACATTTTTTGTCATAGGGTGCTGGCAGATTACGGGCCTCCCATAGCTGCTGCCAGGCCCCTAATCTGCCATGGGCCCCTGTACCGCCTCTTCATGCTGCTGCCAGGTCCAGAGTGTGTCATGGGTCCCTGTACGGCCTCCCATTGCTGCTGCCAGGAGGCAGCAGGGTCGCAGCAGTGTCAGTGGAGGCAAACGACCACGGAGTAGAGCACCAGCTCCACTGCAGCCTACCACCACGGCCAGTAGTGGTGCCGGTGTGCACGGAGGAAGTAGCAGTCAGCCAGTGAGGAGTAGCGGGGGCAAAGTTTCCTACTCGGCGGTGTGGCAATTTTTCGTCAAGCCGCCCGAGGAAGTAAACGTAGCCGTATGTCGACTATGTGGCCAGAAAGTCAAGCGTGGCCAGGGGGCCCATGTTGGGACTACAGTGTTGCGTCAGCATATGCAGCGTCGCCATTCAGTGGCCTGGGAAAACCGTGATAAAGATACGGCGGTTCTGCCTGCCCCAGCCCAGGGTTCCATTTTGTCATAGGGTGCTGGCAGATTACGGGCCTCCCATTGCTGCTGCCAGGCCTTAATCTGCCATGGGCCCCTGTACCGCCTCCTCATGCTGCTGCCAGGTCCACAGTCTCTCATGGGTCCCTGTACGGCCTCCCATTGCTGCTGTCTCCATCGCCACACTCTGCCATGTGCCACTTTCAGGTCTCCTCACACTGCTGGTGTGTTCCATTTTTTGTCATAGGGTGCTGGCAGATTACGGGCCTCCCATAGCTGCTGCCAGGCCCCTAATCTGCCATGGGCCCCTGTACCGCCTCCTCATGCTGCTGCCAGGTCCAGAGTCTCTCATGGGTCCCTGTACGGCCTCCCATTGCTGCTGTCTCCATCGCCACACTCTGCCATGTGCCACTTTCAGGTCTCCTCACACACTGCTGGTGTGTTCCATTTTTTGTTATAGGGTGCTGGCAGATTACGGGCCTCCCATTGCTGCTGCCAGGCCCCTAATCTGCCATGGGCCCCCGTACCGACTCCTCATGCTGCTGCCAGGCCCGTAATCTGTCATGGGCCCCTGTTGTCGCTTGTTGGCATATTCCGCTCGTTCAGATGCTCCTTCTCCTGCTACTCCTCTTCACGGATTCCGTCAGCAGTCTTTCTTGGAATCTGTTTCCAAGAGACAACAGTTTGCGAGCACGCACCCGACGGTGCAGAAGCTGAACGTCCTCCTGTCCAAGTTGCTGCTGCCAGGCTCGTAATCTGTCATGCGCCCCTGTACCGCCTCCTCATGCTGCTGCCAGGTCCAGAGTGTGTCATGGGCCCCCGTACCGACTCCTCATGCTGCTGCCAGGCCCGTAATCTGTCATGGGCCCCTGTACCGCCTCCTCATGCTGCTGCCAGGTCCAGAGTGTGTCATGGGTCCCTGTACGGCCTCCCATTGCTGCTGCCAGGCCCGTAATCTGCCATGGGCCCCCGTACCGACTCCTCATGCTGCTGCCAGGCCCGTAATCTGTCATGGGCCCCTGTACCGCCTCCTCATGCTGCTGCCAGGTCCAGAGTGTGTCATGGGTCCCTGTACGGCCTCCCATTGCTGCTGTCTCTATCGCCACACTCTGCCATGTGCCACTTTCAGGTCTCCTCACACTGCTGGTGGTTTCCATTTTTGTCATAGGGTGCTGTATGGCCTCCCATTGCTGCTGCCTCCACCGCCACACTGTGGCTCCACACTCTGGTTTTGGCCCCGTGACTGCCCAAATGAGTGAAGTGTGCGGTGATTCTAAGATCGACGGCACTCATCTGCATGTCATACTGACTGTCAGTATTATTTCTCTTCCCCAGCAGACTCCAAGGGCATTTAAATTAAAGGTACAGTGTTCTGCACTAATATAAAGGCTCTCTGAAGCCTAGAAACACCCTTTTATAAGTTAAATTCGCGGCGAATATATTCGACTCGAATCAAAATTTTTTCACGAATTCGCCGAATCAGTCGAATCGAATTTTTGAATAATTCGCTCATCTCTAGTTACAATCTAAGGTTCCTAACTCACATTCATACATACTAGGGCAAACATCAGTCCATGCCTTCAAGGAGGTTACAATCTAAGGTTCCTAACTCACATTCATACATACATGGCCCTCAACCTCAAAAGTTACCGGCTCGGCTTGCGTTCCAAAGCTAGGATCTTCCTTTCGACCCCTCCGAGTTATGTCATTTCCGGAACTCTGCGATCCCCGGCGATTCCAGCCACCAACAGGTTCTCTCCAGTCTTGTGTTGCCTGAGGAGCAAATGATTCTCCTACCTTGTCCTTGCTACCACACTCTTGGACAGGGGCGGACTGACAACTCATGGGGCCCCCGGGCAATAGGGGATCATGGGGCCCCTGTGTCCTTGCCCAAACTCAGAAAAAGGTACTAGGGGCATCTTATGGGGCCCCCTACTGACCCCGGGCCCTTGGGCAGTGCCCGAATTTCCAAATGGTCAGTCCGCCCCTGCAGGTGGCTCAGCAAGAAGAAACATTGCCACCCACCACAGAAGGCCCAGGTTCAGACCCAGAATCTGATATGACCGTTGGCTCTAGCCATGACACTTAACCCAAAATCTAACCCTGACACTAACCTAAATCAAACCCCAATCCAGCTATTTTATCTTTATTTTTGGCCAAGTCCATCTAAACTTGCTGGTACGTCCGCCCCTGCTCTTGGATGTTTTTACCATTGCACATTGCTTCTATTAAAGGTATACCTCCTTGGGAGGTAAATATTACTTACTACACTTTCACAGCGCTGTTTTTTCCTGGACCTATGGCTTCACTATTTTAGGGCTTATACCATGGCAGTGACTAGTATTCTCACATGATGGTACCTTTTTGCGCTTGATTCTTTGGCTCATTCATACACAGGAGTATACCAATCCTCTCCATTTTCTTCCTGCAACCACTGAAATTTGGCTTTTCCTCCTTTCCCCCCTGCAGCATTCAGCGGCTGCAGGAGTAAAATGTTCGTTATGCTATTCAAAATGAAAAAAATTGAAATTCTGAACCATTTAATATCATTGTAGCCCATGACCGGCTACCAAATAACTTAAGTGGCCCCTGCTTTTCAAAAGGTTGAGCACCCATGGTATATATCATGTCTATGAGAAGACCAGGGGCGGACTGACCATTTGGAAACTCAGGCACTGCCCGAGGGTCCGGGGTCAGTAGGGGGCCCCAGGAGATGCCCCTGGTACCTTTTTCATAGGCTTTTTTGCGTTTGGGCAAGGACACAGGGGCCCCATGATCACCTATTGCCCGGGGGGCCCCATGAGTTGTCAGTCTGCCCCTGGAGAAGACTATTGCTTCAGATAAAATACACTGAATATTGAAAGAGATCTTGGCCTTGAAGAAACCCTGTGATGAAAACAGAATTCCAGTTTTTCCATTAACTGTTTTCCCGCCACCCTATAGCAGATATACTGCTACGGGGCGGCACGGGTGCACAAAATCACATATATATATATATGTGATCTTGTATTTCCAGGTAGGGGGCATGCATGAGCTGTGCATGCCCTACCCGCCCTGCTATTCGCGGCCTTGACTGTCAATCAACGGGCCCCAGCCAGTGATTACTCACCAGCACCTGATGATGGAGCAGGAATACCGACGGAGGGAGAGAACTGTAAGTAAACAAAATAGTTCTCTCCCCTGTCAGCTCCTGCACATTGCTATGCATGGCTTTGCACAGCAGAGCCGTTTGCTTACAGTGAATCGCACACACACACACACGGCCCACTGTAAAAGAGCACACATCCCACAGTTAACCCTTTGATCGCCCCAGATGTTAACCCCTTCCTACCCTGTGCCATTAGTACAGTGTCAGTGCTTTTTTTTAGCACTGACCACTGTATTGGTGTCACTGGGGGTGCCAGTGACACCAAGTCAGTTCCCCCCAGTGTCAGAATGCCCTCCACAGTCCCGCTATAAGTCGCTGATCGCAGCCCTTACTAGTAAAAATTTAAAAAAATCCCAGAATATATACCACCATTTGGAAATACTATAACTTTCACACAAACCAATTAATTTACAAATATTAGGATTTTTTTTAGCAAAGACATGGAGCAGAATACATTTTGGCCTAAATTTATGCTGAAATTTCATTTTTTTAATTTTTTACTGGTCATGTTTAATAGCAAAAAAGTAAAAAATATTGTTTTTTTCTCAAAATTTCTAGCTTTTTTTTTATAGCGCAAAAAATAAAAACCGCACAGGCGATCAAATACCACCAAAAGAAAGCTCTATTCGTGGAAAAAAAAAAAGGACGTAAATTTCATTTGGGTGCAGCATCGCATGACCGCACAATTGTCAGTTAAAGTAAAGCAGCGCAGTAACGCCAAAAATGGCCAGGCCAGGTAGGGGAACTGTTTCAGACTTTTCCATGCAATCCATGAATATTCCAATCCAATAATAATAGAATATATTTTTAAATGAAATGTTGAATGGGATTAGTCTGTGATGTCCTCACATCTAACAGGATAATATCAATGACCCCATTCCTGGTGCATGGAGGTAGTGGTGTCCAGTAAGGCATTTGGAAAAGGGAGTTCTTTTTATATTGGCTTTTACTGAAAGTGGAGCCTGTACATGGAGGAGGAAAATGGAGTAAAGAGAGTGGGTCCATCTAGAATGTCAATTTTGACCAACTTAGAGATAAGTGGTCAACACCTTCTGGTGAGTTCTTATCCCTAAGGCTCTATTCACACCTGAGAAAATTGTAGCTTGAAGCTCTAAGCGTTTGAGGAGACTGCTGAGACTGGGGCGGGGGGCAGAAACAAGCCTCTCTATGGCTTCACAGAGAAGCACATGATCTGGAGGAGATGTTCTGTCATCCTCTCTGATGTCTCTGCTAAGACAAGGTGGAGGAGGAGACTAGGGGACCCACAGCTGCAGGAGAGGTGCAAGGACCACATAAAATGGGCTGCATTCGGCCTGCAGTCCTTGTGTTTGACACATGTGGTCAGGGGCGGACTGACCATTTGGAAACTCGGGCACTGCCCGAGGGCCCAGGGTCAGTAGGGGGCCCCATGAGATGCCCCTGGTACCTTTTTCATAGGCTTTTTTGAGTTTGGGACACGGGCCCCATGATCCCCTATTGTCAGTCCGCCCCTGCATGTGGTATATACACAGTAAACTAATATAGAACTACTTAAAAAACAACCTAAATAAAAATGACTCAAAACCATTGTAGTCTAATGTAAAACCCAAATCTACATTGGGGAAAAAAATACAAAATTTCAGTCCATGGAATTTTCAGTCCATGGAATCTTAAAAAAAAAAGCATCTCCTACCAAACTCACCACTTTGTCCATCACTGTCCCCTCCACAAACTTGACACTCTAGGATCCAACGCTGATCTTCTTCCATGTTAAATGATGTCCAGCATCACTCAACCCACTTTCTGTGATCCCAGATCATTAGTCCCTTCCTGAAGGTGCATCATCTGGCTGCCCTGGATTCAAAGGAGAATGCTGCAGAGAACAGCTCCAATGGGGCACAGGGGGCAAACACAGATGGTATACCATGCCCAGAGTTGGTCTTCAGTTCAAAACTTGCAAACTTTAGCACAACAGCGGGGTTAACTGCATTGCCTTAGTAGCTTGTGAGGAGGTGCAGTGTGGTGCGGGCAGTAAATACACAGAGTCAGGCTGTAGTAAAACTTGGAAATTGTATTGAATAGAATGCCACCATTACAATCATCCTGATGGGAGAGCACCACTAAGGAAATGCCTTACACTTCAATGCAGTCAGATGTGATGGGTAGAGGTGCCGACAGTGTCTGTTTCAGAGGGAGAAGTGCAGCTTGGCTGGTCCAGTCCCAAAAGGGGAGACTTCATCCAGGTTTGCAAGTCCCTATCCTCTCCCTCCTTGTCAGGAACCTTTCCCTACCACTAGTTACTCTCCCTAGCAAGCAGGGTCCTTCTCCCTACACAAGCCACTCGCAAAATGCGTGTCAAAACCCGGGGAGCTCAGGGACCTAATAGACTTTGCTGACCCAAGATGGCCACCAAGGGTCACATACAGGGGTGGACTTACAACTCATGGGGCCCCCAGGCAATAGGGGATCATGGGGCCCCTGTGTCCTTGCCCAAACTTAAAAAAGCCTATGAAAAAGGTACCAGGGGCATCTCATGGGGCCCCCTACTGACCCCGGGCCCTCGGGCAGTGCCCAAGTTTCTAAATGGTCAGTCCGCCCCTGGTCACATATCCGCAGTGCAGCCAACTGGAACGGTGTTCCATTGACCTGGGAAACTATAGAGAGTTGATGTTTCCCTTGGACGTCCTCCCCAGGCAGTGGCACCATTCAATTCAAGCACCACCTACAGTGGAGAAAACAAACTGCACCTGCCTACAAGCTCACTTACTGCTTACACTCACAGACTGAAACTGTTCTATAAATGTGCTGCGTCTTGACTTATTTCTTATAGCTCAACACATTTTTACTCCAACAAATTCCGAAGAAGCAGAGTATAGAGTACAGAGCGCGACGTCACTCAAAATGGTGTGTTTGCCTAACATAAGTAGTAATTTGAAACTGGTAATTTATCGGTATTGTTTAGTCATGTTTATATCCACACGTCAGGCTGTATAATTTAAAGCAGATGTCCTCTTTCAGAATAGCTAATTGTGTTCACTTTACATTTAGCACATTTGTCTGGATTTTATTAGACTTTGTGTTGTTTAACAACATACTGCCGTGACTTTGCAGAGGCAGCATGGGAGGTTGGTAGTTTGGGGTGTGCTTATGTTGGGTCGGGAGAGGCTGGCATGCAATACAACAAGGCAATTGCATGACTTTAAAGGGATCTTTCCATTTTTTACAGTCCCCTCTTGAAGATTTTCGTAATAAAATAGACACTGTTGCTTTACCCAATTAAGGGCCGAGGCCCCCCCTGTCATGTTTCACATGACTGTCATATTGACTGTCATATGCCTTTAAGTGTTTTCTATATTTTGTCTCTGCTCCTCCCTTTCCTTTGGTTTAGTTAATGCTGTATAGATAGCCTTCCCCCTTTTTCCCAGAAATGCATTGCAGCTCTAGCCTCATGTCATGAAGCAGGACATTATATGATCTTTTGACCTATCAGATGTTCATTGTTGTAAGCAAGGGCGGACTGACAACTCATGGAGCCCCCGGGAAATAGGGGATCATGGGGCCCCTGTGTCCTTGTCCACACTCAAAGCACACCCAAAAAAGCCTGTAAAAAAGGTGCTAGGGAAACTTCATGGGACCCCCTACTGACCCTGGGCCCTCGGGCAGTGCCCGAGTGCTCAAATGGTCAGTCCACCCCTGGTTGTAAGATTCTCTCAGTTTATGGAATAAACTTCAAAAGATATCATCTCGATTGAGTCACTGACTGTGGTATCCAACTGAGTTTGGAGTTATTGCTATCTCATCACAACTGTAAGTTACAGAGATCACACTTTCAATGCTTAGATAGGAGAGACAGAACACCCCCCTTTTACTTCCTGACCCCCCGATAGTTATTTCTCCCATGTCAATCCTGCCTTTATCTTATCACTCATGCCTTTATCTTAGCTGGAGCAAAATATCAGTACTTCTAGGTATGAGAATACATGTGACCCCATTCAGTGCAACAGTACTTGGGCCTAGTGGCCAGTCGCTAGGCCTAAACACAGTCACATGATGGAAAGGTTGTGACACCAGACAACACCGGGTATTTTGGTTCCATCTGAAATGGAGAAAGGATCAATCGCTGGACAGATACGTATCAATGGGGTGGGTTCTTTTTTTACATCCCATAATACAATGAAGAAAATAAGTATTTGCTCCCCTGCTGATTTTGAATGTTTGCCCACTCACAAAGAAATGATCAGTCTAAAAATTGAATGTTCGGTGTATTATCACACTGAGAGACAGAATAGCAACAAAAAATTCAAAAGAAATGCATGTCTAACAGATGATGACTGATTTGCATGTTCATGAGGGAAATACGTATTTGATCCCCTATCATTCAGCAGGATTTCTGGCTACCAGGTGTCTTTCATACAGGTAACAAGCTGATATTAGAAGCAGTCTCTTAAAGGGAGTGCTGCTAATCTCATTTTGTTACCTGTATAAAAGACACCTGTCCACAGGAGCAATCAAACAATCAGATTCCAAACTCTCCACCATGGCAAAGACCAAAGAGCTGTCCAAGGATGTCAGGGACAAGATTGTAGACCTACACAAGGCTGGACTGGGCTACCAAACTATGGCCAAGCAGCTTGGTGAGAAGGTGACAACAGTTGGTGCAATCATTCGCAAATGGAAGAAACAGAAAACAACTGTCAGTCTCCCTAGGTCTGGTGCACCATGCAAGATATCACCTCGTGGCGTGTCAATGATCATGAGAACAGTGAGGAATCATCCCAGAACTACACGTGAGGATCTTGTCAATGATCATGAGAACAGTGAGGAATCATCCCAGAACTACACGTGAGGATCTTGTCGATGATCATGAGAACAGTGAGGAATCATCCCAGAACTACACGTGAGGATCTTGTCAATGATCATGAGAACAGTGAGGAATCATTCCAGAACTACACGTGAGGATCTTGTCGATGATCATGAGAACAGTGAGGAATCATCCCAGAACTACACGTGAGGATCTTGTCAATGATCATGAGATCAGTGAGGAATCATTCCAGAACTACACGTGAGGATCTTGTCGATGATCATGAGATCAGTGAGGAATCATCCCAGAACTACACGTGAGGATCTTGTCGATGATCTCCATAAATAAAGAACGAAAATAAATGTTCAAATACAGTAGATCAATCGAAAGGTTCTCTCATCTCTTCCACCCAGCAGTGGGAATCTTGAGCTGCTGAATGAATGGATTTCATAGAGGTTCTGTATAGGAATTCTGGGATATTACAAGCCTCTAGTTCCCATTCTCCGATCATTATTTAACCTCCCTGGCGGTATTCCCGAGTGTAGCTCGGGGTAACATTTCAGTACCAAAAGCGGTAACCCCGAGCTACACTCGGGAATACCATGCGGCGCTGCTCCGGCATGTGTTCTTCACTTACCTTACCCTGCGCTCCCACGATGTGTCCCCTGCAGCGGCCCCGGCCATCTCCTCCGGCCGATGCCGGCATCCGGCTTCTGTGTCCTGTCCCTGTAACGTCGGGACGTACGGGCGCCGCCGCCGCCGGCGGCGGGAAATTTAAAAATTTTAAAAAATGTAATTTTTTTTTTTTTCATTTTACACAGTAAAACATTGCTGTTTCAACCTATTTCACATACATATTGTCCCTAGTGCTTTGTCCGGCGCCCTGCCTGCATTTTGTCTGTTCTTTCTGCCTGGAAACTGAGAAATGTCCATGGCGTCCAAAAAGTGTCCCTTTAGGTCAAAAGCGGTTTAGATCAGCTAGAGAACAGCGATAGTAAATCAGAACCACTTACAGAATTGAGTGATAATGATTCAGGGGGGAAATTCGTCATCAGAAACTGAAAACGATTTTGCGACTGAGCTCAGCAATGTGCGAACTTGGCGCTATATTTCACATTTCAGTGTTTTTGGTTTGATTATATTATTGAATTAAATATTTTATTATTTTTATATTATTTTTATGATTATTTATTAAATTATAATTTATGATTTTGTGTTTCAAATTTTATCATACCCGGGATGTTTACTAGACTCTTTTTCGGACAGATTTCAGTGAGTTTTTCCTAAAAATTACAGCCTACAATAAAAAAAATACATATTTCCATGCAAAAAAATGGTACCGCTTTCAGCACCAAAAATCTGAAATAATCATACCGCTAGGGAGGTTAATGTATTGATATAAAACATTGTAACAAGCCATTTTACAACGTTGAATGTTTTATTTTTTCATGTACGCATGAGTGCAAAAGGTGAGGACCGGCCAGTGACCATAACACTGAGGTGGTCCCCCCACTGGACCCAGTGGAGCGACACATGCTTGATTGTATGTATTTCCTAAATGACTTTGTACTATAGGATAATTATTTGTTTCCGGTATACTAAGTGGAAAGCCATCAAGATAATCAATAATCTAATAATGCCTATATTGCAAAGAATTTGTCTTAGGATATTTTCAGACCAAGCGCGATCTCCCCCATACTCTGGAGTGCTCTTATCCTTACAGATCACCTTGCCTAAACGGCTGCCAAGTGTTAGTCGGCTAATAAGTATAAAATATGGGCTCCTCGCAAGTCATGAACAATAACGGTTAGCAATTAACAGAGACTAATAATTACCATACTTTTTCTTCAAAGAGAATGGTGCTCATTTATCAATGTCTTTTTTTTTTTAGCCCCCCAGCCGCTAGTTTTATTCTTACTCGAAGATTTCATTTGTGTAATTATATTTTGACAACTAATACATTGTTTCCAGAAATAGTCTATTTGGTTAACAATGGAACACTTGGGTATTTTTACTCTCTTCACGTATACTGTGAAGAATTACTCCTTTCAATGGCTCAGTTCAGAAGGGATCCCACATGGAAGAAAAATATATTTTAAAAATACATTCTTAATATATTCTTCTCAAATATATTGACAAATATTAACATTTTGGCCATATTCAATATATTTCAAAAATATATTTCAACATATTTGTGAATATATTATTGAAATATATTCAGAACACATGCTTGAGGTGATTGTAGCCATATTAGTGCACTAATACGGTTACAATCACCTCAAGCAAAATGGAAGATACTGCATATAGCCGCATAAAGAAGCAGTTAACCAACCTAATCACAAAGGAAACACAGATCAACAGTGATATTTTCTTTCTCTCAAGATGCAAAAAGAGGAATCTCATACCACAAGGCCTCCGGATTAAAAATCCTTGCGTGAACACATGCTGAAATATATATATATATTTAAAAGTGTCATTTGGAATGCATTTACAAGTATGTTTAAAAGCATTGTTTTAGATGTTCAAAAATATCTGGAAAATATATTTTAAAAAATATATTTTAAATATATGCCTTTGGAAAATATATTTTAATTTACATTTTTGGAATACGTGTTAAAATATATTCGTGTAGGTCAATATATTGTAAATACATGTTGCATGTATAATTTTTTTTTCTAAATATATTGGAAATATATTTATATATTATTTAAATATAATATTTATTATTAAATTTATTTATTTATATTAAATTATAATATTTAAATATATTTGTAATGTACAGCGCTGAGCAAACTATTGGCGCTTTCTAAATACTGCATAATAATAATATATTTCTCTTCCATATGGGATAGGGGGAAACGTAGCAACGGCAAGAAGCAACTCCAGCAACATAGGATTGGGCTGGTACTGAATATCAATCTGATTTGTCCTAAATATCATCAGAGGAGTCAGAAACGGTTATGGGTTTGCAAGCTTCTATGCACCAAATGTAAATCAAAGAATGCTGCGCTGCCCATGTAGAAGAAAAATATATCTGAAATATATTTTAAAAATATTCTTCTAAAATATATTCCCATATTTTTGAAATACTACTATTTTGGCCATATTCAATATATTTCAAAATATATTTCAATAAATATATATATATATATATATATATATATATATATATATATATACAGGGCGGACTGACAACTCATGGGGCCCCCGGGCAATAGGGGATCATGGGGCCCCTATGTCCTTGCCCAAATTCAAAAAAACCTATGAAAAAGGTACCATCTCATGGGGCTCCCTACTGACCCCGGGCCCTCGGGCAGTGCCCGAGTTTCCAAATGGTCAGTCCGCCCCTGCGTGTTGAAATGCATTTTTTATATATTACAAAATATATGATAAATATTTTAAAAAATAGATTTTTTTTAAATATATTCTTCAGATTTTTTTTAACATATAAAAATGTATTTTTAACATATATTTTTACATATATTTGTAAATGCATTCCAAAAATATATATATACTGCATTTTGAAATGCGTTTTTATTACAAAATATATGAAAAATATTTTTAAAAATACATTTCAAATATATCGTATGTCTTTAAAAATACATTTAATCTACATTTATGGAATGCATTTACAAATATATGTAAAAATCTATGTTAAAAATACATTTTTATATGTTAAAAAAAATCTGAAGAATATATTTAAAAAAAAATCTATTTTTTAAAATATTTATCATATATTTTGTAATATAGAAAAAATGCATTTCAACACGCAGTATATATATATATATATATGTATATATATATTGAAATATATTGAATACGGCCAAAATTGTAGTATTTCAAATATATATGTCAATATATTTGGGAAGAATATTTTAATAATATATATTTCAAATACATTTTTCTTCCATGTGGGATGGTTTTAACCACAATAAACAAGCTTCTTCCGACTGTAGTTTTTTTTCTCTTCTTTTTTTTTACAATAAATGGCCTATTTCCCTTTAAAATGGCAAAAAAAAATACTAACAGGACATCAAACCTCCCCAAATAAATTTCAATGGGATTTGCTACAAGTTTGGCTTTGCCAAATTTCCAGCAACATTCATTGAACCCTTGGTGAACCGAACCTGGGCAGATTTGCACATCAGTATACATCATTGGTGTAATTGCATCAAAACAATGTCATTGCACAAAAAAAAGAAAAAAAAAGAAAAAAGGGTTATGCGTAGAAATACAAAAAGCTACAAGGATTTAGGATGGTAGAATTACATAAAATTGAAATAAATAGAACTGAAATGAAATTCGGTGAACCCTGCACTCCCAAATGCCCATCGACAGCTCTCAGGGACAATAAAAGGTTCCCGTGAAGAAATTTCAAGTTCTGCAGCCTCAGTTGGTATTCCTGTAAACGTTGCAGAAAATGTTTTTACTCAGCAGTTGTCAGCCATTTTGTTGGGGCTAATCAGTTAGAAAGTCAGTTTAAATTTTTGTACATTTGAAAATAAGGTCTGGGGAGCAACGGAGCTGAACTGAAAGAATAACAATCTGAAAGCCCTAGAGCCAGTTAGAATTAATAAAACATGATCTTTGCCTGATTTTTTTTTTTTTATTTAGTGTCTATGTTCAATCTACCTAGTCTGCTCTAGCAGGAGTATTTTGAAAATTCCAAATACCGATGCCCAAAAGGATAAATTAGAAGAGCTAGTCCAGGTTTGAAGCCAATTCGTCTTGGGTTCAAGGAAGCAACATTTTATGACAGTTTAAATTTTGGTTCATTATCTTATTCTTTCTTATATGATTAAAAAATAACTCTATTTTTGTAAAATAAAATCCAAATTATTTTATTCTAAAATAAATAATCCAAAATTTGGGTGTAGGAACCATTAACCAGTTCCCAGCCGCGCTATAGCCGAAGGACGGCTGCAGATCGGTTGTGGAATCCTAGGACGACGTCCATGGACGTCATTCCAGACCCTCCCCCCTATAGACACAGCTGATCATGGGGTACGGTAAACGGCCTTTTACCATGTGATCAGCTGTGTCCATTGACACAGTGATCATCGGGTATATAAGTAAATAAGGCTATCACAGCGCGAGGAAAGTATTGCCGAGAACTGGCAGTTGTCAGCAAAGGGATCGGCACCGATCATGAGGGCACTGATGATTATTGCCCACCTGTGCCGCCACCTGTGCCACCCACCTGTTCCCAGCTGTGCCGCCCACCTTTGCCCATCAGTGCCACCCACCTGTGCCCATCAGTGCCACCCACCTGTGCCCAGCAGGGCCACTCACCTGTGCCTATCAGTGCCAGCCACCTGTGCCTAACAGTGCCACCCACCTGTGTCCATCAGTGCCACCCACCTGTGCCTAGCATTGCCACCCACCTGTGCCCATCAGTGCCACCCACATACCCCTGCAGTGCCACTCACCCGTGCCTATCAGTGCCACCCACCTGTGCCCATCAGTACCACCCACCTGTGCCTAGTAGTGTCACCCAACTGTGCCCATCAGTGCCACCCACCTGTACCTAGCAGTGCCACCCACCTGTACCTAGCAGTGCCACCCACCTGTGCCCATCAGTGCCACCCACCTGTTCCACTCAGCAGTGCCACCCACCTTTGCCCTGTAGTGCTAACCACATGTGCCCAGCATTGCCACCCACCTGTGCCCTGCAGTGCCACCCATCAGTGCTGCCCACCAGTGCTGCCCACCAGTGCCATCTATCAGTGCAGCTTCATCAGTGCCACCTATCAATGCCGCCTATCAGTGCCTCCTATCAGTACCCATCAGTGCTGCCTATCAGTGCTGCCTCATCAACGCACATCAGTGAAGGAGAAAAATTACCTGTTTGCAAAATTTTATAATAGATACAAAGAAAAGCTTTTTTCTTTTTCAAATTTTTTGCTCTTTTTTGTTTATAGCACAAAAAATAAAACACCCAGCAGTGATTAAATACCACCAAAAGAAAGTTCTTTTGTGTGAAAAAAATGATAAAAATGTCATATGAGTACAGTGTTGCATGACCGCACAATTGTCATTCAAAGTGCGACAGCGCTGAAAGCTGAAAATTGGCCTGGGCAGGAAGGGGGTATAAGTGCCCTGTAGGCGAGGGGTTAGGCAATACAAATATACTCAAAGTGGAACTTTAGTCAGAAAAGTAAGTCACTCCAGGTGTGTAAAACATTCAAAATAAGTGTCTATACTGTTTAAAATCTAGCAATACACTGTCTCACCCTGCTCTGCACATGCTCAGTTGCTCTCTGTTTTTCGGCATTGTGCCTAAAATGTAGAGGTCTGTCTGCTGACAACCTAAAGATTTACTGCTGCTTGGGGGCTCTGGGCTTCAGCAAAATGGCAGCTTCGGGCAAGAAGAAACAGGAACAATGCTGGAAGCATCAGAATCGAAATGGAAACATATTGCAATACATACTGTACAGTATAAAAGTGAAATAAGAGAAGCAATTACTACTTGGGCTGCTTTACAGAATAGAATAGAAAGCAGAAGGACAGAATAGAATAGAAAAGAACAGAAAATAAAGCAATAGACTAGGCCAGAAAAGAATAGAATAAAACATAATAGAATATAAAATAAAGAAATATAATAAAACATAACAGAATAGAATATACAATAAAAGAAAACAATACAATAAAACATAATAGAATAGAACAGAATAGAAAAAAGAATAGAATAAAAAAGCATAGAATAGAAAGAAATCTATATAAAAAGCAGAAAAGAATAGAATAAACCAAAATTGAATAGAAAATAAAGGTATTGAATACAATAAAACAGAATAGATGAGAAAATAAAAGAATAGAATAAAAAAGCATAGACTAGAAAAAAATCTATATAAAAAGCAGAAAAGAATAGAATAAACCAAAATTGAATAGAAAATAAAGGTATTGAATACAATAAAACAGAATAGAATAGAATTGAATAGAAAATAAAAGAATAGAATAAAAAAGCATAGGCTAGAAAAACATCTATATAAAAAGCAGAAAAGAATAGAATAAACCAAAATTGAATAGAAAATAAAGGCATTGAATACAGTAAAACAGAATAGAATAGAAAAGAACAGAAAATAAAGCAATAGACTAGGCCAGAAAAGAATAGAATAAAACATAATAAAATATAAAATAAAGAATATAATAAAACATAACAGAATAGAATAGACAATAAAAGAAAACAATACAATAATACATAATAGAATAGAACAGAATAGAAAAAAGAATAGAATAAAAAAGCATAGAATATAAAAAAATCTATATAAAAAGCAGAAAAGAATAGAATAAACCAAAATTGAATAGAAAATAAAGGTACTGAATACAGTAAAACTGAATAGAATAGAAAATAAAAAAATAGAATAAAAAAGCAAGGAATAGAAAAAATCTATATAAAAAGCAGAAAAGAATAGAATACACCAAAATGGAATAGAAAATAAAGGTATTGAATACAATAAAACAGAATAGAATAGAAAATAAAAGAATAGAATAAAAAAGCATAGACTAGAAAAACATTTATATAAAAAGCAGAAAAGAATAGAATAAACCAGAATAGAATAGAAAATAAAAGAATAGAGTAGAATAGAAGAATAGAGTAAAATAAAAGAATAGAATAAAAAAGCATAGAACGGAAAAAAATCTATATAAAAAGCAGAAAAGGATAGAATAAACCAGAATAGAATAGAAAATAAAAGAATGGAGTAGAAAAGAATAAAACAGAATAGAAAATAAAAGAATGGAGTAGAATAGAATAAAACAGAATAGAACAGAAAATAAAAATACAGAGTAGAATGGAATAAAACAAAATAGAACAGAAAATAAAAGAACGGAGTAGAATAGAATAAAACAGAATAGAATAGAATGAACATAGCCTTTTTTCGTCTTTTGTCATTCAAATTTCGAATCGACAAGTATGACAAAACTGTTCACTTAAAGAAGGAATGTAAAGCAAGTGTCTGTGCCAGGCCCATGTCAGCCTCCAACACTGATCAGAGGTCATCAGAGGAAGTGATCACAAGAGGCAGTAGAGGAAGCGATCACAAGAGGCAACAGAGGAAGCGATCAAAAGAGGCAGCAGAGGAAGCGATCACAAGAGGCAGCAGAGGAAGCGATCACAAGAGGCAACAGAGGAAGCGATCACAAGAGTCAGCAGAGGAAGCGATCACAAGAGGCAGCAGAGGAAGCGATCACAAGAGGCAACAGAGGAAGCGATCACAAGAGTCAGCAGAGGAAGCGATCACAAGAGGCAGCAGAGGAAGCGATCACAAGAGGCAACAGAGGAAGCGATCACAAGAGGCAACAGAGGAAGCGATCACAAGAGGCAGCAGAGGAAGCGATCACAAGAGGCAACAGAGGAAGCGATCACAATAGGCAACAGAGGAAGCGATCACAAGAGGCAACAGAGGAAGCGATCACAAGAGGCAACAGAGGAAGCGATCACAAGAGGCAACAGAGGAAGCGATCACAAGAGGCAGCAGAGGAAGCGATCACAAGAGGCAGCAGAGGAAGTGATCACAAGAGTCATCAGAGAAAGCGATCACAAGAGTCATCAGAGGAAGCGATCACAAGAGGCAACAGAGGAAGCGATCACAAGAGGCAACAGAGGAAGCGATCACAAGAGTCATCAGAGGAAGCGATCACAAGAGGCAGCAGAGAAAGCGATCAAAGAGTCAGTAGAGGAAATGATCACAAGAGGCAGCAGAGGAAGCGATCACAAGAGGCAACAGAGGAAGCGATCACAAGAGTCATCAGAGGAAGCGATCACAAGAGTCATCAGAGGAAGCGATCACAAGAGTCATCAGAGGAAGCGATCACAAGAGTCATCAGAGGAAGCGATCACAAGAGGCAGCAGAGGAAGCGATCACAAGAGGCAGCAGAGGAAGCGATCACAAGAGGCATCAGAGGAAGCGATCACAAGAGGCATCAGAGGAAGCGATCACAAGAGGCATCAGAGGAAGCGATCACAAGAGTCATCAGAGAACGAACTCTTTGGAATTATTAATATAATGGTATATATACTGTATAATGGTAGAGACATTCATTAGCAGCGTACGGAACGCGTGGGGGCCTCTCCTGGCGAGTGCTAGCACGTGTTTATGTTAATACCAATCTATAACGACAGCTTCAATTTAAATAATCGAATCCGCGGTGAAATAATTTATGCGTGCGGTCTTACAAATGGTCTGGCTCTGACGCGCCGAGATATATATTGGCATAACACCACTTGCATTATTAAACGCTTCTTAGAATCTTGCTGTTGATAAGAAAAATGATTTCATCTCCATAAATTAATCATCAACGGGTCTCAAAGAACCAATTCATCTCGGCTCACATTGTATAGGCGCAAATTGCAGCCTATAGTGGGCGGGGGGGGGACGCTGTGGGACCCCCGTCCCCTTCCAAAGTCATTAACTTCCATAAATATTGATTATGGTCATTTTATGCTCCAGAATTATGTCGCCGTTAAATGACTTCTATCTGTGAGTATAAATTAGTTGCTTTTAGCTTGGAGGCGCTGGAATTTTGATTACAATTCAACGAGCTGCTGCCAGCGAGGTCCCGGAGGGCACTTTAACAGCTAATGAAATAGTCCATCGTGATGGATCGTGCACCGATCATAACAGAACATGGAAGTATAAAATGTGCTGCTGGGGAGCACGGCCGCTCTCATCAACGCACAGCAGGCCCAGTGAAAGCGGGCAAAGGGTGGCTCAGTGGTTAGCATGGCTGACTTACAGCGCTTAGGTTCTGCTTTTAACCACTTTCCCCCCTTCCTGACCAGGCCAATTTTTGCGATTACTTTAACCTCTTTTCACGTCGGCGCCTCCCGGCCTTTAACCCCTCGCCTACAGGACACTTCTACCCCCTTCCTGCCTACAGGGCACTTCTACCCCCTTCCTGCCTACAGGGCACTTCTACCCCCTTCCTGCCTACAGGGCACTTCTACCCCCTTCCTGCCTACCGGGCACTTATACCCTCTTCCTGCCTACAGGGCACTTCTACCCCCTTCCTGTCTACAGGGCACTTCTACCCCCTTCCTGCCTACAGGGCACTTATACCCCCTTCCTGCCTACCGGGCACTTATACCCCCTTCCTGCCTACCGGGCTCTTATACCCCCTTCCTGCCTACAGGGCACTTCTACCCCCTTCCTGTCTACCGGGCACTTATACCCCCTTCCTGCCTACAGGGCACTTATACCCCCTTCCTGCCTACAGGGCACTTCTACCCCCTTCCTGCCTACAGGGCACTTTTACCCCCTTCCTGCCAACAGGGCACTTCTACCCCCTTCCTGCCTACAGGGCACTTCTACCCCCTTCCTGCCTACAGGGCACTTATACCCCCTTCCTGCCTACCGGGCACTTCTACCCCCTTCCTGCCCAGGCCAATTTCCAGATTTCAGCGCTGTCACACTTTGAATGACAATTGAGCGGTCATGCAACACTGTACCCATATGAATTTTTTATCATTTTTTTTGTGACAGAGCTTTGTTTTGGTGGTATTTAATCACCTCTGGGATTTTATTTTTTTCTTAAACAAACCAAAAACCACTGAAAATTTTGGGGAAAAAAAGTGTTTTCTTAGTTTTTGTTTTAACATTTTGTAAATAAGTGATTTTTCTCCTTCACTGATGTGTGCTAATGAGGCTGCAGTGATGGGCACTGATAGACTGCACTGATGGACACTGATAGGTGGCACTGATGAGGAGGCACTGGTAGGTGGCACTGATGGGCATTGACCGGCATCACTGATGGGCACTTAAAGGCAGCACTCATATATGACACTAATAGGCGGCACTGATAGGAGGCACTGGCTGGCACTGATAGGCGGCACTGACTGGCACTGTTAGGCGGCACTGACTGGCACTGTTAGGTGGCACTGATAGGCAGCACTGACGGGCACTGATAGGCTCCGCTGATGCACACTGATAGGCAACACTGACTGGAACTGATAGGTGACACTGACTGGCACTGATAGGCGACCCTGACTGGCACTGATAGGTGTCACTGATTGGCAGCACTGATTGGTGGCACTGACTGGCATTGATAGGTGGCACTGACTGACACCGATAGGTGGCACTGATAGGTGACACTGAAAAGCAGCTCAGATTGGCACTGATATGTGGCATTGCTGTTACATTAATGGACACTGACAGGTGGCACTGCTGGGGCTACACTAATCATCAGGGCACACTGATCATCAGTGCTCTGATGATCAGTGTAGATGTCCCCTCCGAGGAATGCCGATTACCGGCTCTCCTCTCCTCTGTCAGCGTGACGGCTCATGGGGAGAGAAATGCTGATAACCGGCATCTCCCTATTTACATGCGATCAGCTTTGATTGGACACAGCCGATCACGTGACCGAGCCGACATCTTCGACTCTTTCCATTGATAGGTGATCCGCTGTGTCCGAGGGACACAGCGCACTGCCGATCACCGCGCTGCGCACTCCGGGAGCCGAGCGTGCGCGGTTAGAATGAGAGAACTACCTTGAGCCCGTCATTACCTTATATGGTGGGCAGGAAAAGGTCCCGATCACAAGGGGAGATCGGGACCTTTCTGTGAGACACCGACATATGTGCTGGGAGCGTGCAGGGCGCATATTATTACTATACAGGATTTATATAGCGCCAACAGTTTGCGCAGCGCTGTACAAAATGTGTTTTCAAATTTCAAAATAAGCGGCCGCTCAGCGTCAAGGCCCAGCCGCCGAGAGGACGCATATTTGAATACGGGGTTAATTGACAATTGCGCGGTCATGCAACACTTCACCCAAATTAAATTTTACGTTCTTTGTTTTCTCACAGATAGAGCTTTCTTTCTGTGGTATTGGATCGCCTCTGTGGTTTTTATTTTTTGTGCTATAAAAATTTTTGAGAAAAAAAACTATATTTTGACTTTTTTTGCTATTAAACATTTCCAGTAAAATAATTTTAAAAACCAAATTTCATCATAAATTTAGGCCAAAATGCATTCTACTCCATGTCTTTGCTAAAAAAAAAATTCCAATACGTGTAAATTAATTGGTTTATGTGAAAATTATAGCGTTTACATAATGGCGGCGATGAGCGACTTATAGCGGGACTGCGGCGGGCATTCTGACACTGGAGGGGAAATGACTTGGTGTCACTGACATCCCCAGTGACACCAATACAGTGATCAGTGCTAATAAAGAGCAGTGACACTGTACTAATGGCACTGGGCAGGAAGGGTTTAACATGTGGGGCGATCAAAGGGTTAACTGTGTGCCGTGTGTGTGTGTTTCACTGTAAGCACACTGCTTTGTGTTGCTGTGCTATGCAGAGCTATACAAAGACATGTGCAGGAGCTGACAGGGGAGAGATTTGTGTTGTTTATACACAGGTCCAGGGGCGGACTGACCATTAGAGCACTCGGGCATTGCCCGAGGGCCCAGCATCAGTAGGGGGCCCCATGAAATGCCCCTGGTACCTTTTATAGGCTTTTTTGGGTGTGCTTTGAGTGTGGTCAAGGACACAGGGGCCCCATGATCCCCTATTGCCCGGGGGCCCCATGAGCTGTCAGTCCTCCCCTGCACAGGTCTCTCCCCCGTCAGAGATACTCGGCGATCACCGAGTGCTGGTGAGAAATTTCCGGCTGGGACCTGGTGATTGACAGCCGAGGCAGCTAACTAAAAGGAGCCTAGCACCTGATGACATTATCTGCTGTAACCAGACATTATTCTGCAACAGAGCCCCCTAATGGCAGACTAGCTAGTTGCACCTGCCTAATCTGAATTACAATGTGCTGGTTTATTATATTTTTGGGGGGCATTCGCACCAAGATTACTTTTACCATATCCCCCAACTCTGATTTAACCAGTATTAAATCCCTAGGACAGGGGTGGGCAATGTGCGGCTCTCCAGCTGTTGTGGAACTACAATTCCCATGAGGCATTGCAAAGACCGGAAGTTACAAGCATGACTCTACAGGTTCCATGAGACATTGCAAAACTGACAGAGGCATGATGGAACTTATAGTTCTGCAACAGCTGGAGAGCCGCACATTGCCCACCCCCGGTCTAGGAGTATAAGATGAAGAGCCGGCAACTCGTTCTCCTGATAAAAGTACTTTATTCACAAAGGGTACAGTGTGCAGGTTACAGCAAAAAAAAAAAACTATGAATAAGGTTTTTTTTTCTGAAACGCGTAAACTGCTGTAACCTGCACATTGTACCCTTTGTGAATAAAGTACTTTTATCAGGAGAACGAGTTGCCGGCTCTTCATCTTATACTCCTCAGGAACACACTGTGAGCTTTGGAGCACCTTTGGTCTACCTCCAGGGGAATTCTACCTAGGCGTACATCTTCGTGTGGAGTATTAAATGTCATCTGTTGTATTCTTTGCAAAATCTGTTAAAATTTCAATAAACAGATTGAGTCATGAATGTATAATTAATCTCATAATTTCAGATTCAGTTGTAGAAGTCTGTGAACCTAACATAGATCTTTTTAAGCCCTGGTTCACATGTAAGTGGCTGTGGGCACGAGACCCCATTCATTTGAATGGACTCCCGTGCCCCGTGACACCAGTAGTGTATTTAGATTTTGTGCTGCCCTAGGCAATGCAAAAATCTTGCGCACCCCCTCCCCAATGAGAGGGCGAGAGAGTTCAATAAGTGTGTGTATGTACTGTATATATGATCTCCCTTTCTTTCTGTTCTCTCTCTCTTCCCCCACTCTCTCCCCCCCTCTCTTTCTCCCCTCTCTCTCTCCCCCCTCTCTCTTCCCTTTCTCTCTCTCTTTCTCCCCTCTCTCTCTCCCCCCTCCCTCTCTCTCCCCCCTCTCTCTCTCCTTCTCCCCTTTCTCCCCCCCCTCTCTTTCTTACTCTCTTCCTCTTTCTCTCTCTCTTCCCCCCCCCCCATCCCCCCCCCTCTCTCTTCCCTCACCCTCTTTATCCCTCTTTTTCTTTCTCTCTCTCTTCCCCCCTCTCTCTTCCCCCCTCCTCTCTTTCTCCCCCCCCTCTTTTCCCTTTCTCCCCTCTCTCTCTCCTCCATCCCTCTCTCTTCCTCTTTCTCCCCCACCCTCTCTCTCTTTCCTTCCCCCCTTCTCTCTTTCTCTCTCTCCCTCTCTTTCTCTCTTCCTCTTTTTCTCTCTCTTTCTCCCCCTCTTTCTCCCCTCTCTCTCTTTCTTCCCTCTCTCTCTTTACCCCCCTCTCCCTCTTCACTCTCTCCCCCCTCTCCCTTTTTCCTCCCTCTCTCTCTCTTTCCTCCCTCTCCCTCTCTCTCTTCCCTTTCTCCCCCCCCCCCTCTTTCTCCCCTCTCTCTTCCCCCCTCTCTCTTCCCTTTCTCTGTCTCTCTTTCTCCCCTCTCTCCCCCTCCCTCTCTCTTCCTTTTTCTCCCCCACCCTCTCTCCCTCTCTCTCTCTCTCCTTCTCCCCCACCTTCTCTCCCTCTCTCTCCTTCTCCCCCTTCTCTCCCTTCCTCTCTTTCTCGCTTCCTCTTTTTCTCTCTCTTTCTCCCCTCTCTCTTTCTTCCCTCTCTCTCTTTCCTCCCTCTCCCTCTTCCCTTCCCCCCCCTCTTTCTCCCCTCTCTCTTCCCCCCTCTCTCTTCCCTTTCTCTGTCTCTCTTTCTCCCCTCTCTCTCTCCCCCTCCCTCTCTCTTCCTTTTTCTCCCCCACCCTCTCTCCCCCCTCTCTCTCTCCTTCTCCCCCACCCTCTCTCCCTCTCTCTCCTTCTCCCCCTTCTCTCCCTCCCTCTCTTTCTCGCTTCCTCTTTTTCTCTCTCTTTCTCCCCCACTCTCTCTTTCTCCCCTCTCTCTTTCTTCCCTCTCTCTCTTTACCCCCCTCTCCCTCTTCCCTCTCTTCCCCCCCTCTCTCCCTTTTTCCTCCCTCTCTCTCTTTCCTCCCTCTCTCTCTCTTCCCTTTCTCTCTCCCCTCTCCCTCAGATCATATGGGACCCCACACACACCCTCCAAGGGCTGCTGATTTCCGTGCAGCAGGAAGGGGGGGGAGGTGTGTGCAGTCCCATACGATCTGTCAGTGATCACTGTCAGTGTAATCTGCTGGATGGATGACAGGAGGAAGAGCCCACAGAAGACAACACAGCTCACCTCTTCTGGGCTCTTTCATCGCTTCTCTCCCTGCTCCAGACATTCCCCTGGTCCTGGCTTGTCAGCTGCTGGAGGGAGAGGTGCACGATCGTCGCTCTGCAACTGCCCTCCCCCACATCGATCTTCCTGCTGTCCACCGCTGCTCAAAGAGAACCTTCTTTGGTGGGAGGGCGGTGTCGCCCCCTAAAAATTGCCGCCCTAGGCAAATGCCTTGTTTGTCTCGCGGTGAATACGCCCCTGCGTGACACGCAGAGAAGTCCCTGCACTTCTTCTGAAAACACAGCCCGCATGAGAACCTCGGTTCCCAGTACGGTTGCATTCTCCAGTGCGGGCGGCTTTCCATCAGAACTAATGGCACCTGCCTGCGGGTCCGCGTTTCTTGGGTGGTGCGGCTGCACGGATGTTCGTGCGGATCCGCAGCGGCACAGATGGGAACCTAGCCTTAGGGAATATCTAAATGCTTGTCTGCTGAAGGCTAATAAAGAGATTGTGATACTATTTTTAAACCCAAAAGAATATTATAGGCCAGGCATATGTTATACAGCCAGGCAACATGCATTTTCCACCCTTGCATAGTCAGTAAACAGTCCATGAGCTTTGTTGTTTTATTAGGGGGGTTAACAACTTGGATGGGGTCTAGGGGTATGTGGGATGCCCAATGGAACTGAAACAACTTGGAGTACAACTTCCTAAGTACAAAAAGACAATAATTCAGCAAAAAGCACAAAAAATAGATCCTGGACTCTCTACTCCTCCAGGAGTGGCTCTTATCTTCTGAAGAATCAGCATACAGTCTTTTCAAGGAGCCCTTGGTCCCCTTAAATAAACCTCTTCAGACCCCAGATGAAATTCTCCTCATCCACCTGGCTGTCATGAAGAATATGCCAGGACAAGGAATTCCGAGACACATAGGAATGCTGTTTCAGGGAGAACTAGTTGGGCATTGCACCTGACTGTCCTCTCCCTTGTAGGCTCCAGGGGTGTAGAAGCACTCACACTGTCATGTTCCTGTAGCTTTAAAAGGTGAAGCTGCTTTCAGGCCTTACTCTGGGCTGGCTTCTTCCCTGCTGACAGGCTGCCCTCTCCTGTAAACTGTAGAACAGTGGAGGCCTTTTTCCAGCTCCCAGCCTGTAGGTAGACACCCCTCCTCTTTGGTCCTCTCCCAGGTTCCACATTAGTAGCATTTCCTTGCTCCATCTTCCACCTTACTTCCCTTCCTGGCCAGGCTCTGTCATATTTAAGGGCTGACCTAGCCACAATGCCATGCCTCCTGCCTGGGGATTGGCCAGATTCCACTAAGTATGCAGATCAGCCCCTCCTCACCCTGGCCTACTGGCTTCTAAAAACTTCTCCAAGTCTGTGGAGCAGTGATCTCCAAACTGCGGCCCATTGGCCAGATGCAGCCCTTTGATTGCTTTTATCAGGCCCTTTAGGCACTATTTCATCCTTTGATACCAACACTGATCCCCCACTTACACGAATGAAGGGGCACAATTTCTTCCAATGACACCAACAATGGGGCACAATTCCTCCCAATGACACTAATGATGGAGTCTAATGATATCAATGATGGGGAACAATTGCTCCCACTGACACCAAACAATGGGGCATTATTGTTTCCCACTGACGTCGGGACCTTTTCTACTCCCACTGGACACAGTGGGGTTTATTTACTAAAGCTGGAGAGTCCAAAATCAGACTCCCTTCTGCATAGTAACCAATCAGCTTCTAACCTCAGCTTGTTCAATGAAGCTTTGGCAATGAAACCTGGAAGCTGATTGGTTTCTATGCAGAAGGGAGTCTGATTTTGGACTCTCCAGCTTTAGTAAATAAACCCCAGTCTGTCTGAAGGGCAGTAAACTGGCCCTTTGTTTAGCATGTTTGGAGCAAGGGGATATACCAGAGAACTGACCTGTAGAGCCCTCTGGCTCCAACCTAAAGTAACCTTGCTGACTTACATGCACCAAAAAAAAACACCCCCCAAAAAACCTACCTACACTGGACGGAGTTACATTATGACCATATATTTGGATTATTGAAGGTCTCCGCAACACCTACTGACTACTAAAACACCATTTTTTGGTTAGACCGATCCTCCCACACTAACATCTCCATCCTCTGATAAATAGGACTACCCTTTGCAGAGTTCTTCTATAAGGAGTAAAGAAAAACCACTGAATTCTCCATTTTCTATAAGCAAAAGTCTGTTCAATTCTTCTTTGCTATTTGGTATTCTTGTGTAGTTTGCATTTAGGTAGGTTAGACTTCGATAAATAACTCTCTCATGATTTGGCCAAGATTGATTAGGGCTGAGGTTAACTCTGACATTGATTGGTTACCATTCTCTTCCTAGGTCAGTGCTATCTGTATGCGCTCGGCTTACCTAAATGGAAGAGGACAATTGCAAAGTCTTATCTGGAACACAGGGCTGTAGCAAGATGACATTCATTTAGTTAGTATTGTCAAGCCTGGGATCAAAGTGTGCCCAGCCGATAGCAGCCAAGACAGGGCAAAGCCATACATGCTTCTGCATAATTCACTGTCATTTACTCTTTCCTGTAATCCAGAGCTCAGTGTCTGTGATTGCCAAATCTCCATCTGTAGGAAAATACATCTAATGGATTCAAATTAAATCATGAAAAATTATCCACTAGCCCACATGGAAGAAAATATATTTGAAATATATTTGAAAAATATTCTCCCCATATATATTGACATATATTTGAAATGCTACAATTTTGGCCATATTCAATATATTAAAAAAAATAAATAAATAATGTATATATATATATATTATGTTGAAATGCGTTTTTATTACAAAATATATGACAAACATTTTTAAAATACATTTTCAAATATACTGTATATATTTAAAAAACATTTAACCTACATTATTGGAATGCATTTACAAATGTATGTAAAAATATATGTTAAAATGACTTTTTTAACATATATTTTAAAATAAAATATGAAATATGAAATAGTGAATAAATAGTGAAATAAAATCTGAAGCATATATATAAAAAAAATATATTTTTTAAAATATTTATCATATATATATATATATATATATATATATATATATATAGTATACTGTATGTTGAAATGCGTTTTTATTACAAAATATATGAAAGATATTTTGAAAAATACACAGAGAAGCAAGGTGGCAACCTATATGGAAGAAAAATATATTTTAAATATGTTTTAAAAATATTCTTCCCAAATATATTGACATATTTGAAATGCTACAATTGCGGCCATATTCAATATATTTCAAATATATATTTATATATAAATATATATATATATATATATATATATATATATATCGTATGTTGAAGTGCATTTTTATTACAAACTAAATGTAAAATATTTTTAAAAATACATTTCAAATATACTGTATGTCTTTAAAACTACCAATCTACATTTTTGGAATGCATTTAAAAATATATGTAAAAATATATATAAAAATTACCTTTTATATGTTAAAAAAAATCTGAAGTATATTTTAAAAACATATTTTTAAATGCTGTCAGCATTAGGAGAGGACTGCCGATAACTGCATGTTTATATGCGATCAGCTGTGATTGGACACAGCTGATCACATGATAGAGCCGACATCATCGGCTATTTACTCTGATCGGTGATCCACTGTGTCCCAGTCATATGACGTCCTCCCAGAACGAGAGTACCGCCTCCCACCTGTCATTTCTTTCTATGGCGGGCAGGAGGCGGTTAAAGTATTATTTTTGCATTCAGTGTTTTTGAGCACAATAAACACCCCCCAGTAAATTATTCTTACCCCAGAACTTACAATTTACAGCTTTCAGGCCCAATTCACACCTGAGCGTAGTGTTTTTGTGCATTTTTTTGCATGTTTTGTTTTACTCAGGCGGTTTCAGGCTTTTTGATTTCTGTCCTTTTTGCATTAGCCAATAGCGAAAAATTTCATCTGTGACATCCGGTTTTGCCATGCCAGAAAAAAGCTCTTGGTCATACGACAAAAAACGCCCTAAAGCACATGGAAACGCACAATTTGCGCATTTCTATGTATTTCTATGGGATTGAAAATGCACTGAACGGAACTACAAAAGTAGCTCCAAAACCTTTTTGAGCTTCAGGAGTTCTGCTTCAGGTGACTTGGAGTAGAGATGTGAACCATCTCCATAGAGTAATATTCATGCTACAAAATTCTCAGGCGTGAATGGGGCCTCAATGTTGCTGGTTCATGCTATCTCAGTGCTGCTTTCCTGAACTTCCACTTTTTTTACAGGATACTAAACCTTGGATCCTGCGTTCACTATATCTGGTCTCCCCGGACCCTGCATTCACTATATCCGGTCTCCCCGGACCCTGCATTCACTATATCTGGTCTCCCAGGACCCTGCATTCACTATATCCGGTCTCCCAGGACCCTGCATTCACTATATCCGGTCTCCCAGGACCCTGTATTCACTATATCCGGTCTCCCCGGACCCTGCATTCACTATATCTGGTCTCCCAGGACCCTGCATTCACTATATCTGGTCTCCCACAGTACACACAACATGGAGATGCAATTATTTTAGTAAATATAAGCCGCTAAATACCTTTTCTCATCAGCAGTTAGAGCGGTCTTGTGACTTTTTATCAGTGTTCAGCAGAGCACTGGTTAAAGCTTGTAGGATGCAGGGGCAGACTGACCATTGGGGAACTCGGGCACTGCCCAAGGGCCCAAGGTCAGTAGGGGGCCCCATGAGATGTCCCTGGTACCTTTCATAGGCTTTTTTGGGTGTGGTTTGAGTGTGGGCAAGGACACAGGGGCCCAGGGGCGGACTGACCATTTGGGAACTTGGGCACTGCCCGAGGGTCCGGGGTCAGTAGTGGGCCCCATGAGATGCCCCTGGTACCTTTATCATAGGCTTTTTTGAGTTTGGGCAAGGACACAGGGGCCCCATGATCCCCTATTGCTCGGGGGCCCCATGAGTTGTCAGTCTGCCCCTGCAGGAGCCCCATGATCCCCTATTGCCCGGGGGCCCCATGAGTTGTCAGTCCGCCCCTGGTGGGAGGAGTTTTCATTCTCCCCTATGAGGCTGCAGGAACCCTGACCCTCTGTCTGGACAGTGCTGACTTGCCCTCTGCTGATCACATGCACTGTCCCAAGAAAAAAAAGCAATACACACCAAACTGAGCATGTGCCCCCAAAGCTCTGTTCTATCAGCAGATAGATTGAGGACTGTGAAAGAAGGGCCAGAGAAGACAGGATCAAACATCCTTTTTGCACAATGCAGAGAATTAACCCCCTTAGATTCCACAGTGAGTATAACAAGCATGCTTTACTGCATATACAGACTGATTTTACTGTTGTGGGTTTAGTGACACTTTAAGCAAAGCTTGATAACCAGATTCCCAGATCACGACTAGGTGAAGGATTTACAAATTTATACATGAAGTACAATAATAAAAATATGGATCAGCAGCCAAAAAAAACTGTGAAAGTCTAATCAAAAAATTAGTTTCAGGAAAATGTTACAGTAACTTCTGAAAACGTGAATAACTTACTGAAAATACATTTTAATGTATTAATGAAGGGCAAGACGGGATTAGTATACTCATCCGTGGGAATCCGTGAGACCAAAATATCTCCAGCCCACCAACCCTTAATCATCCATTTATTCATCTAGATGAATCTGAGCCCCCATTGCTATGGAGGCAGCCAAGCATCTCACTTCTCAAAGGGCAACAGTCACAATTGTCTTTGTATGGCACTTGTTTTTAGATATGTTATCTGGGGATGTCTTACATAGTTACATAGTTAGTCTGGCTGAAAAAAGACAAACGTCCATCCAGTTCAACCACAGAAAAAAAAAGTTATAATCCTACTCCCACAGTTGATCCAGAGGAAGGCAAAACAAAACCCAGCAAAGCATGATCCAATTTTCTCCTGCTGGAAAAAAAATTCCTTCCTGATCCCCCGAGAGGCAATCGGATATTCCCTGGATCAACTTGCAGCATCCAACATCTATAGACATGAAATAGATCCTATCTAAGAAGGCCTTGGTCTCTTTATTCCTGACGGTTGGGTGAAGGGTAACTTGGGAAGTTTTAGGTGCTTATTGGTGATGGTTGTGACCTTCAGGTGCTCCAAATGAGTTGTGCCTACTATCTTGCCCAGCAGGTGCACTATAGTTGGGGGGGAGTGGGGGGTTGAGTTCTTATTCCGCTTAAGCCCCCTTAAAGAATAAGTAGAACCAAACTTCTTTTGGCCCTACTCTTCCTGTGGGTCACAGGGGTGCATTTGGTTCTGCACTCCTGTGGCCCGGGCTGTTGACAGACATCACTCACCCAGTCCAGAATCTAGAGGGATCCCAAATGTAACCACTGCAACTTCGAGAGGTTTTACCCCCTTCATGGACTGAAAACACTAACTCTCCAGCACCTTAAAGAGGTCAATGCCAGGAAAAAGCCAGGGAATCCAATGTAGTGATAGCCTTAGGATACAATCTTGGTGATGCAGCCCCTCTCAGACTGGGAGATCAACCAAAACTGGAAAAGAAGCACACAGGTGAAAGTACAGAGAAGGGCAACCAAACTGATACAAGGCATGGAGGAGATCAGCTATGAGGAAAGATTAGAGGAACTGAATTTATTCTCTTTTGAGAAGAGGAGATTAAGGGGGGATATGATCACCATGTATAATACATAAGGGGGGATATGATCTCCATGTATAATACATAAGGGGGGATATGATCTCCATGTATAATACATAAGGGGGGATATGATCTCCATGTATAATACATAAGGGGGGATATGATCTCCATGTATAATACATAAGGGGGGATATGATCTCCATGTATAATACATAAGGGGGGATATGATCTCCATGTATAATACATAAGGGGGGATATGATCTCCATGTATAATACATAAGGGGGGATATGATCACCATGTATAATACATAAGGGGGGATATGATCTCCATGTATAATACATAAGGGGGGATATGACCACCATGTATAATACATAAGGGGGGATATGATCTCCATGTATAATACATAAGGGGGGATATGATCTCCATGTATAATACATAAGGGGGGATATGATCACCATGTATAATACATAAGGGGAGATATGATCTCCATGTATAATACATAAGGGGGGGATATGATCTCCATGTATAATACATAAGGGGGGATATGATCTCCATGTATAATACATAAGGGGGATATGATCTCCATGTATAATACATAAGGGGGGTATGATCTCCATGTATAATACATAAGGGGGGATATGATCTCCATGTATAAATACATCAGTGGTTCATATAGTGAACTCGGTGTAGAGTTATTCACCCTGAGGTCATCACAGAGGACAAGGGGGCACTCTTTACGTCTGGAGGAAAAGAAATTTAATCTCCAAACACGGAAAGGTTTCTTCACAGTAAGAGCTGTGAGAATGTGGAATAGACTCCCTCAAGAGTTGGTTCTAGCCAGCTCAGTGGATTGCTTTAAAAAAGTCCTGGATTCTTTCTTGGATACACAGAATCTAACTGGATACTAACATTTATAGGTAAAGTTGATCCAGGGAATATCCGATTGCCTCTCGGGGGATCAGGAAGGAATTTTTTTCCCTTCAGGAGCAAGTTGAATCATTGCTGAGTTTTTCTTGCCTTCCTCTGGATCAACTGTGGGTATAGGATTATAACTTTTTTTTTTTTAATGGTTTAACTGGATGGACTTTTGCCTTTTTTTAGCCAGACTAACTATGTAACTATTTATCAGTGGTGCAAACACCTAGTGCATTATCCAACGTTTATTAAAAATTTTTAAAAAGACACAAAACATATTCACAAAATGAAGTACATGAAAAAGCCTATAAAGCCACAGGGATGGCCCAAAGTGGTGGACCTACTGACACGTTTCGGGGATGTGTCCCCTTCCTCAGAGCTGAGGAAGGGGACACGTCTCCAAAATGCATCAGTAGGCCGACCACATCAGTAGTCGGACATTCTGCCACCACTTTAGGCCATCCCTGAGGCTTTATAGGCCTTTTCATGTACTTCATTTTGTGAATATGTTTTGTGTCTTTTTAAAAATTTTTAATAAACGTTGGATAATGCACTAGGTGTTTGCGCCAACTGTGTGCTTCTGTTCATTTACTCCCTTCATGACCAGGTGATTTTTTGCTATTTAGGGCTGTACTACTTTAAAGTGTTACTAAACCCACAACAGTACAATCAGTCTGTAGATGCAGTAAAGCATGCTTGTTATACTCACTGTGGAACCTAAAGAGTTAATCACCTGCAGTCTTTAAAAATGCTGTTTGATCCTGGCTCCTCTGATCCTCCCTTCTTCCTGTGTCCCCCCTTTATCTCGTGATAAGACATATTGTGTGCAGACACTCTGCACATGCTCAGTTTAGCATGTATTGCTAGTGAGGGTTTGTTTTTTTTCTTGGGAGGGTGCATGTGATCAGCACAGGGCCAATCCACACTGTCCAGACAGAGGTCAGGGGTTTTGCATCCTCCTAGAGCAGAATGGAAACTCCTCCTTTAAGCTTTTACCAGTTCTCTGCTGGACACAAGTCTGATATATACTGCTGATGAGAAAAGGTATTTAGCAGTTTATATTTATGAAAATAATTGCACTTCCATGTTCTGTGTACTATGGGAGAGCAGATATAGTGAATGCAGGGTCCGGGGAGACCAGATATAGTGAATGCAGGGTCCTGGGAGCCCAGATATAGTGAATGCAGGGTCCAGGGAGACCGGATATATAGTGAATGCAGGGTCCTGGGAGACCAGGTATAGTGAATGCAGGGTCCGGGGAGACCAGATATAGTGAATGCAGGGTCCAGGGAGAGTGGATATAGTGAATGCAGGGTCCTGGGAGACCAGATATAGTGAATGCAGGGTCCGGAGAGACCAGATATAGTGAATGCAGGGTCCGGAGAGACCAGGTATAGTGAATGCAGGGTCCAGGGAGACCGGATATAGTGAATGCAGGGTCCAGGGAGAGCGGATAGAGTGAATGCGGGGTCCTGGGAGACCAGATATAGGGAATGCAGGGTCCGGGGAGAGCGGATTTAGTGAATGCAGGGTCCTGGGAGAGCGGATATAGTGAATACAGGGTCCGGGGAGACCAGATATAGTGAATGCAGGGTCCGGGGAGACCGGATATAGTGAATGCAGGGTCCGGGGAGACCAGATATAGTGAATGCAGGATCCGGGGAGACCAGATATAGTAAATGCAGGGTCCGGGGAGACCAGATATAGTGAATGCAGGGTCCTGGGAGACCAGATATAGTGAATGCAGGGTCCGGGGAGACCAGATATAGTGAATGCAGGGTCCGGGGAGACCAGATATAGTGAATGCAGGGTCCAGGGAGACCAGATATAGTGAATGCAGGGTCCGGGGAGACCAGATATAGTGAATGCAGGGTCCAGGGAGACCAGATATAGTGAATGCAGGGTCCGGGGAGACCAGATATAGTGAATGCAGGGTCCTGGGAGACCAAATATAGTGAATGCAGGGTCCGGGGAGACCAGATATAGTGAATGCAGGGTCCGGGGAGACCAGATATAGTGAATGCAGGGTCCTGGGAGACCAGATATAGTGAATGCAGGGTCCTGGGAGACCAGATATAGTGAATACTGGGTTTGGGGAGAGCAGATATAGTGAATGCAGGGTCCAGGGAGACCGGATATAGTGAATGCAGGGTACAGGGTATAGTATCACTTTAACTGATATTTGTGCAGTCATGCAACACTATACCCAAACAAATTTATATCTTTTTTTCACACAAATGGAGCTTTTTTTGATGATATTTGATCACCACTGGGTTTTTTTTTATTTTTAATTATATAAACGTAAAAAGTCCAAACATTTTGAAAAAAAAATATTTTTTACTTTCTGCCATAAAACATATCCACAAAATCCCAATGAGTGTATATTGATTGGTTTGCGTGAAAGTTATAGTGTCTACAAACGATGGTATATATACTAGAATTTTTTGTTGTTGTTGGTGATCAACAACTTACAGTGAGACTGTGATAGTGCAGTGGGCGATCTGACACTAACTGACACTGGGTGGGAGCTGACTAACTGCCACTGACATCATTAGTGACAGTAATATAGTGATCAGTGATAATACTAAACACTGTTACTGTACTAATGACACTGGCTGGGAAGGGGTTAACATCTCAAGGGGTTAAATGTTTGCCTAACCAGTGTTAATGTGTCCAATGTTTGCTGCTTTTTACTAAATATGCAAAAAGATGTTTACATCCGCTCACCCATAGACATGCACTGGCACTCAGTCTGGGTCCATCTGATAAACCAACAGACCAGGGGCGGACTGACAACTCATGGGGCCCCCAGGCAATAGGAAATAATGGGGCCCCTGTGTCCTGAACTTACACTCACACCCAAAAAAGTCTATGAAAGGTACCAGGCACTGAGTCTGGGTCCATCTGATAAACCAACAGACCAGGGGCGGACTGACAACTCATGGGGCCCCCAGCCAATAGGAAATAATGGGGCCCCTGCAGGGGACTGACCATTTGGAAACTCGGGCACTGCCCGAGGGCCCGGGGTCAGTAGGGGGCCCCATGAGATGCCCCTAGTACCTTTTTCATAGGCTTTTTAGAGTTTGGGCAAGGACACAGGGGCCCCATGATCCCCTATTGCCCGGGGGCCCCATGAGTTGTCAGTCCGCCCCTGGGCCCCTGTGTCCTCAACCCATACTCACACCCAAAAAAGCCTATGAAAGGTATCAGGGGCATCTCATGAGGCCCTCTACTGACCCCGGGCCCTCGGGAATGGTCAGTCCACCCCTGCAACAGACAGATCCACGCTGAAGCTCATGTGAATGGAGCCGAAGGCTAGTCATTTCCATTTCCAAGATTTTCAGATCTTCAAAACCATTTTTATTTGTATCATCTAGGGTGCTGTTGAGCCTGTTATTGACCTTCAAATTATCTATCCTGTTTTTAACTCCAGTAAATAGATTAAGTTGTTTGTTCCAGCTCCCTTCCCCAGCATTTGCAAAGTATGATGAGTAAGCACATGCTGTTTTTTTCAGTCAATTGAGGAAAGCGTTCCTTTCTTAACCGCTTAAGGACTTCCCTATAGCAGATATACTGGCACAGGGCGGCACCTATGCGCAGGATCACGTATATCATGACATATACAGTGAGGAACAGAAGTATTTGAACCCTGCGATTTTGCAAGTTCTCTCATTTAATAATCATGGAGGGGTCTGAAATTCACATTGTAGGTGCATTCCCACTCTGAGAGACAGAACTTAAAAAAAAAATTCAGGAATCACATTGTATGATTTTTAAAGAATTTATTTGTCTTGCACTGCTGAACATAAGTATTTGAACACCTGAGAAACAGCAAGAATTCTGGCTCTCAAAGACCTGTTACTGTGTCTTTAAAAAGTCCACCTCTACTCCACTCATTAATCTAACTTAGTAGCACCTGTCTGAGCTCTTTAAAGACATCTGTCCACCCCACAGTCAGTCACACGCCAACTACTACCATGGGCAAGACCAAAGAGCTGTCAAAAGACACCAGAGACAAAATTGTGGACCTCCACAAGGCTAGAAAGGGCTACAGGGCAATTGCCAAGCAGCTTGGTCAAAATAGATCAACTGTTGGAGCAATTGTTAGAAAATGGAAGAGGCTAAAGAAACTGTCAGTCTCCCTCGGACTGGGGCTCCATGCAAGATCTCACCTCGTGGGGTATCACTGATGATAAGAAAGGTGAGGAATCAGCCCAGAACTACAAGGGAGGAGCTGGTCAATGACATGAAGAGAGCTGGAACCACAGTTTCAAAGGTCACTGTCGGTAGAACACTACGCCGTCATGGTTTCAAATCATGCATTGCACGGAAGGTTCCCCTGCTCAAGTCATCACATGTCCAGGCCCATCTGAAGTTTGCCAATGACCATCTGGATGATCCAGAGGAGGCATGAGAGAAAGTCATGTGGTCAGATGAGACCAAAGTAGAACTTTTTGGTCTAAGCTTCACTCGTCATATTTGGAGGAAAAAGAAGGATGAGTTGCATCCCAAGAACACCATCCCTACTGTGAAGCATGGGGGTGGTAACATTATGCTTTGGGGGTGCTTTTCTGTGAAGGGGACAGGACGACTGCACTGTATTAGGGAGAGGATGAATGGGGCCATTTATTGTGAGAGGGCACATTGTTAGTGCCGCCTTAGCTGGTGCCTCTGTGACTGAAGTTGCCAATGTATTTGCCGTGTTGCAAGGTTCAGCATCAAAGGTTATGACGGCGTATACCATTTTCAGGAAAACGCCGTTTGATTAACCTAAGTGCAGGCAACATGGTCAACTGACTGAAAGAGACAGAAGGACATTGTGTAGGATTGTGACCCGGAATAAGAAAACAACTGCTGCAAAAGTGACTGCAGAGCTCAATCTCTGTCCTGTGAAGACTGAGACTGAGCTCTGAAGTCACTTTTTCAGCAGTTGTTTTTTTCCATGCAGAAAATGACAAAAGTGACATCACTTTCACACCTGAAAATCATGTAGTATTTCCATTTTTTTGCCCAACCCCCTGTGATATCCCTCCCCCATTGTGTTTGGCTGGTTAGTGGGTAGGGAGTAGGAGGGAGGGAGTGGGATGTCATCTACCACTGTGTATACACCCACATGTGTGACTATATAGTCACATGAACTGCTCAGATGTGATAGGGAGGAAATGTTCAGCAAAGAAATTCACTGAAAACTGAGCATGTGCAGTAGCCAGGGGTGGACTGACCATTCGGGCCCAGGGTCAGTAGGGGGCCCCATGAGATGCCCCTGGTACCTTTTATAGACTTTTTTGGGTGTGGTTTGAGTGTTGGTGAGGACACAGGGGCCCCATGATCCCCTATTGCCCGGGGGCCCCATGAGTTGCCCCTGGTAGCTGTAGTGTGCTCTGCAAAATCCCCAACTGCAGTGGGGACATGGACAGGAGGGGGAGATAGAGAACAGAAGGATCAACCAGGTTTTTTGCTGAATACAGAAAATGAATCTCATAGTGCCTGAGTGAGTATAAACAGCATGTAATACAGCATGTATTGGTAATTTTTTGTGATATGTGTTTAATGGCACTTTAAGTTATGTCTATTTGACATTTAATTTTCTACTGTAGTCACCTCTTGAAGGATACAGCACAAGCACCTTCAATTTACAGCTACCATACGATTTATTATTGTTGTATTTTGTTGCATTTGGCCTTGAAAATGCACATAATTCCTTATGTGGCAAGCACAATGTGCAAGGGTATATATACACAGGTGTACCTCGGTTTACGAACGCCTCAGTTGACGTAATTTTCAGTTTATGAATGAAAATACATTGAAAATAATGGCTCGGTTTACTAATTTTTTTCGCAATACGAACAGATTAATTGGTTTTCAATGCATTTACAATTTTTTTTTAAATCATGTCCCTGTACAGTATTTATGCCTTTAAAGTGCACTTTATAAAGAGTTTTGAACAGATAACCCTTTTTTTTCCTTTTTTTCTGACCTCCGGAACGGGTTAATTGGTTTTCAATGCATTTACGAAATGTTTTTTGGTTTACAAACGATTTTATTTTTCAAGAAATAGACTGTAAAGTGACATTACACTTTAAACGCTTTGTTACGCTTCAAACGGTGTGTAAAACAGTAACAAGGCACAATTGAAGTGTACATTTCAAACATATAGAGTAAAGAAAATGTAAAGAGAAAAGAAGAAGAGAGAATAGAGTTTAACCACTTGCCGTCCGCCTGCTGTTTATAAACGGCAGGGCGGTGGCAGTCTAGGGGTGGGTTGCCGTTCATAAACGGCACCCGCCTTTTCTAGCTGTGTGCGCTCCTCCGGACACAGTGAAACACCGATCGTCAGACGGGACCTCTGTACGAGGTCCCGATCATGTGATCACTGATTGGCCAATCAGTGATCACATGCAAAGTAGTAAGCAAGATGTCACTTGTGACATCATTGCTTACTACTAGTGAAATCTGTGAATGATCACAGAGGTCACATGGTACAAGGCTATTCACAACAGCCTTGTACCATGTGACAAGCTGTGACCAATCACAGCTCACTCAGTACTTCTCAATGACTGCAAGAATGCAGACAAAGAGAAAGAGAAATGATTGCTTTTACATCCTATATGGGTGTAAAAGCAATCAGTGTAAAAAAAAAAAAAAATCTTCATCACCCCTCACAAGTAGTACAGTGTCACCATGGTGACACTGTACTGCTAGGGTGACAGTATGTAAAAAAAAATAAAAAATAATAATATAAAAAAATAAAATAAAAATGTAAAACAAAATGTTTAAGAATTATAATTTTTGGTTATAAACTAATTTGGATTTTTTTTTTTACTAAAAAAATAACGGAATAAATTTTGGCCAAGATCTATGATGAAATATTATTTATTTGCAAAATTTTATTTAAAAAAACACTTTTTTTCAAAATTTTTGGACTTCTTCATTTACATAGCAAAAAAAATAAAAATCCCAGCGGTGAATAAATACCACCAAAATAAAGCTTTATCTGTCTCAAAAAAATGGTAAAAAATTCATATGGGTACAGTATTGCATGACCGCGCAATTGTCATTCAAAGTGTGATAGCGCTGAATGCTGAAAATTGCCCTGGACAGGAAGGGGGTAAAAGTGTCCGGACAGGAAATGGTTAAGTACATGAGCAATATAAATAAAGAGGTAGGCAGAGTTATACATCTACCAACAGAGTAAGCCAATTAACCCAAATAAGGATTGCCCATAGTCATGTAGTAAATGTCTATGAGTTCTCCAAATTTCCCATTTTCTATCAAATGAGTGCATCTTGTCCAGTAAAGTATAATGAATTATTTCCATGAGCATCACAGCATCAACTCTATGTAGAACAGAGGCCAATGGTACTGCGATAGATTTCCAGTGTGGGGCGATAGACCATACGGTGGATACAGGGGCGGACTGACAACTCATGGGGCCCTCGGGCAATAGGGGATCATGGGGCCCCTGTGTCCTTGCCCAAACTCAAAAAAGCCTATGAAAAAGGTACCAGGGGCATCTCATGGGGCCCCCTACTGACCCTGGGCCCTCAGGCAGTGCCAAAGTTTCCAAATGGTTAGTCCGCCCCTGTGGATATACAAATAGTATGGAGTAGCCTCATACCCTCAGTCTGAACCTCCGGAATATGAGCTCCCAATAGGCAGGACTGCATAGACAGATGTACCGGGGCACCCACCAGTGCAGAAGCTACCTCGGAGATCCAAGGAGAGGACTGGGCAAGCCCAGAATGTATGCACCAGAGTACCGGTAAGGCCACAGCCCCGGAAGCATAGATGGGACGTCCGTGGATACAGGATGTGTAGTCTAGACAGGGTATAATACCATCTGGTTAATACCTTGAGGGCTGTCTCATGGACAGAGAGGGATCTGGAGCTCTTACGTTTGTTATCCACCATGGAATCCCAATCCTCATCCAAAAAGATGATACCACTATCAGCTTCCCATTTTTGTCTATATAGAGGGGATGTGGGAAAGGAACTACCCAGTAATTGGTGATGCAAATTAGAGATAAGACCCTTGCCCCGAGGAGAGTCACGGCTAATTCGTTCAAAGAACGAAATCGGAGATGAAGGTATAAAACCAAAATGCGAATTAAAAAAAATATCTAATCTGTTGATAACGATAATATTCACGAAGCGGGATATCAAAAAGTATGCGTAGCATCTCAAAGGTGATACAAGATGTTCCTCTTTGAAAGTCAGATAACCTGATAAAGGATCTATCATACCACCAACGGAACGCCTGCGGATAGGAAAATGCCGTAATAAAATTCGGGTCACTAAAAAATTATGCACCTGGAGAGACAGAGGAGACCAGATTTAATTTAAGTTTATATCGGGACCAAAGCATCAATGATTGGGCAACAATGGAATTATGAATACTTAATGAGCGAGGAGGGATTTTGGACCACAATATGCCTGGTAAGTAAAATGGACGTATAGATTGAGATTCAAATCTGATCCACGGGATCTGGGAATCATTATTATTATTATTATTATACAGGATTTATATAGCGCCAACAGTTTGCTCAGTGCTGTACAATATAATGGGAGACAGTACACGAGACTGCACAGTAACAATACAATACAATACACGAGGGGTTCGGGGGCCCTGCTCCTTGGAGCTTATAATCTAGGAGGGAGGGGAGAGTGGTACAGGAGGAAATATCTGTGGCGGATGGAGTGGTGGGAAGAGCGAAGGAGATCAGCAATTAGGTGAGGACGGGGTAGGCTTCTCTGAAGAGATGGGTTTTCAGGGTGCGCCTAAAGGTGAGGAGGGTAGGTGACAGTCTGATGGATTGGGGTAGTGAGTTCCAGAGGATGGGGGAAGCCCTGGAGAAGTCCTGGAGACGGGCATGGGAGGAGGAGACCAGGGAACTAGAGAGTAGGAGGTCTTGTGAGGAGCGGAGAGTGCGTTTTCGGTGGTAGATGGATATCAGGTCGGTGATGTAGTTTGGGGCAGTGTTATGAACAGCTTTCTACTTCAATGTTAATAATTTGAATTTTATGCGTTGGGCAATCGGAAGTCAGTGGAGGGATTGGCAGAGGGGGGTGGCGGATACAGAGCGGTTAGTAAGGTGGATTAGTCTGGCCGCAGAATTCAGGATAGACTGAAGCGGGGATAGCCTGTGTTGAGGTAGGCCGGCGAGGAGGGAGTTGCAGTAGTCAAGTCATGATATAATAAGGGAGTGAATGAGTTGCTTTGTAGTTTCTGGAGTTAGGAACGGACGTATTTTGGAGATGTTGCTATTAACAAATTAATAGTCGATCATTGTTATAATTGTGCAAAATGGGCCAATAGGTAGTATAGCCAAAAATTGGGAAGGCCAAGGCCTCCCGTCCGTTGCGACCGGTATAGGACCGATGAAGTAAAGCGGGGACATTTGTTTTGACCAGATAAAATTATTAATCATCCGTTGAAAGCGACCTAGGAACATTTTCGAGACAGTGATTGTGAGTCCTCTAAATTAATAAAGTAATTTAGGCAAGATATTCATTTTGACTGCCGTGACTCTGCCCAAGAATGAGATAGGGTAACCATGCCAGATTTTTAATAGAGTAGAGAGGAGCGACACACATGGTGGGTAATTAGCAGCAAATATTTGTGAGTATCTGGGAGTAAGGTTAATACCTAAGTAGGAAATCTGATCTGTGGCCCAACGAAATGGAAAAGAATTACGGAGAGATGCACTCAGGAAATCAGGAACATTGATAGGCATAACTATTGATTTAGTAAAATTTACAGTAAGACCTGACACTATAGCAAAGTCATTCAGTCCTCTGCATAAATTAGGCAATAAAATTAACAGTTTGGTGAGGAAAAGCATAACATCATCAGCATACATGCATATTACGAAATTTTTCTAATCATGTCCCTTTATGCCTTTAAAGTGCACTTTATAAAGAGTTTCGAACAGGTAAAACTTTTTTTTTACTTTTTTACGACCTCCGGAACGGATTAATTGGTTTTAAATGCATTCTTATGGGAAACTGCGTTTCGGTTTAGGAATTATTCGCAGTACGAGTCCCACAGAATGAATTAAATTCATGCCTGTATGTGTATATACAGTATATATATATATACAGTGAAGGAAATAAGTATTTGCTCCCCTGCTGATTTTGAATGTTTGCCCACTCACAAAGAAATGATCAGTCTAAAAATTGAATGTTCGGTGTATTGTAACACTGAGAGACAGAATAGCAACAAAAAATTCAAAAGAAATGCATGTCTAAAAAATGATGCACTGATTTGCATGTTCATGAGGGAAATAAGTATTTGATCCCCTATCATTCAGCAGGATTTCTGGCTACCAGGTGTCTTTCATACAGGTAACAAGTTGAGATTAGAAGCAGCCTCTTAAAGGGAGTGCTGCTAATCTCATTGTGTTACCTGTATAAAAGACACCTGTCCACAGGAGCAATCAAACAATCAGATTCCAAACTTTCCACCATGGCAAAGACCAAAGAGCTGCCCAAGGATGTCAGGGACAAGATTGTAGACCTACACAAGGCTGGACTGGGCTACCAAACTATCGCCAAGCAGCTTGGTGAGAAGGATGACAACAGTTGGTGCAATCATTCGCAAATGGAAGAAACACAAAACAACTGTCAGTCTCCCTAGGTCTGGTGCACCATGCAAGATCTCATCTCGTGGAGTGTCAATGATCATGAGAACAGTGAGGAATCATCCCAGAACTACACGTGAGGATCTTGTCAATGATCTCCAGGCAGCTGGGACCACAGTCACCAAGAACACACTACGCCAACAAGGACTGAAATCCTGCAGTGCCCGCAAGGTCCCTCTGCTCAAGAAAGCACATGTCCAGGCTCGTCTGAAGTTTGCCACTGAACATCTGAATGATGCAGAGGAGGACTGTTTGAAAATGTTGTGGTCAGATGAGACCACAATCAAGCTCATTGGCATCAACTCAACTCACCGTATCTGGAGGAGGAGGAAGGCTTCCTATGACCCCAAGAACACCATCCCAACTGTCAAACATGGTGGTGGAAACATTCTACTTTGGGGGTGTTTTTCTGCTAAGGGGACAGGACAACTGCACGGCATCAAAGGGACGATGGATGGGGCAATGTACCATCAAATCTTGGGTGAGAACCTTCTTCCCTCAGCCAGGGCATTGAAAATGGGTCGTGGATGGGTGTCATTCCATGGCAATGACCCAAAACACACAGCCAAGGAAACAAAGGAGTGGCTCAAAAAGAAGCACATTAAGTCCTGGAGTGGCCTAGCCAGCCACCAAACCTTAAAGACTTGGAGAGGATCTGCCAAGAGGAGTGGGCCAAAATCCCTCCTGAGATGTGTGCAAACCTGGTGGCCAACTACAGGAAACATCTGACCTCTGTGATTGCCAACAAGGGATTTGCCACCAAGTACTAAGTCATGTTTTGTGAAGGGGATCAAATACTTATTTCCCTCATGAACATGCAAATCAGTGCATCATTTGTTAGACATGCATTTCTGCTGAATTTTTTGTTGCTATTCTGTCTCTCAGTGTTACAATACACCTACCATTCTTTTTTTTTTTTTTAATTTAAATATTTATTCGTTTTTCATATTATTACAAAAATTCCATAAGAAGAGACACAAAACATATAAATAATCAATACATTTCTACTTTGCCCCCTTCTAATTACCTCTTTTCTTTCCCTCCCCTCCCAACCCACCTCTACCCCCCCACCCCCTCCCTCCCCTCTGCAAGATCTCCAATCTCTCAAGACCCAATAACTTTAAATAATTTCCTAGTTTAAAATTTTCTATATTTCTCTTTCATTCCTGATTTTTCCCATTTTTCCCATCGCGAATAGTATATTTCCAACCTGTCTTCCTGCATATAGTATGATTTTTCCATTCTGCTAATCTGGTTTACCCTATTAATCCAATCCTCCTCCATCGGCACCTCTGTCTTCCGCCAAAACTTAGTTATCAACCCTTTTGCAGCACTTAAGTAGTACCATACGCCTGATTCTTTATATTTATTTACTGTTGTCTCAACATTATGTAGGAGACACATGGTTGGGTCTAACCCTATGTCATTTCCAGTTATTATTTCTATTAATTTAACTATTGTCTTCCAGAAAACCTGAATTTTTGGACATTGCCACCATATGTGGAACACCGTGCCCTCCTCCCCACATCCTCTCCAACACATTTTTGAATTCTCCCCACTCATCTTGTGCTCAGTGCTCGGTGTAATATGCCATCGTGTCAGACATTTATAGTTAATCTCAACGTCTCTCATACTAACACTCTCGTGTACCAATCTAAATATCTTATTCTGTTGATCCTCATCTATCACCACCTCCATATCTCTTTCCCAATTTGTTATAAAAATTAACTTTGTGTCCGTGTCTAATTCTGTGAGGATCCTATAAATTTTTGTAACACCGTGTTTCCCATCCCTACGTGTTTCTAATAGCCTTTCAAACAAATTCCACTCCTTTTTTAATCGCAAGGGTTTTGGGAGATTTCCAATGAAACATTTTAATTGGTGATATTTCCACTCATCTATTCTATTAAACATATCCCCCCCCCTCTCTTTTAATTCTTTAAATGTTCTCAATTCCCCCTCTACCAATACATCTCTCAATTGGATATCTTCTTTTTTAAACCATCTCCCTGATATCTCATCCTTTCCTGGAGGAAAAAACTCCGTGTTTGCAAGTGGCATTAATATAGAGTTGAATTCCCATTTCATGTGTTTATGTAAATTATCCCATGTCCTTAAAACATTTAAAGTGAAAGTGCTTGTGTTTTCTTTAATTCTTCTATATTGTGCTGGGACCCATATCATCTTACTCAAACTAATTCCACTCAGTTCGTTTTCTATTTTTACCCAACTTTTTCCCTTATGGTTAAATGTCCAGTCATATATTCTCGCTAAAATTACTGCTTTATAATATCTCTTGACATCAGGTAGTCCCATTCCCCCTTTCTCTTTAGTCCTACTTAATGTTTCGTATGATATTCTTGGTTTTTTATTCCTCCATATATATCTTGTTAACATTCTTCTCATTATCTTAAAAAAACGCCTCTGGGAGTTTAATTGGGACCATTTGAAATCTATAGAGTATTTTAGGTATAATACTATTTTAACTAGGTTTATACGTCCTAACCATGATGGATTTCCTCCTTCTAATCTTTTTAATTCATCCTTAGTCTCGTTTATCAAAGAAATATAGTTTAATCTATACAGTTGTTTATATGAAGTAGCCAGTTTTATTCCTAGGTATTTTATATCTTTTTCTCTCCATATAAAGGGGAATTCTTTTTGTAACTTTTCTTTTTCGCTCTTTGGTATATTGATGTTCAGAATCTCTGTTTTTGTTGGGTTAATTTTTAGATTTGATAGTTCACCATACTCCTTCAGGGTCTTCATTATACTTGGTAATGTTATTCGGGGGTTGCCTACATAAAACAATAGGTTGTCCGCAAAGGCCGCTACCTTATGTTCTATATTTTCTATCTGAATTCTCTTTACCGCTCCACTATTCCTTATTATTGACAACAAGGGTTCCAGTGTCAAAACGTACAACAAGGGGGACAATGGGCAGCCCTGTCTTGTTCCATTGGACATCCCAATGGATTCCGACCTCTCCCCATTTACCGTAATGATTGCGGTGGGCTCCCTATATAATTTACCTATCCACTCCCGCATTCTCTCTCCGATCCCCAGCACTTCCAAGTTGTCCATCATAAAGCCCCAGTCCACTCTATCAAACGCCTTTTCGGCATCAATTGACAAGAGCACCACCGGGGCTTTTCCTTTTCTACTTTTCTGAATAAGCATTAAAGTTCTCAACCCGTTGTCTCTACCCTCTCTCCCTGGGACAAAGCCCACCTGATCTCCATGGATCCATTCAGGCATTAGTTCTTTCAGCCTGTTTGCTAGAACCTTTGCGTACAACTTGGTATCAGTGTTCAATAATGAAATTGGTCTATAGCTAGAGCACTGAGAAGGATCTTTTCCCTCCTTGTGAATGAGAACTACATGGGCCTGAAGGGATTCCCTCCTCCCCTCCATCCCACCTCCCAAGTCATTCATATACTTCTTCAGCTTCGGTAACAGTAATTCACTAAATTTTTTATAGTACTTAACTGTATAACCATCCGGGCCAGGGCTTTTCCCACCCCCTGTACTTCTTAATGCTGCTTCTATTTCTTCCTGGGAAATTTCCGCGTCCAAGGAATTCAATTGTGTTTCACTGAGCTTAGGTAGTCCCGCATTTTTTAAATATATCATCCTTTTTTCGTTAATACCTTCTCTAATTTCTTTTGGTGCACCTTGATGACTAATGTTATATAACTTTCTATAATACTCCGTGAATACTTTAATAATTTCTTTAGTTGAGTGGACCAACTCCCCCTTAGGACTTTTTATCTTTTCTATATAATTCCTGTTTTTCTTTTTATTCAGGGCTCTCATTAAGTATTTTCCTGGTCTATCTCCCCATCTATATCTTTCACTTAATACTTTGTTATATACTCTTCTCCTCTCCTCTTCCATCAGTCTCTCTAGCTCGTCTTTTTTATCCTTTAACTTCTGTCTTGTTTCTATTGTTATTTTCTTCTTATGTATCTGCTCCAAGTCCAGGATTTCCTTTAGGAGTCCACTAACCCTCTCTCTTCTTTCTTTTTTCTTCCTTGCTCCCATCGCAATCAAGATTCCTCTTATATATACCTTATGGCTTTCCCATACTGTAGCTGTCGATACTTCCTCTGTCTCATTCTCCTTGAAATATACTTTAATCTCTTCCCTGATCTTCTGCGCAATATCCTCATCCAAGAGAAGAGCCTCATTTAACCTCCATCCTAAGCCTCCCGTCCACCTTCTTCCCCATCCTATTTTCATTATGACAGGGGCATGATCCGAGAAAGTTCTTGTCTCTATTTCTATTTTAACCAACAGTTCAATGAGTTGATGATCTATCAAAAAGTAATCCAGTCTCGAGTATATCTCATGTGCATTAGAGAAGAAGGTATAGTCTCTGTCTTTCATATGCATTATTCTCCAGGAGTCCACCAGTTGGTACTCGTGGATCACCTTCTTCAAAGCTCTCAGAGACCTACCCCCCTCTCTCTGCACAAGGGAGGTTGCATCCTTTTGTGGGTCCATACAAAGATTTAAATCTCCTGCTATAATTAAACGCCCTTTTTTAAAATCAATCAATTTTTTCAGCAGACCCTTCAAAAAGATCTCCGGTTTTTTGTTGGGGCAATATATATTGGCTAGTGTACACTCAATTCCCTGTAGTTTACCTTTCAAAAATAGGAATCTCCCCTCCGGATCAGTCTTTCTCTCTTCCAGCTCAAATCTCATATTCTTTGCCAAGCCTATTGCCACCCCCTTTGCTCTTTTAATTGGAGAGTCAGCGTAATACCATGTTGGGTAATATTTAGATTTTAGTTTCACGTTTGACTCTATCTCAAAGTGTGTCTCCTGTAAAAATACCACTGACGTTGCCCTGTGATGTAACTCTTTAAACAACTTAAATCTTTTCCCAGGACAATTCAACCCATTCACATTATATGTTATAAACTGTATTTCTTCCATCCTTCATAAGTCTGTCTATCTTTCTTCTAAATCGTCTCTTCCTATTAGGCCCAGCTGTCTTGCAGAGTATTAGCCCCGTAACCCCTCCCCCCCTCCCTCCCACCCAACCCCTATCCCCCACCCCCCCTCTCTTATTTTCCCCCTACCCATTTTTAGGCTTATAAACTGCCTACAAATCATTTGTGGAACTGTTTCCACGGTTGATTTAAAATATTGGGCGTAAGCTCCGCCCATGGACGGCTCACCTCTCCTCCGACCTCCCCAGCTCCCCTTTCTCTATCAACGTGGCTCTCCAATACCTTTACTTCCCCCCTTTAACCGGAGCTTCCAGAGGGACCTCCACTTCTACAGGGGGGATACGAGAGGGGGTGAGGAGAAAAGAGAGAGAAGAAGAAAAGCATATATTTTACTTAATTCTCCCTCCCCCCTCCCCCCAACCCCAAGGCCTCCCTCCCCCTCCCCCCGACCCGCTGCCAGTCCTCCTTTCTTGCATTAACCGTATCTCCTTTTTCTTCTTCTTCCCACCCAGCTATCTCCATTCTTTGCAAGTCCAGTCTATCGCAAAACTCTCTCAGTTCGTCCGGGAATCTCAGATATGCTGTGACCCCATTTTTCCAGCCAATTAGAGATACTGAGGTACCCCATCTATATTGCACTTTCTGTTTTCTCATTTGCTCCAACAGGGGTTTCAGGGATCTCCTTCTCCTTAGAGTCTCTGATGTTAAGTCCGCAAAAATTTGAATAGTCCAATCTCTATACTTAATTAATGATCTTCCCTTGATCTTCTTCCAAATCTCATTTTTGACCCCAAATTTCTGGAACTGGACAACGATATCTCTCGATCTTTCCCTCTCAGTCTCTTGTTTAAACTTTCCTATTCTGAACACTCCGTCCAGTTCAATCACATCTGTTTCAGGTCTGTCTCTTATGGAGTTTAAGATTTTATTAACTAGTTCATATAATGTTTCCCCTTTTATAGACTCTGGAATTCCTCGCATCCTGAGATTACACCTTCTTTCTTTATTTTCTTGAATTTCCATCCTATAGAGCAATTTTTTCTGGGTTTTCTCCAAATGGGTTGTTTTTTTCCTTAGATTATCTATGGTTTGGGCCTGGGTTTTAACTTTCTCCTCTATTTCTTCCATTCTCGACAGCAAATGCCCTAAGTCGTTTCGAATAACTGTCATTTCATGTTTTATCATTTTCTCCAAACTTTGAAACATTTCTGTCATCTCCTTCTTATTCGGTATTTGTAGTTCACCATCAAGCTCTTTTTTTCCCAAGCCATCCTCTATTTGTTGGCTTCTACTGCTGTTCATACCCAATGACAATCTAGGACTATTTCCGGATCTAGTGTCCATTTCCCCTTTAGCACTGTCGCCTTGGGGCCTTTCTGGGGTAGTATTACCGTATGATGGAAATTTCCTTAGCGTGCCTGATTGAGACCCTTTGAGCCCTGCTCCCTTAGGACCTTTATTCTTCATATCCTCTATATATCTTTTGTCTTCTATATGCTCTAGATGGGGGTGTACCTCTCCTTTATGGTTTGTGCTCCAGACAGGTTTGCAGATTTTCCTTGTATTTTGCTCTCCTGGGACACCTGGGGCTTTTCTCTTCTAAACCCAGGGAATCCTCCTCTCTCCTCCTTGACCCCTTGATCCCCAATGTCACTCAGTAGTCCACTGCACAATAGACCCCCCAAAGCTCTCACTCACCCTTCTCTTCCCAAGACGGTGGCTCCAAGCATGAGTGGAGGGCCTTCACATCAGCTCTGTCCTGGGGGGGATTCCTCTGGTCTTCCCACGCTATGCCTCGTTTTTCCTCTCTGGGCTTCGTCCCAGGTATGCAGGGTGGGTCTCCTAATACTCCCGGGTCTCCCCGGATTGAACAGTCTACTGGCCGGGGGCCGCAGGCAACAGCAAGCCAGGAGACACGGCCAGTAACAAGCCGGAGGTTGTAGGCAGCAATAGGCCGGGGGTTATGGGCAACAGGGAGCCGGTAACAGTAAGCCGGCGTCTCCCTGTCTCATCAGGCGGCCGGCCGGCTTCTCCCAGAGATCCTCCGCGGTTGTATACACGCCCCCGCCGCGTGACCTCGCCTCCCAGCCGTCCGGATCCCTCTCTCACGAGGCGCCGGAGGAGCCGGCGCGTCACTGCAGCCTCCGTCCAGCTCCCATCTCCGTCTCTCCGGGCTCCATTCCAAGCTCTCCAGACTCCGGTGAGTCGTTCTCTAAGGGTCACTAGGGAGGTCGGGAAGCGGGACCTAGCCGAAAGCTAGTGCCGCTCGCTCCCCTCAGCCGCCATGTCCAGGCTCCACCCCATCAATCAGTCCCCTGATGACTGGTGTACTGACAGGTGACAATACACCTACCATTCGATCTTTAGACCGATCATTTCTTTGTGAGTGGGCAAACATTCAAAATCAGCAAGGGATCAAATACTTATTTCCTTCACTGTATGTATATATATATATATATATATATATATATATACATATATATATAAATTATAATATATAAATTATTTATAATAATTTATAATATATAAATTATATTTATACAGGGTGCAGCAACATAACTTCCTTTTTTGAAATGCGTGCCATTCAGGCTGTAGCGGCCATAGCGGGGCGGGAGTGGTCTCAGGCGACAGGCGTAGTTCTAAAGTTTTTGTTCTCTTCCAGGTCAGTCATCAGCATGCGTTGGAACAGTGAGCAGCGTGCGTTTGCCGTAGAGGCGTACTTTTCAAACGGATTTTCTGTGATCGCAACCCAACATGCCTTCCGACATTGCTTCAATGTAGCCCCGTTGGGCCGTGTACCAGACTGGAAATCAATTGTTACGTGGGTCACTACGTTCAGACAAACCGCGAGTACGACAAGACGAAGAGCTGGAGTCCCTCGACCCATCAGATCACCTGAGAACATCGAAGCAGTGAGAGCTTCAAACATGCGTCTGCCCTTGGACTTTCTGATCGTTCAGTGAGGCGAATTCTTCACGATGACCTTCATTATCATCCGTACAAGTTGGCGATTGTGCAGGAACTCTCCGAACGCAACTTCAATTCTCGGAGGAACGCATGTGAGGCAGTACTCGAAAATGTCCCTGAGGACGCAATTGTTTTTTACAGTGATGAAGCCCATTTTCACTTGACTGGAGAAAATGAGGCCACAGTGACAGTGAATTCAGACTGGTATGTGAACATGTTGGAGGAATTTGTTTTTCCACGACTTGATGAATTGGACTTAGGGGACATTTGGTTCCAACAGGACGGAGCAACGGCTCACACTTCAAGAGCATCAACGGCTGTTTTAAGCGAACACTTTCCGGAGCGCCTCATCTCAATAAGGGGCGATTTGGAGTGGCCAGCCCGCTCCCCCGATTTGGCCCCTTGCGACTTTTTTTTGTGGGGTTTTTTGAAATCCCGCGTTTATGTAAACCGTCCAAGGACCCTACAAGACCTGAAGGCCAACATCCGCACAGAAATTGCCAACATACCCGCTGCTATGCTGGTAAGGGAGATGAAAAACGCCAGAAATCGGCTTATTTAGTGTATGGACAATGGGGGGCGTCACCTACCTGATATGATTTTCAAAACTGTGTAAAACAGAACTTTAGATATGTATTAAAGACAATAAAAACAATTCTGATTCATAAAATGGGTTTTATTGCGTTTTGAAAAAAGGAAGTTATGTTGCAGCACCCTGTATAATTATTTATATATGCATATAAATATAAAATGAATATAAATAATTGTTTTATTTTTTGGGGGTAAAATACTATATCTCAAAGACAACGTCTTACTGAATTTGTTGTTTCTTGTTACTAGTGACTGTGCAATGCTTAGCAGTGCTCCCATGTCATCTAAGCAATACAACTGTTGCTGAATAGCTAAAGGATCTCTCGCCGGTTACATTTCGAAAACAATTGCCTAATTCTCAGAGGTGCCAAAAAGAATGATAAAAATAATTCAGACAATGTTAACATGTGCGGTCCCGCTTGTTCTGTCGGATCCCGTCGGCGCACCTTGCCATGCCAACTGGTAATTTTGTTTCTTTTCCTTATCTAAGCACCAGATGTACAGCTAAAGATTTGACAAATAGATTGCAGTTTCTCGTTTACAGCCAAGAAAAAAAAGAAAAAAAGGCACAGAGACAGTGGAATAATTAGGATTTCGACATTATCATATATCTAGCATGTGTCCGGTCAGGTGTTTAGGGCAACCACCTGGTCCAAAGTTATTACGAGGAACTGGCTCAGCCAATTTTAAATCCCCTTGGACCTCGTTGTAGCTTTCAACAGGAATATAACTCTCTAAATGGTCAGGTTATTTTAGCAGAACTGGGATCCAGATGGCCACCTCGCCATAATTCCAGATTGATTAAAGTCCCTGGACAAATGCACGTGAGCATCATAAATGTGTTTGAATTAATTTGTATTTGCTTTGCTTTCCTTAGTTGCTCGGCACACTAGATATAAGTACCAATTAAATTACTCAAAGCACAATAAGCCTTCTACCATATCTACATGCCTGGTTAATTAACCCCTCGCCTACCGGGCACTTTAACCCCCTTCCTGCCCAGGCCAATTTTCAGCTTTCAGTGCTGTTGCACTTTGGATGGCAATTGCACGGTCATGCAACATTGTACCCATATGAAATTTTAATCATTTTTTTCACACAAATAGAGCTTTCTTTTGGTTGTATTTAATTGCCCCTGCACTATAAACAAAAAAAGAAAAAAGTTTTTCTTTGTTTCTATTATAAAATTTAGCAAACAGGTATATTTTCTCCTTCGCTGATGTGCGTTGATGAGGCTGCACTGATAGGCAGCACTGATGGGCGCTGATGAGGTGACATGGATAGGCAGCACTGATGAGCACTGACAGACTGCATTGATGATGCTGCAAGGATAGGCTGCACTGATGGACACTGATAGGCAGCACTGATGGGCACTGATGAGGTGGCATGGATAGGCAGCACTGGTGAGCACTGATAGACTGCATTGATCATGCTGCACTGATAGGCAGCAATGATGAGCAGTGATAGGCAGCATTGATGGGCACTGATAGGCAGCACCAATGGGCACTGATGAGGTGGCATGGACAGGCAGCACTGATGAGCACTGATAGACTGCATTGATGATGATGCACTGATAGGCGGCACTGATGGGCACTAATAGGCAGCACTGATGAGGTGGCATGGATAGGCAGCACCGATGAGCACTGACAGACTGCATTGATGATGCTGCACGGATATGCAGCACTGATGGGCACTGATAGGTAGCACTGATGGGCACTGATAAGGTGGCATGGATAGGCAGCACTGATGAGCACTGATAGACTGCATTGATGATACTGCACTTATAGGCTGCACTGATGGGCACTGATAGGCAGCACCGATGAGCACTGACAGACTGCATTGATGATGATGCTGCACGGATAGGCAGCACTGATGGGCACTGATGAGGTGGCATGGATAGGCAGCACTGATAAGCATTGATAGACTGCATTGATGATGCTGCACTGATAGGCTTCACTGATGGGCACTGATAGGCAGCACTAATGGGCGGCACTGACTGGTGGCTCTGACAGACGGCACTGCTGGGACTAGCGGCACTGCTGGGCACAACTGATGAGCAGTACTGATGGGTGGCACTGTTGGGCAACACTGCTGGGCACTGATCTTCAGTGCAGATCTGCTCTGTGACATTTGCCAGTTATCGGCAGTACTTTCCACACGCTGTGACAGCATAACCGGTAAATGTATTTACTTTGTGATCTGCTATGTCATTGGACACAGCTGATCACGTGGTAAAAGGCCGCTATGATTGTCCTTTTACCTAGTTATGTGACCAGTAGAGATGAGCGAATTTCTCAAAAATTCGATTCGGCTGATTCGGCGAATTCCAGTATGAAATTCGATTCGATGCGAATTAATTTGCTACGAATTTAACTTATTAAAAGGGTTTCTAGGCTTCAGAGAGCCTTTAAATTAGTGCAGAACACTGTACCTTTAATTTAAATGCCCTTGGAGATGAAAACAAATGGAAACAAATAGATACAATGTTTCAACCGCTGTATGGAGTGAGTGTCCCAGAACTGTCATAAATAGTCTATTTCTGACAGTTCTATGACATTCCCTCCATACAGCGGTTTCAACCGCTGTATGGAGTGAATGTCCCAGAACTGTCATAAATAGTCTATTTCTGACAGTTATGGAACATTCACTCCATACAGCGGTTGAAACATTGTATCTATTTTTTTCCATAAATGACATTCTGCAAATACACTTAGAGGAGCGCTGCAGATACACTTTTTGCCAGCTTGGAATTAATCTTATTTTCATCCTACTTCTTCTTCATCCTCATCCTCATAAGAAGAAGAAGAGGATGAGGATGAAGAAGAAGAAGAAGAAGAAGTAGGATGAAAATAAGAATAATTCCAAGCCGGCAAAAAGTGTATGTGCAGAGTTCCTCTATTTCTGACAGTTCTCTGACAGCTTCTTCACATGTACAGCGGTTGAAACATCTGTATCCTAAATGGAAACTAATAGATACAATGTTTCAACCGCTAAACATGTGTTCCTTCTGTCAGAGAACTGTCAGAAATAGCGGAGCTCACTGCAGGGACACTTTTGCCGGCTGATCGGGAAATATTCGATTCGCGCACCCGAAGTAGGCAAAATTTTGGATTCGACGCGAATCGAATATTTCCTGAAATTCGACTCGAATTCCGGTTCGCCTGGTTCGATTCGCTCATCTCTAGTGACCAGCTGTCTCCGTAGGACACAGCGATCGCTGACAGCGCCGGGTGCTGGCCACTGGGGGCGCGATCTGTGAGGACATCATATGACGCCCTCCCAGAACTGGACAACCGCGATGAAGCTGTCATTCGGCTATAGCACAGTTGTAAAGCGATTTAAAAAAATACCATTATATTTATTTTGTTAGTCCAGAACAATAGCACATAATTCCTTTTTAGTCAACACCTTTAGTTCCAACATTTGTTTCTCTGCAACAAAATCTCACTTTATGGCTGTTTTCAAAGTTCACTTGATTTATGAAGGGTATAATGTAGTAGATTTACTCCTGCTTCTATATAAGGGTTTCTCAACCAGGGTTCCATGAAGCCCTAGGGTTCCTCTAGGGGTTCCTAGGGGTTCCTTCAGCAATTCCTGCCTCTAAGATAAGTTCTCACTGACACCATTAATCTTTTTCAGCTATCTGTAAGGGAGGAATTCTTCTCAATGACCATAGCTTTAAGCAGGGGTGGGCAGGAGGGGCAGCTGCCCTAGGCACAGAAAAGCAAGGCGGCAACCCATATGGAAGAAAAATATATTTGAAATATATTTTAAAAATATTCTTCCCAAATATATTGACATAAATTTGAAATGCTACAATTTTGGTCATATTCAATATATTTAAATATATATTTATATATATATATATATATATATTTCAATATATATATATATATTTCTATATATATATATATATATATATATATATATATTTCAATATATATTTCAATATATATATATATTTCAATATATATTTCAATATATATATATATATATATATATATAAAACGTATGTTTAAATGCATTTTTATTACAAAATATATGAAAAATATTTTAAAAAATACATTTCAAATATACTGTATGTCTTTAAAAATACAAATCTACATTTTTAGAATGCATTGACAAATATATGTAAAAATATATGTTAAAATTACTTTTTTATATGTTAAAAAAAATCTGAAGAATATATTTCAAAAATATATATTTCAACATACAGTATATATATATATACATTTATTTATTGAAATATATTGAATATGGCCAAAATTGCAGTATTTCAAATATACGTCAATATATTTGGGAAGCATATTTTTCAAATATATTTTTCAAATATATTTTTATTCCATGTGGGAAAGAATAGATGCAGGGTGGTATTCCCATTCCATGGCATGCATTAACAGCGGGGGAGGCAGGAGCAATTCTGGATCCTTGCCCTGGGCACTGGATGACCCTGTCCTGGTACTGGCTGTAAGGAGAATTCTTGCTAATGACCATCACACTAATGTATCATTATTTGTAGATGTAGTAAATTTTAGCAGGGGTTCCCTGATCCCTTAAAGCTGTTGTAAACCCTTACATATACTCAGTGAAGTGACTGGCCTCAGGTGATACACAGAAATAAAACAAATCCTCCTGCATAAGTTGTACCTGTTTATCTGCTGTATTCTCTTTTCCACATCTGTTCAAAGCGCGGCATTTATACAGCTTGTCTGAGCTTTTAGAAAGCAGGGGGCATGCCAGGGGAGGATGAGCTCCGCTTAGCAAGAGATGGGCTACACTATTTATATCTCTGCCCCTCGACGTGAAGCTCCATCACTCTATGGCAATCTAGCCAATTTTATTATATCATTACCGTTGACGATCTTTCTTAGTACTTTATGGTTGGTTTTCAGGTTGATTGTCGTTTTAGTTTCTATGTACTTACTGTATATAGCCCGTGTGGCATTGCCGCCTCCCCATTTGTGGTTGGCCACTTCCAACTGGGCCATGTGTTGGCTGAAACACTTTCTACTGTTATCTATTGTTTGTATTGTGTGTAAAATTTTAGTAAACAGAAACAGAAAGCAGGGGGTGGACAGCTGATATTACATGCTGCAGAGCTCAGTGAGGAGAGCTTTGAGAGCTGATTGGAGAAAAGGCCCTCTCACATTTTCACACAGCACACAGAGCTTAGGCTGTCAATCACAGGCTGTGTGCTGAATGTCTCTCCCCTGTCACCATGTTTCTCTTGGTGTCAGGAAAAGTTAGAAGTGATTCATTCCGACAGCAGAGGAATGAAGCAGCACACAGAAATGACACTAAGAGTATAGGGTGAAGAGCCCTGGGTAGGGGGTGCGCGCGGCCTCAGCTGTCAATCTCCGAGTCCTGGCCAGTGATTTCTCATCGGCACCCAGTGATCGAGGAGCATTACCAGCAGAGGGAGAGAACTGTATGTAAATAATACAGTTCTCTCCTGTCAGCTCCTGCACACTTTGCATAGCAGATCCTTACAAAGCAGTGTGCTTACAGTGAAGCACACACACAGCACACAGTTAACCCTTTGATCGCCCCAGATGTTAACCCCTTCCTGCCCAGTGCCATTAGTGCAGTGTCAGTGCTTTTTATTAGCAGTGATCACTGTATTAGGGTCACTGGGGATGTCAGTGACACCAAGTCAGTTCCCCCCAGTATCAAAACGCCCACCCAGAGGCGGACTGACCATTTGGAAACTCGGGCACTGCCCAAGGGCCCGGGGTCAGTAGGGGGCCCCATGAGATGCCCCTGGTACCTTTTTCATAGGCTTTTTTGAGTTTGGGCAAGGACACAGGGGCCCCATGCCCCTATTGCCCGGGGGCCCCATGAGTTGTCAGTCCTCCCCTGCGCCCACCGCAGTCCCACTATAAGTTGCTGATATCCGCCATTACTAGTACAAAAAAAAAAAACAGTATATATACCACCATTTGTAAACGCTATAACTTTCACGTAAATCAATTAATTTACACCTAATGGGATTTTTTTTTAGCAAAGACATGTAGCAGAATACATATTCGCCTAAATTTATGATGAAATTATATTTTTAAAATTTGTTTACTAGACATGTTTAATAGCAAAAAGTCCGAAATATTGTTTTTTTCTCAAAATTGTCGGTCTTTTTTCATGCACAAAAAATTAAAAACGCAGAGGCGATCAAATACAACCAAAAGAAAACTCAATTAGTAGGAAAAAAGGATGTAAATTTCATTTGGGTGCAGCGTTGCATGACCACGCAATTGTCAGTTAAAGTAACGCAGCGCTGTAACGCAAAAAATGGCCTTGTCAGGAAGGGGGGGGGGGGGGAATCATCTGGAGAGCGAGGGGTTACAGCGCTTTCATTTTAATGAGAGCTGCAGATTTAGAAATATAAATCATTTATAAATATAAAGAACAAATAAGAGTTACAATAATTATAATCATTTAAACATTAACCTTTAAGTTACACTAACATGTTAGAATTTGAAGAGATTTTGTGAGGGTTTGTTGGGTTTACATTGGTCGCCATTTCAAAATGTTCCTACTACATCTACTGTATGTAAATACTATTTTATGAGCCAATGGATTGCATAGATGACTTATTTTCCGTATATGAAATTATCTCCACTGAAGTATTAGCTTCCATGGAAACATATTTGCTCTGGCTATGCAGGGTCCCTACATATATCTTCGTCTAGCCTGTGTAACTATTTATGCAGTCGAGTTAATAGAGCTCATTAATACATTGCTTATGTACCCATGAAGTGGGATTTAAAGCTGTACTGAGCAGCTAAATACATAATTGCAATAGGCCAGTCCAGATTTGTAAATCTGTGATCTTGGCAGACAGCGTAGCCAAAGCCAGAAAACATATTTTTCTTCCTATAGAATGCAGGTTGGTCATGCCCCTCCCCCTGACTACTAATTGGACAATAAAAGAGCAGCAGGATGCTAACAAGGTTCCTAGTGTTTACAAGGCAATGCAGTACTTCCCTAATGGCCTCACAATACTGATCCTCCCTCCCGTAGCCTTACCCATCAGAGATATATCAGGGTTCCATGAAGGCCTAGGGTTCCTCCAGAGGTTGGTAGGGGTTCCTTGAGCAATGAGCAATCTTTGCCTCTCAGATATGTTCCCACTGACACCATTGATCTTTTTCAGCTATCTGTAAGGGAGGAATTCTTCCCAATGACCATAGCTGTAAGCAGGGCCGGGATACGGGGTGGGCAGGAAGGTCAGCTGCCCCAGGCACAGAGAAGCAAGGTGGCAACCCATATGGAAGAAAAAAATATTTGAAATATATTTAAAAAATATTCTTCCCAAATATATTGACCAGGGGCGAACTCATGGGGCCCCCGGGCAATAGGGGATCATGGGGCCCCCGGGCAATAGGGGATCATGGGGCCCTTGTGTCCTTGCCCAAACTCAAAAAAGCCTATGAAAAAGCTACCAGGGGCATCTCATGGGGCCCCCTACTGACCCTGGGCCCTCGGGCAGTGCCCGAGTTTCCAAATGGTCAGTCCGCCCCTGATATTGACATATATTTGAAATGCTACATTTTGGCCATATTCAATATATTTCAAAATATATTTCAATAAATATATATATATATATATATATATATTAGGGGCGGGCTGACAACTCATGGGGTCCCCTGGGCAATAGGGGATCATGGGGCCCCTGTGTCCTTGCCCAAACTCAAAAAAGCCTATGAAAAAGGTACCAGGGGCATCTCATGGGGCCCCTTACTAACCCCGGGCCCTCGGGCAGTGCCCAAGTTTCCAAATGGTCAGTCCGCCCCAATATATATATATTTATGTTTATTATGTTGAAATGTGTTTTTATTACAAAATATTTTTCATATATTTTGTAATAAAAACACATTTCAGCATTATATATATATATATATATATATATATATATATATATATATAGTGTTCCCAGGCGTTTGGCCATACAGTGAAGATTTTACAGTTTCCTTATGGGGAGGTTAACCAAGGGCCAGGGGCGGACTGACCATTTATATACATATATAAAAATATATTTTGAAATATATTGAATATTGCCAAAATTGTAGCATTTCAAATATATGCCTATACATTTGGGAAGAATATTTTTAAAATATATTTATTTCAGGTACTTATATAGCGCCATCAATTTACGCAGCGCTTTTGAACACGTTAAACCTAACCATATGGAAGAAAAATATATTTTAAAAATATTCTTCCCAAATATGTTGACATATATTTGAAATGCTACAATTTTGGCCGTATTCAATATATTTCAATAGATATATATACATATATACACATTTTTATTACAAAATATATGAAAATATTTTTAAAAATAGATTTCAAATATACTGTATGTCTTTAAAAATACAAATCTACATTTTTGGAATGCATTTACAAAACTATTTAAAACCTTTATGTTAAAATTACTTTTTTATATGATAAAAAATTCCAAAGAATATATTTTAAAACAATATTTTTAAAAATATATTTTTTTTCTACAAAAATGTAGATTTGTATTCTTAAAGACATACACTGTATTTGAAACGTTTATTTAGAAAAATATTTTTCATATATTTTGTAATAAAAATGCATTTCAACATGCAGTATATACAGTATATATATATATATATGTCAATATATTTGGGAAGAATATTTTAAGAATATATTTCAAATATATGTTTCTTCCATGTGGGTAGTCCTCAGACGTTTCAGGCACTTGTAGTAGCTGCCTTGCCAACCCACCACAGTACTTTCACTGCGGTGGGGCAGCAGCTAAAGGAACCGCGATGTACTGGTACGTCGCTGACTTTTTCCCAGTTTGGGTAAAGTGAATGCGCCCTCGTCCGCCTATTCCCCTGTGATTCGACACAGCGGGAGTTTATCAGCAGATCCCGGCCAATAATTCATGGCCATGACCTGCTGATTGGCTGTGTCAAATCACAGCCTAGAGCTCTGTGTTGGTAAACAACACAGAGCTCTATACAGAGGGCGTGCTCACTTTGTTTATTTTCCCTGCTAAGCAGAGAATAGAAATAAATAAATCTGTAGTACAAAAAAAGCACACAGGAAACACATTAGCACTTTATAGGCACACAATTAACCCCTTGACTGCTCCCAGATGTTAACCTCTACCCAGCCAGTGTCATTAGTACAGTGACAGTGTATATTTGTAGCATTGATCACTGTATAGTGTCACTGGTGATGTCAGTGTCAGTTAGTGCATGCAAAGTGTCAGTTAATGTCAGATTGCCCCCTGAACTATCGCAGTACTCGTATGAAATAAATAAATACATATTTTAATAGTATATCCCATAGTTTATAATTGGGATTTTTATTACCAAAGACATGTAGCAGAATACATTTTAATCTAAATATACAAAGCTTTCCCCTTTGATGATGTGCGATTAGCATGAAACGCGTCAGTGAAGGAGCTACAGCGTCATTATCTCTCTGCCGCCGGCACCATGGAGGTCCCGGCGGCCATCTTTTAATTCACCTCATGGTCAGTGTGTTTTTTTTCCCTTTACCTGTATACTGTATGAAAATAAAAATCCAAACCTTTTTGAAACGGTATTAAGCTATTGGTCTCCTTTTTTTGTGGCCCTTGGTGAGTCACTTATCACCTATAGAGCCACCTAAAGGAGAGACCGTGGATTGTCAGCAATACAACAGGGGGAGGAATATCTGGCCTAACCTGACCTTTAAGAAATAACCGGTGGATTTGGAAAAGAGTTCATCTTTAAATGTGCAGTTAAACTGTGCATCTGGTGAGTGCACAGCTTTACCTTTTCACTATCACCGCGTGGAAGAAGCACCTTTTGAAGGAGAGGGATTGTCACTAAGACTGTTTTGCACTGCATGTCACTCTGTGACAGAATATTTGTGGTTTCTCATTTGTCACCTAATCACCACATACACCTTGGACATTTCTGCATAATTATAGTTGCGATATAGCGCCGCATCTTTTATATTTAATCTAAATATATGAAGACTTTTTTTATTTAATTGAATATATTTTATAGCAAAACGTCGAAAAACATTTTTTTTATCAAAATTGACTTTTTTTTGTTTATATAATAAAAAATTCAAAAAACACAGTGGTGAACAAATACCACCAAAAGAAAGCTATATTTGTGGGACAAAGTACATACATTTCGTTGGGGTACAGGATTGCATGACCGAGCAATTGCTAGTTAAAATAGCTCAGTGCTAAATAGCAAAAAAATGGCCGGGCCATGAAGAGGGTCAAATATTATGGAGCTTAAGTGGTTAAAGGAAAACTATTATTTTGGTAGATGTTGTCCTTTAAAGCATGATTATTACATGGTACAATATTCTAAGCCAGGGCAGGACCAGGAAAGCAAGGAAATGTTTTCTGTAAAGAAATTGACCCTAGAAGAGAGGTGTTACTAAGGGTGTCAAAAGGTTTGAGCCTACAGGCTTGTACTCCATTGCAAGGTGTGGGTCCCCCTTTCAACCTAATTTCCTTCTGAAACATGAATTCCTTCCCCAGTGTCAGTACGTGGACCAGGACCATGTATTATAACTTGGGTGCTGCACACAGCCTCTAAGTGGACCTGTCACCACAGGTCCACTTGAGAAAAAACCAGACCTGTAAAACAAGAGGGACTACACTTATCTTACTGGAGGCCTGTGCCTTGAATCACCAGTGCTTCAGTGTTCTCACACCACTGAAATTATTCCACACTTCAGAGCATATTAATACCTACTCCCCCTACCACATTCATTATTTTCTCCTGCTAGCTAGTATATCACTACAGGATCTAAGAACCAGTGGGAGAAACCATTGCATGCAGCTGGGGGGGAAGGTATTCAATGTATCTGACTGATTACATACCTGCAGAGGCCTGCAACTGCCAGTGATTTAAGAAATGGGCCATTGGAAAACTAAGTATAGGAACCATTGCCTGCAGTAGGGGGAGAAGATATTCATCCTGACTACTTGAATACCTGGAGTGGCCCGGTAGCAGAGAAATGGGGCCTTTACAGGGTACTGGCCAATGGGAAATATAAGTATGGTACTTCTTCTATTATAGGGCTGGTCTTTTTTTGTAGGTGGCCCTATGGTGAATTTAGAAAGAGACTGCAACCTCAAGATGTCCTTACTTGAACTTTACCAAACCCTTACATTGGCTACATCCAAATGAGGGCATCTACCATCAGGATGAATACGCATGCCCCTAAGGCAGTGCTTCATATCACTAGAGTTGCTTACTGGTCCATTCACTACTGATTGCTCCATTAGGACAGAGGCTGCACCACCAAGCTAATCTAAAGGAATACCTTATCGGTCCATTGAATATCTAAAAACAAAACTATTGGACCAATAATTTTGTTTGCATATATTTAGTAATATTGGGACATGGCACTTTTTTACGAAATGTCCACCTGACCACCTAGTGGCTCCTCGTTTGATTGTTGTTCAGAATTATCAGTTCATTGAGCAGACAAGTGTGCCCAATTACCATCTGGTTTCATATTAGATCTTTTCCCTATGCTCACGATAATTTTGCCTCTTGGGTTCTTGGGCTCTGAACTACATTTCATGACCACAAATGTATTTAGTCAAGCCTCGTCCAGACTCCAAGTCAGACTGTTCCCGTCAAGGATACTTTATGAAATAAGATACATAAACATAATATTGATCACTTTCTCCCTGTGCCAATGCCAGTCTCAATTTCTGTCTTTTAACTTTAATTGTTCCTGACTTAGCAAGATGGGATATTTAAACATTTAGCTGCTTTTACAATCATGAATAAAGTAGCACAAGTTGGAAGAAATTCCTAGCACATGTTCTATGAACATGCACAATAAAAATGATCAGATCAGTGGGTTCATTCACATTGTATGGCGATTTGTGTATACCAGTGATCTCCAAACTACAGCCCAGGGGCCTGATGTGGCCTTTTGCTTGACTTTTTCCAGCCCTTGGAGCACTACTCCTCCCACTGATACAAGACACAATTCTGACAAATGACATCAACAATGGGGCACCATTTCTACCATTGGTGCCAACAATGGGGCACTATTCCTTCCAATGATGGGGCACTATTCCTCCCACTGATGTGAGACACAATTCTGCCAAATGACATCAACAATGGGGCACCATTTCTACCATTGGTGCCAACAATGGGGCACTATTCCTTCCAATGATGGGGCACTATTCCTCCCACTGATATGAGACACAGTTCTGCCAAATTACATTAACAATGGGGCACCATTTCTACCATTGGTGCCAACAATGGGGCACTATTCCTTCCAATGATGGGGCACTATTCCTCCCACTGATATGAGACACAATTGTGCCAAATGACATCAACAATGGGGCACCATTTCTACCACTGATGCCAACAATGGGGCGCTATTCCTCCTAATACCAATGATGGGGCACTATTCCTCCCACTGATACGAGACACAATTCTGCCAACTGACATTAACAATGGGGTACCATTTCTACCACTGATGCCAACAATGGGGCGCTATTCCTCGTAATGATACCAACAATGGGGCACTATTCCTCCCCTAATGTGGCAATGTTTACTTGGACTGATGCCAGGAAAATTTCCACTCCTGCTGGCCACGGTCTGGCCCCCCTTAAGTCTGAAGGACTGTAAACTGGCCCTTTGTTTAGAAAGTTTGGAGACCTCTGGTGTATACTCTTTGGCTAGGCGTGAAGTTTACATAGTTTGGTTGAAAAAAGACAATGGTCCATCTAGTTCAACCAACAGAAAAAGAAAAAACACAAATAGAAAACTGCATATTCTAGATGAAGTATTGCTAATAATTTGTACAAGGGCAAAATTAAGTCTCTCTCTCTCTCTGGAGTCCAAACCTCTTTTAATATAAGAAAGGATTTTGCTAGATTTAGAAACAGTAACTTGGCATTGCTTGCTATTATTAAGTCTATTATCTACCAGAACTCCCAGATCCTTCTCCACTGTTAACTCCTCAAGTTGTACTCCTCCTAGTATGTATGATGCATGCATGTTTTTGACCCCCAAATGTAAAGGTTTACATTTATCAACATAAGGCTCAGTACACACTTCTGCAAGCCCAAAGTCATGCTAGCGTTTTCCTTGTGACTTCCATGTGACTTGCTTGCAGCTTTTGTGATTTATAATCAGGGTGGATAAAAATCAATGATTTTCTTTTAAAAAAATCAAAAAAATCTGATTTTTATTTATTTAAATCGGATTTATTTGATTTAAATCGAATTTTTTTTAAATAAAATGCTTTTTGAGGAAAATATATTACCATCCAAAGGTTATTCCATCATGAAATAAAGATTAGTTTTTTAATTATGTAGAATAAGGCTGTATATGTTTAATTTTTTTGGTAAATAAATTCCATGAATCCATTCACAATGTCATGCTCTTCCAGAGGTTTTTGTAAGATTATTGGGCAGTTTCTCTGCCTACAAGATATTATCACAGATGCTCGGTTTACTTTTGCAGTTCTCAAAACTGAATTGGACTCAGCGGAGATCACATGCCTCTTCTTCACAGCAAAAATGTTATAACATGAACAGAGTTAAGAAAAAGACCTTCATCCTAACTTCTACAAACCTATGAATACAGAATCAACCCCTTCAGTGCTAAGTTTCAAGAAGTTCAGTGAATAGAATAGAAACAATATTTTTCTGATTGTTTGGAGTGGAATAGATCTGCACAAGAAGAAAGTGAAACGAAGTGTGAGGAGGAGGGGCCGACAGTCTAAGTTTCTTAAAATATATATATTTTGTTTAGCCAAATTAGTTAACAAACATGGATGTTTGTTTAAGCAAATCACATATGCTGGAATGTTATTGTTTCAGATGAATAAATCTATTTAAATTGTTATTATTAAGGTAATGATTATTTTTCTCCTTCCTAAGTACAACAGAAAAGTTGTCCAAATATGAATGATTAACGTATTAAACTGGGGATAAAAAAACTAATATGAAAAGTTGTTATTCTAAAAATCTTCATCTACTTGCATATTAAAGTTATACCAGCAAGAATTAGTCTTTATGTAGAAAACTAGGATTTAAATCAAGCCTCACTGACTAGTGATTTAAATCGTGATTTAAATCGTGATTTAAATCAGTTTGATTTAAATCAAATCCACCCTGTTTATAATTGCAGTTTGTGGAACTCAAGGCGCACCAAAGTTGCAGAAAACTAGTGCAGGAACCTTTTTTTTGTTTTATTTGTCGCTGCGACTTGAATAAGACAACACCCATTGAAATAAAGGTGTTTAGACTTGTCATGCGACTTTATGTTTTGCAACACTTAAGAAGAATGTCACCAGCACACTGAGGTTCTCCAATATGGGTCCAAAGCTTGAATAAGCAATCACATAGTTACAGCAAGAGATAAGTTTCTCGTAGGAACCCCTCGTCAGGGGATCATTCATCACATGCCTGAAGAAGGGGTTCTGCGAGACTCTTGACGAGGTCGGCCTCAGCTGCCTGAAGAGCTTGCAGTTGGAGTCCTGAAGAGACTGGCGAACCACCGGTTCAGGAATGGTAGCGATGTTTCGGAATCCGACCTGGGTTAAAAGGGCACTCTGCTTGCACAACCAGATCAGGATAAGTGACGTGTCAGACCTCCCAGCTGACTTGAAGCAGGAACAGTTTATGGTGTGCAGAGTTGGTATAATAGACAGCCAGGCGGGCACTTGAGCAGGACAGGAAAATGGGTTCGGAGACAGGAGCAAGGTCACAGGAATAGCCAAGGTTGTTAACTGGCGGGAAGCAAGCTACAAAATCATAAGCAAGCCAAAGTCAGGAATAGAGCCGGGGTCAGGAGCAAGCAACAAGGCAGGAGTGGAATCCAAAGTCAGGTCAGGAACAAGCCGGGTCAGCAACAAGGGGATCGTACAAGAATACAGCAGGACACAGGGAAACAGCTGAAGACCAGTCAGCACTAAGCACAGGCAGAAGCATCCTTTAAATAGTCCGTCTGGCACCAATATTCACTGTGCGTGTGCCTATGCTTGTGCGCGATCGCGCATTTCTGTGCGTATGAGTCCATCTGGTCACTAATCTGTGGAGATAGCTGTGCACATGCATATTTCTATTAGCCAGCCATCTCACAAGAATCCCCTTACACTTGTACCTACAAACATCTAATAAGAATGTATTGAAACTGAATTAAATACAAGGTGATCTATAAATAGGGTGGTGCCAAGGCCTCTGAAAGGGGCTGAAACGCGTCAGTCTTTACCAGGAATTGATTCCTTTTTTATGCCTTGATGGAACAATAAATTGATTCTTTTAACCTCAAGATGCTCTGGTGCCAGACTCTCACTCTTCTACTTTATCCATAGACGTCAAGTACTACGTACGTCCGGGCACAGGCACCTGGATCTCTTCCTACAATAACTGTTTTTTTGGGGGTAGTAGCACCATTACTCTACATAGTTGTTGGTAGACCTAAAGGGGATTGCAAAGCCAGATATTAATGTATTTGGTGAATCTTAGCTTTACACGGTTGGTACCAGGGGCAGACTGACAACGCATGGGGCCCCGGGCAATTGGGGATCATGGGGCCCCTGTGTCCTTGCCCAAACTCAAAAAAGCCTATGAAAAAGGTACCAGGGGCATCTCATGGGGCCCCCTACTGACCCTGGGCCCTCGGGCAGTGCCCGAGTTTCCAAATGGTTAGTCCGCCGCTGCCCCCTACTGACCCCGGGCCCTCGGGCAGTGCCCAAGTTTCCAAATGGTCAGTCCGCCCCTGGTCGGTACAGATATGAGTGAAAAAATTTATACTGATCAGCCATACCATTATGACCACTGACAGCTAAAATTAATAACATTGATAATCTCGTTAAAATGGGATCTGAAAGTTGGTGGGAAATATTAGGCAGTAAGTGAATATGTCTTTGATGTGTTTTTTAGGTAAATACAATGGGCAAGTGTAAGGATTAGAGCGACTTTGACAAGGACCAAATTGTAATGCCTGGATGACTGGGTCTCCAAAGCGGTAGCTCTTTAGGGATGTTTCAGTCTGCAGTGGTCAGAAGCTACCCAAAGTCCAAGGAAGGAAAACTGGCAAACCAGGAACATGGTCATGGGCTCACTGATGCACATGGGGAGTGGAAGCTGGTGCGTGTAGTTCGCTCCAGAAGAGCTACTGGAGCTCAAATTGCTGAAAAAAAGTTAATGCCAGTTCTGAGATGTCAGAACACACAGTGCTCTGGGTGCATGCTGGCCCACGTCTACATCCAAAATTTCCTACAATAGGCACATGAGTAGTAGAACTGGACCACAGAGCAACGGAAGAAAGTGGCTTGGTCTACGGAATTCAAGAATGGTTTGAAACAATTGAGTACTGTTCGTGATACTTTTTTTATTTGCACCAACATACGATTTTGAGGACAAGCTTTCGGGGAATGTCCCCTTCTTCAAGGCCTAAGCAGTACTAATCACAAAGTTTTAGCAGAATGTTAGAAGAGATGTGGGGGATGAAAAAGAAAAAAAAAGAAAAGAGACTAGAGATAAGACACACAGCAAAAGCACAGACTGGGGGGGGGGAGACAATTGTCAGGGACCATCACGATGCATGGGTCTACACATGCGTAGGCGTCTGTCAAGACATGCAGGTAGCAGGGCACTAGGACCCAGGCGCACCTGTCGTCTTGACAGTACTAGGCAGGCACTGGGACCTAGACGGCGCCTGTCAGGTGCAGGGCGGGCTACTTAAACCAGCCCTGCACAGACCCTTGTTGCCGAATGGTCTTTTGTATCCTGTTGCCTGTGTTGTGAGTACTCTGATCTGGATTGTCTGACCTTGTTGCCTTCTCCTGTCCTGACCCCTTGGCTTGCCTGACTCTGCTCCTGGATGTTCCCTTATAGATCTGATCTTTTGGTATTGACCCTGCGTGTGACCCGACTATCCTTTGCCTATCGTCTTGTACCTCACTGACCCGCTAGTTACCGACCCGGCTTGTTTGACTCTGACTTTGCTCATCCGTCCATCCATCCCTCAGGGATCCCTGGGCTCCCTCACATCAGACTCTTAACCCGCTGGAGCCCTTGGCAGACTCCTCTACCTCTGGTAGAGATACCTAGCAGCTGCGACCTGGTCCCGGAGCGCTCCAAGTCCATCCCCACCATCAGGGGCCCTGGTGAACAAGTGCTCCGGTACTTAGACTCCGCAATCTGGGGAGGCTCTATCAGGGGACTGATAGAGGTACTGTCAGGCGGTCCATTACAACAACACTCACAGAGGCACTCATGCTTGAGGTGATAGTCATAAAACTGTTGGATAATGAGTGAGGAATCCCATGTCCAAATCCAGGCCGTTATCTCTTGTGTCAAATAGAATTATCATTCTTAGTTCAAAAGTTTTTCTTTCCTAAATGGATTTGAAATTTCCTTTAAAAACTAAAATATTGAGGTCTCCCATTGTGTGGTCTGGTTGTGCAAAATGGTGTCCCACCAGGGGCGGACTGACCATTTGGAAACTCGGGCACTGCCCGAGGGCCTGGGGTCAGTAGGGGGCCCCATGAGATGCCCCTGGTACCTTTTTCATAGGCTTTTTTGAGTTTGGGCAAGGACACAGGGGCCCCATGATCCCCTATTACCCGGGGGCCCCATGAGTTGTCAGTCCGCCCCTGTGTCCCACAGGTGTGCAAAAGTCATCTTCTTTATGTTCCTTGATAGTATGTCTGTGCAAATTCATCCTTGTTTGCAACTTCTGTCCTGTTTCACAAACATAAGATCCTTTGCTACATTTTCTGCACTGGATAAGGTACACAACATTACTGGAGGTGCAGCTGTATGATCCGGAGACATTGAACATCCCTTGTGAGTGTCTGACACTTTTTGATGGATTGATTTGGTTGGACAGTTTGCAGCGTTTTTTATTGCAGGGTTTGCTTCCATTATTATGGTTTATATATATTATAGAATGGTTTGAAGAACACAACGAGTTTCTCAAAATTCTCCAGATCTCAAATCTGAAATAACAAGTCCGATCCATGGAGGCCCCACCTCGCAACTTCCAGGACTGTAACTGACAGCTTGGTGCCAGACATACCTTTCCGAGGTCTAGTGGAGTCCATGCCTCGATGGGTTATGGTGGGTGGGCATAATGTTACAGCTGATCAGTGTATTTGGCAAGGCAGGGGAAGACAGGCGAATGTGAACAAATATAAAAATAAATGTTAAAAAATACATGGTCATCTTTTAAACATACTACTACTGAGCTTTGTTGCCTTGTTATTATTCAGAGTATCAAGGAAAAGAAAATCACTACCGCCAGCGAGACTTGAGGCTACATGGATGGAGGGCAGAGGCGCTACAGGGGAAGACAACTGAGAAAATAACCCATCAGGGATGGCAGGCTTGGAACTCACTGCACAGAGGAAATGAGGCAATTCATGGAGGTAATTGGTTGTGTTCACTTCGCACCGCAGTCTTCAAAGTTATATTAACTCTGTAACCGTTTCTGGTGCAGCTGCTGGGCACTGTTACTACAGTACCACAGACATTGGTGTCGGTGCCGGAGAGGCCGCAGCTCGAAGCACAGTCTAATGTCTTGCATATGCTGAATTTTTTCCTACCAAATGAGAAGTATTCTTGTAGGAATAAGCACACATCTGCCTCAGATTCAGATTCTGTTTCATAACAGGGGCGGACTGACCATTTGGAAACTCGGGCACTGCCCGAGGGCCCGGGGTCAGTAGGGGGCCCCATGAGTTTGGGGAAGGACACAGGGGCCCCATGATCCCCTATTGCCCGGGGGCCCCATGAGTTGTCTGTCTGCCTCTGGCACAGCCTCTTCTAACATTACAAACTCCCAGGGGCGGACTAAGCATTTGGAAACTCGGGCACTGCCCGAGGGACGGGGTCAGTAGGGGGCCCCATGAGATGTCCCTGGTACCTTTTTCACAGGCTTTTTTGAGTTTGGGCAAGAACACAGGGGCCCCATGATCCCCTATTGCCCGGGGGCCCCATGAGTTGCCTGTCCGCCCCTGGCTCAGCCTCTTCTAACATTACAAACTCCCAGGGGCGGACTGACCATTTGGAAACTCGGGCACTGCCCGAGGGCCCGGGGTCAGTAGGGGGCCCCATGAGATAACCCTGGAACCTTTTTCATAGGCTTTTTTGAGTTTGGGCAAGGACACAGGGGCCCCATGATCCCCTATTGCCCGGGGGCCCCATGAGTTGTCAGTCTGCCCCTGTTTCATAATTAGGGCAACAAAATCAAAAGGGGTTGCTATGTCAATATTAACAGAAAGGGGGGGTCATTTGAATGGCTGGTTTATTTAACAATATGATAAAAAAAAATCCTTTAAATATAAAACAAACATTACCAAATTATTTCATTCTAAACAAAATTCTGAATATTGTTGACCACTTCAAGTCCGGACACTTTTACCCCCTTCCTGTCCAGGCCCATTTTCAGCTGTCAGCGCTATCGCACTTTGAATGACAATTGCGCGGTCATGCAACACTGTACCCATATGAGTTTTTTAAGAATTTTTTGAGACAGATAAAGCTTTATTTTGGTGGTATTTATTAACCACTGGGATTTTTATTTTTTTTTGCTATGTAAATGAAAAAGTCCAAAAATTTTGAAAAAAAAAGTGTTTTTCTTATAAAATTTTGCAAATAAATAATATTTCATTATAAATCTTGCCCAAAGTTTATTCAGTTATCTTTTTAGTAAAATAAATAAGCCAAATTAGTTTATAACCAAATACTACAATTTAAAAAATTTTTTTTTACATTTTTTTTTTTTTTTTATATTATTATTTATGTTTATTTTTTTCTACATACTGTCACCCTAGCAGTACAGTGTCACCATGGTGACACTGTACTACTTTTGGGGGGTAATGAAGATTTTTTTTTTTTTTTACACTGATTACTTTTACACCCATAAAGGCTGTAAAAGCAATCATTTCTCCTTCTCTCTGGCTGCATTCCTGCCCCCCCCCCCCCCCAAAAAAAAAAACAGTTTCCAATGCTTCAGTTTTGAATGAACACAGTAAGTGATCACTTATTGTATTCATTATCCTGAAGGATCCTATTGTGTGCTTGCAGTTACCAGTGGGAAGAAAAGGAGGGAACCCAGGAGCAGTGGGGGGCAAGGGGTGGGGGGGAGGTGCACACACAGAGGGGCCTGGACAACATTGGGAAATGTATGGTGCACGGGGAGGATGGTGGGTACTGCGGAGGGGCAATTACTGGGATCTATCTCCTGTATGGTTCTCAGTGCAGCAGCTGAACGCCAGCGGGAGGGAGAAGAGAAGAAACCAGTATTCAGCTGCTGCAGAGAGAGCCATACAGGGGATTGGTTCCAGTAATTGCAATCCTGCCATCCCAATCACCCTCCCTACGCACATCTGATTTACCCAGCTGCCTGTGCCCCCCTGCTGGCCTTTGCCCCGTACAGGAGGACTAGTGGTACCCCTTACACCTGGCCCTGTGCACAGCAATTCACTGGGAAGATCAGTGTGCTGCTGTTTCTCCTCTCCCCAGCTCTTATGCAGCTGCAAACACAGGGAATGTGATCATTTATAAAAAAGGGGAAAAGGGTATTTATAATGTTTTTATGTCTATACACAACATTTTTTGCCTCTCTGTGCCAGTTTCTGCTGGTCTATCACATAAAATCCCAATAAAATATATTTACGTTTTTGGTTGTAACATGACTAAATGTGGAAAATTTCAAGGGATTATGAATACTTTTTTCAAGGCACTGTACTGAACAGAGAAGTGTAATTGAGATAATTCAGTCACATATATCATATATACTATATCAGGCCACTGTATTTTGATTGCGTTTTTTTTTTAGTCCTCTAAGAGGGGCTTCTATTACTCAGCTGATGTATTTTTTGTACAGCGGGTGGAGGCGATTGGTGCTGTGCCAGTCACATGACTTAAAAAAAAACAAAAAAAATCAGTTTCAGAAGAGCAATTTAAATTAAATTATAAATATAAAAAAACCTCTTTTGCGGCTCCCTATACATCTTTATAGAACAGTGGTTCTCAACCTTCCTAATGCCGCGACCCTTTAATACAGATCCTCTTGTTGTGGTGACCCCCAACCATAAAATATTTTAGTTGCTACTTCATAACTGTAATTTTGCTACTATTTTTAATTGTAATGTAAATATCTGATATGCAGGATGTATTTTCATTGTTACAAATTGTACATAATTAAAACATAGTGATCACAAAAACAATTATAATTATAATTCATGAAGCGTTTTACCTCCAATGCTTCTGCTTTCTGCACAGTAGCTGCTTTCTGCACAGTAGCTGCTTTCTGCACAGTAGCTGCTTTCTACACAGCAGCAATATGTGTTTTCCAATGGTATTAGGCGACCCCTGTGAAAGGGTAATTCGACCCCCAAAGGGGTCGCGACCCACAGGTTGAGAACCACTGTTATAGAACATCAAATGTCAAAGGGTTGGTGATGAGTTTCTCCTCTCAATGGAGGCCCCCACCGGTTACACCTGAGCGATAGCTTACGATATACCGGGAAATGAGTTGCACGCTACGCCGAAGACCAATGCAAAACACTTCAACTTTATTGCGGAAACATCAGCGTATATATAAATCTGTAGTCTCTAGGCAGATTATTAATGACCAACTTTTAATATCACCCAATCAAATTCATGCATTTTATCTTTAATATTGCACCTTAGTTGTCACCAAACTTTGCGGAACTATCGTCTGGCCAGATGGTTGTGGTCAGACTCACTCATGACTTTGGCCCAACGCCCGGACTACGGTTACTGTCTTACCGAAAGTTACTTCCTCAAAAAACTTGCAAACGCAATTATTTTCCTATAAAGCATACAGTACATGCACACTTTTCATTTAGGGTGTATAAAGATCGCAGATTATAAAGCAAACATATTATAAAACGAAATGGAGTTGATCATGTCATCCTTTCAAAATGTGTATGTTTTGTGCATTAACATGGTGTAGGCGGAGTCAAAGATGATTGACACTAGCTTTCATTTTGTTCAGATGGTATCTGAACTTTACAGTTATTAGCAATTACATTTGATATAATTAAGTGTTGTTGCATGGCGACCACTTCCTGTTATCTCACATATATATTCTTATTATTATAGCCAAATTTACCACCCTAACTCCTCCCACAGTTTTTACACTACATAGACAGTAATATACCGAAACGTGCGGATTGTTCCCGATTGGTGCGCTATTACTTTGTGGAACGTTTCGCCGAATGGTTCACGAAATATCTGCGTTTTTGTGGTGAAATTGGTCCCACAGGAATTAATGGCGGAATGTTCAAAACTAGAGTGGGAGCTGACAAAAGCTAGAGTGTGAGCTGATAAATCAGGAAATGATTTCTAAACTGCCATCACTCCCTAATTTTCCAGCCCACCTACAAAAATCTTATATCAAAACGTTCAGCTATCCCTGCTGCCACTAAAAATGTCCACGGCTAAGCCATAGTCCTGATAGTTTTCACAATATGACCATTTGTTTGCAACTCATGCCGCCCATTGAAATTAATTGAAACTCCACTCTAGCCACCTCAAATTTGAAGGGTATTTCTAAACTGCGACTGTGCCTTCATTTTTAATATTTCAGAGACATACTATGCATCAAAATGTAGGTCTGGGTCTTGTGATTCTCACCATTTAAAGTTCTTCGCTGTAGGGTTTATAATTTTTTAAACTACAACTGTTTGAAGATGGCAACCGCCAGTGAAGTGAGCAAGTTGGAGCAGTTTGTTTTTAACCGCCCTTCTCTGCCCTTGCTGTAGAGTGAGTTGCCATAGAACCCAGGTGTGTGAGCAGGCAGCAGAGTGACAAGCCACTCCACCCAGTTACTCCGCCCACTCCAGTTGTAGACTACTGCTGCACGTAAGAACACTTCACACAATTTCCCCAGAAATTGTAGCTTTTCTAGTTAATATTGATTTACTGTATATTAAACTAAGCATTTTTGTGAGTTTCTTAGTGAATGTATTCAATCAGCATATTATATCCTGCCCCCAAAGTGTTTAGCAATAGGAGGACATAGAGGAGGAGGAAGTAAGGGGAGTGCCATTTACCTCTGTGTATACGCCCACATTTTTTACTCTATAGTCATGCAGGCTGCAGAGATAAGAAGAAGGAGGAAATGAAGAGCTTCAAAGGGAACTGAAATATAAGTATGCGTGTAGGCAGGTGCAGTCTGTTTTCTCCACTGTAGGTGGTGCTAAACCATAGTGGTACCGCAGCCTGGAGAGGAAGTCCAAGGGAAACAGTTACTCTATGGTTTCCGGGGTAAATGGAACAGTGTTCCGGTTGGCTACGCTGTTGCCATGTGACCCTTGGTAGCCACCTTGGGTCAGCAAGGTCTCTGTAAGTCCCTGCCCTTGGGTTTTGGCCTGTATTTTGCGAATATCTAGGAAGAGACATCCTGCTTGCTAGGTAACTAGCGGTAGGGAAAGGTTCCTAATGAGGCAGGAAAGGCTAGGGACTTGATAACTGGGTAAAAGTTTCCCCTCTTTGGACCGGACTAGCCAGCCTGCACTTCTTCTGAACAGATGCTATCAGCACCTCTCCTCTGCCACACCTGACTTCATTGAACTCTGAGTTATCTACCCAGTGGTGCTCTCCTGCTAGGGTGTTTGTAACATTGGCATTCTATTCTATTCTATAAATTCCAAGTTTTACTCACTCGACTCCAGGGGCGGACTGACCATTTGGAAACTCAGGCACTGCCCGATGGCCGGGGTCAGTAGGGGACCCCATGAGATGCCCCTGGTACCTTTTTCATAGGCTTTTTTGAGTTTGGGCAAGGACACAGGGACCCCATGATCCCCTATTGCCCAGGGGCCCCATGAGTTGTCAGTCCACCCATGCACGACTCTGTGTATTTACTTCCCGCATTATGCTGCACCTCCCCACATGCTCAGTAGAGGACACCTGCTGGTCTACACAATGTCGGCCTGCAGTGGGGGCACAGAGAAGATGGAAGGCACAACTGAAGGCAGGATCAACCGGGTGTATTTCACTCTACACAAAACAAATGCTTTAGTGGCTTGGTGAGTATGCCCACTTTGTTATAGAACATATATTGAGAGTTTTTCATAGTCTGGGTGTAGTGACGCTACAATGGCAAGCAGGTCCATGGATAAGTGGGTACCATCAGTCCTCCTGCAAGGGGCCCAGGCCAGCAGGGGGGGGGGCAGGCAGCTGGTTGAATCGGATGTCGACAGAGAGGGAGGCTTCTTCTCCCCTCCCTCCTGCTGGCTTTCAGCTGCTGCAGAGACAGCCATACAATCCCCCCCCTGCTGCACCCATCACCCTCCCTGTACACCAAACGTTTCCACCTGCTGCCTAAGCCCCCTGTGTGCCCCCACCCAACAACCATCCCTTGGCTTCCCTCCTCCCCTTTCCACCGGCATCTGCAAGCACACAATAGGATCCTTCAAGATGGAGAGTGGGGGAAGGGTCCGGTACATATATCACATTGATCAGCCCCTTCCTTTCCTCAATGAACACAATGAGTGATTGGTAAGAATCACTGTGTTCATTTATATCTGACTTTTTTTTTTTTTTGCAGTGGAGGGGCCCTGTCAGGTTTGCTGTATAGTGCCCCATAGTTTCTAACAGCAGCCCTGATGGCAAGTAGGGAAAGACTAGGGAGAATGGCATAAGGATAATGAAAAAAGTAACAGGGATTTGCAAGTATGTATGAACGCACAATTTCTAACTCGTCATTTCAGAGGGTTTGCAGAAAAAAATATAAAAGTTTACTTCAGCTTTAAAGTAGTAGAGTACAGTAGGCATTCTACAGGTGCCGGTTGTCCTAGGCAATCTACCGTATTTTTCGCTCCATAAGACGCACTTTTTTCCCCCCAAAAAAGGGGTGAAAATGTCAGTGCGTCTTATGGAGCGAATATAAAAGCGGCCGGTCCGGTATTTTTGCGGCCACCATGTCAGAATACCGGGCCGGCCGCTCAGCTGTTGTCTCCTGCAGGGCCTTACCTGTTCCTCGCTCCAGAGCTGCACAGTCTTCCCGCGCTGGCTTCTGTGACAGCCGGGTGCCCACTGCGCATGTGCTGCGCTTTGTGAATGATCCAGTGTCTTCTGGGACACATGACAGGTCCCAGAAGGCGCCATTCACAAAGCGCAGCGCTTCTCACGCATGCGCAGTGGGCACCCGGCTGTCACAAGCCGGCCCGGGAAGAAGAGGTAAGGACAACTCCACGGAAGTGGAAGCGGGTACCTGTCAAATTCAGGTACCCGCTCCCCCTCCCTCCCCAAAGGTCAGCAGTCTCTGGTCATTCCCTGCACTGTCTGCAGTCTCTGGTCATTCCCTGCACTGTCTGCAGTCTCTGGTCATCCCCTGCACTGTGTCCGCAGTCTCTGGTCATCCCCTGCACTGTGTCCGCAGTCTCTGGTCATCTCCTGAACTGTGTCCGCAGTCTCTGGTCATCCCCTGCACTGTGTCCGCAGTCTCTGGTCATCTCCTGCACTGTGTCCGCAGTCTCTGGTCATCCCCTGCACTGTGTCCGCAGTCTCTGGTCATCCCCTGCACTGTGTCCGCAGTCTCTGGTCATCCCCTGCACTGTGTCCGCAGTCTCTGGTCATCCCCTGCACTGTGTCCGCAGTCTCTGGTCATCCCCTGCACTGTGTCCGCAGTCTCTGGTCATCCCCTGCACTGTGTCCGCAGTCTCTGGTCATCCCCTGCACTGTGTCCGCAGTCTCTGGTCATCCCCTGCACTGTGTCCGCAGTCTCTGGTCATCCCCTGCACTGTGTCCGCAGTCTCTGGTCATCTCATGTACTGTGTCCGCAGTCTCTGATCATCCCCTGCACTGTGTCCGCAGTCTCTGGTCATCCCCTGCACTGTGTCCGCAGTCTCTGGTCATCCCCTGCACTGTGTCCGCAGTCTCTGGTCATCCCCTGCACTGTGTCCGCAGTCTCTGGTCATCCCCTGCACTGTGTCCGCAGTCTCTGGTCATCCCCTGCACTGTGTCCGCAGTCTCTGGTCATCCCCTGCACTGTGTCCGCAGTCTCTGGTCATCCCCTGCACTGTGTCCGCAGTCTCTGGTCATCCCCTGCACTGTGTCCGCAGTCTCTGGTCATCCCCTGCACTGTGTCCGCAGTCTCTGGTCATCCCCTGCACTGTGTCCGCAGTCTCTGGTCATCCCCTGCACTGTGTCCGCAGTCTCTGGTCATCTCATGTACTGTGTCCGCAGTCTCTGGTCATCCCCTGCACTGTGTCCGCAGTCTCTGGTCATCCCCTGCACTGTGTCCGCAGTCTCTGGTCATCCCCTGCACTGTGTCCGCAGTCTCTGGTCATCCCCTGCACTGTGTCCGCAGTCTCTGGTCATACCCTGCACTGTGTCCGCAGTCTCTGGTCATCCCCTGCACTGTGTCCGCAGTCTCTGGTCATCCCCTGCACTGTGTCCGCAGTCTCTGGTCATCCCTTGCACTGTGTCCGCAGTCTCTGGTCATCCCCTGCACTGTGTCCGCAGTCTCTGGTCATCCCCTGCACTGTGTCCGCAGTCTCTGGTCATCTCCTGTACTGTGTCTGCAGTCTCTGGTCATCTCCTGTACTGTGTCTGCAGTCTCTGGTCATCTCCTGTACTGTGTCCGCAGTCTCTGGTCATCCCCTGCACTGTGTCCGCAGTCTCTGGTCATCCCCTGCACTGTGTCCGCAGTCTCTGGTCATCCCCTGCACTGTGTCCGCAGTCTCTGGTCATCCCCTGCACTGTGTCCGCAGTCTCTGGTCATCTCATGTACTGTGTCCGCAGTCTCTGATCATCCCCTGCACTGTGTCCGCAGTCTCTGGTCATCCCCTGCACTGTGTCCGCAGTCTCTGGTCATCCCCTGCACTGTGTCCGCAGTCTCTGGTCATCCCCTGCACTGTGTCCGCAGTCTCTGGTCATCTCGTGTACTGTGTCTGCAGTCTCTGGTCATCTCCTGTACTGTGTTCGCAGTCTCTGGTCATCCCCTGTACTGTGTCTGCAGTCTCTGGTCATCTCCTGTACTGTGTCCGCAGTCTCTGGTCATCCCCTGTACTGTGTCCGCAGTCTCTGGTCATCCCCTGTACTGTGTCCGCAGTCTCTGGTCATCCCCTGTACTGTGTCCGCAGTCTCTGGTCATCTCCTGTACTGTGTCCGCAGTCTCTGGTCATCCCCTGCACTGTGTCCGCAGTCTCTGGTCATCTCCTGTACTGTGTCCGCAGTCTCTGGTCATCTCCTGTACTGTGTCTGCAGTCTCTGGTCATCCCCTGTACTGTGTCCGCAGTCCATTGGTTCAGAATATTTTTTTTTCTTGTTTTTCGCCTCTAAAACCTAGGTGCGTCTTATGGTCAGGTGCGTCTTATGGAGCGAAAAATAAGGTATTGTATTTCACCCATTCTATTGTACCACCTGCCTACAAAGGGAAGCCACCATATTATTGAAGACGCAAGCTATCACCAGGCAGGTCTTTTTGTTCCTAGACCCCGCCACCTAATGACACCATTAACGTAATTGGAAGTAGGAGTGGATATGCTTTTAATAGTGTCAAAGTACTGATAGGCACCTGTGCAGCTAGAATAATGGGGGGCACTTAGGTGATCACATATGGTGAAGAGCTCTGAAATTACAGGCTTAAAATACATTTGTATTGTGCTCTACCACATTCAACTGTGCACGTGAATCTCTCCTACACAGCCAAAGTTTAGATCCTAAGCACAAGTCTTCTTGCCCTCCAGAGGATTTCCCCCCTTCCTGACCAGACCATTTTTTGTAATACGGCGCTACGTCACTTTAACTGACAATTGCACGGTCATGCAATGCTGCACCCAAATTAAATTTACATCCTTTTTTTTCCCACAGAGCTTTCTTTTGGTGGTATTTGATTGCCTGTGCGGTTTTTAATTGTTTGCGCTATAAACAAAAAAAAGACCGACAATTTTGATAACAAAAAATAATATGTTTTACTTTTTTGCTATTAACCCCCCTGGCGGTATTCCCGAGTGTAGCTCGGGGTTAACTTTCAGTAGAAAAAGCAGTAACCCCGAGCTACACTCGGGATTACCCTGCAGTATTGCTCTGTGATCCCTCCTGCACTTACCTTGTCCTGCGCTCCCGTGATGTCCCCCCTGCAGCGTCCCTGGCCATGTCCTCCAGCCGATGCCGGCATCCGTCTTCCGGATTCCGTGCCCTGCGAGCGTCGGGACGTATGGGGCCGGAACCGGCGGGAAATTCAAAAATTTTAAAAGTGACTTTCAGTAAAATCACATAGTATACAGGGGCGGTCTGACCATTTGGAAACTCGGGCGCTGCCCGAGGGCCCGGGGTCAGTAGGGGGCCCCATGAGATGCCCCTGGTACCTTTTTCATAGGCTTTTTGGATTTTGGGCAAGGACACAATACCCTATTGCCCGGGGGCCCCATGAGTTGTCAGTCCGCCCCTGATAGTATAAGATTACTGTATCAAACCATTTCACCTATATGTTGTCCCGAGTGCTTTGTCCGGCGCCCTGCCTGCATTTTTACTGTTCTTTCTGCCTGGAAACTGAGAAACGTCCATGGTGTCCAAAAAGCGTCCCTTTAGGTCAAAAGCGGTTTTAGACCGGCTAGAGAACAGCGATAGGAAATCAGAACCACTTGCAGAATTGAGTGATAATGATTCGTGGGGGAAATCCCTCATCAGACACTGAAAACGATTTTGCAACTAAGCTCAGTGATGTGCGAACTTGGCGCTATATTTCACATTTCAGTGTTTTTGATTTGATTATATTATTGAATTAAATTTATTATTATTATATTATAATTTTTTATGATTATTTACTATATTATAATTTATGATTTCGTGTTTCAAATTTTATCATCCCCGGGATGTTTACTAGACTCTTATTCAGACAGATTTCAGTGAGTTATTCCTGAGAATTACAGGCCTACAATAAAAAAAGGTCCCAGAGGCTTCAGCCCATTCACAAAGCACAGCCCGCTTCGCACATGTGCAGTAGAAAATTGGCGGGGAAGCCGCAAGGCTTCGCTGCCAGTTTCCCTTAGTCAAGATGGCGGTGCCAGCACCTGACAGCTGATTGAAGATTTGGCTCGGGGTGAGGACACCGCTGGATGCATAGACAGGTAAGTGCCCTACTATTAAAAGTTAGCAGCCACATTATTTGTGTGCTTACAGTGAAGCACACAGACACAGCCCACTAGTAAAACACTCCCTGCACACAGTTATCCCTTTGATCGCCCCACATGTTAACCCCTTCCTGCCCAGTGCCATTAGTACAGTGTCAGTGCTTTTTATTAGCACTGATCACTGTATTGGTGTCACTGGAGATGTTAGTGACATCAAGTCAGTTCCCCGCCAGTGTCAGAATGCCCGCTGCAGTCCGGCTATAAGGCGCTGATCACCGCCATTACTAGTAAAAATTAAAAACAAAATTAAAAATCCCAGTATATATACCGCTATTTGTAAATGCTATAACTTTCACGTAAACCAATTAATTTACAGATCTTGGGATTTTTTTTTTTTTTAGGAAAGACATGTTGCAGAATACATTTTGGCCAAAATTTATGACGAAATTTGATTTCTTACATTTTTTTTACTGGACATGTTTCATAGGAAAAAGTCAAAAATATTGTTTTTTCTCTCAAAATTGTCAGCCTTTTAAATAAAAACAGCACATGTGATCAAATACCACAGAAATAAAGCTCAATTCATGGGAAAAAAGGATGTAAATTTTATTTGGGTGCAGCGTTGCGTGACCGCGCAATTGTCAGTTAAAGTAACACGTAACGCAAAAAATGGCCTGGTCAGGAAGGGGGGTAAATCCTCTGGGGGGTGAAGGGTTAAGAAACTACAAATATTTTTCACGTGTTCCGTAACACGTTTCAGAGCGTACTGGAAGCACGCAGGTTAGCTGTGCAGTTGTGAAGATAGCAGCATGTGCTCTGTAAACCGTACATAAGCACATTAGGTTTTCACAACTCTGCTCAGCTGGGGTCCACACTCCCAGCCAAAGTCTCTTCATACTACAGCTAGAGCAAATGCAGCCCCATTATATAAAGACACTTCCTAGTTTAGTTTAGAAAATTAAAGTGTTACTAAACCCACAACAGTACAATCAGTCTGTAGATGCAGTAAAGCATGCTTGTTATACTCGCTGTGGAACCTAAGGAGTTAATCCTCTGCATTGTGTAAAAAGGCTGTTTGATCCTGTCTTCTCTGATCCTCCCCTTCTTCTACTGTGCCCAATCCATCTGTCATAGTACAGGGCAGCACTGGCAAGTCTGCACATGCTCAGTTTAGTGTGCATTTCTAGAGAGGTTTTTTTTGTGAGAAGATGCATGTGATCAGCACAGGGCCAAGCAGCACTGTCTGGCTAGAGGGTCAAGATTCATGCAGCCTCATAAGACAGTCAGAGAAAAATGAAAACTCCTCCTACAAGATTAACCAGTGCTCTGCTGGACACTGATAGAAGTCACAAGACTGCTATATACTGCTGATGAGAAAAGGTATTTAACAGTTTATATTTACAAAAATAATTGCATCTCCATGTTGTGTGTACTGTGGGAGACCAGATATAGTCAATGCAGGGTCCGGGGAGAGCGGATATAGTGAATGCAGGGTCTGGGGAGATTGGATATAGTGAATGCAGGGTCCGGGGAGACCAGATATAGTGAATGCAGGGTCTGGGGAGACCAGATATAGTGAATGCAGGGTCCGGTCTCCCCGGATATAGTGAATGCAGGGTCCGGGGAGACCGGATATAGTGAATGTAGGGTCCGGGGAGACCGGATATAGTGAATGCAGGGTCCGGGGAGACCAGATATAGTGAATGCAGGGTCCGGGGAGACCAGATATAGTGAATGCAGGGTCCGGGGAGAGCGGATATGGTGAATGTGGAGTACGGGGAGAGAGGATATAGTGAATGCAGGGTCCGGGGAGACTAGATATAGTGAATGCAGGGTCCGGGGAGAGCGGATATAATAAATGCAGGGTTCGGGGAGACCAGATATAGTGAATGCAGGGTCCGGGGAGACCGGATATAGTGGATGCAGGGTCTATATCCGGTCTTCCCGGACCCTGCATTCACTATATCCGGTCTCCCCGGACCCTGCATTCACTATATCTGGTCTCCCTGTACCCTGCATTCACTATATCCACTCTCCTCAGATCCTGCATTCATTATATCCGGTGTCCCAGGACCCTGCATTCACTATATCCGGTGTCCCAGAACCCTGCATTCACTACATCTGGTCTCCCTGGACCCTGCATTCACTATATCTGGTCTCCCCGTACCCTGCATTCACTATATCTTCTTTCTTCGGATCCTATATTCACTATATCCGGTATCCCAGGACCCTGCATTCACTATATCCGGTGTCCCACAGTACACACAACATGGAAATGCAATTATTTTAGTAAATATAAACTGACTGTCTTGTGACTTCAGAAGAGCACTGGTTAAACCTTGTAGAAGGAGTTTTCTTTCTGCTCTAGGAGAATGTGAAACCCCTGATTGGCCCTGTGCTGATCACATGCACCCTCTCAATAAAGAAAAAAAAAAACCCTCTCTAGCAATACACACCAAACTGTGCATGTGCATGTGACCACGGATTCAGTCTGTATCAGGTGGTCATTTCAACAGGAGGAGGAACAGAAAAGAAAAGATTAAACAGCCTTTTTACACAATGCATGCGGAGGATTAACCCCTTAGGTTCCACAGCGAGTATAACAAGCATGCTTTACTGCATATACAGACTGATTGTACTGCTGTGGGTTTAGGAACACCTTAATCATGTTGAATATGTTGAGTCCCATTTAAGCACCAAGCCTAGATTAATTTCACAGTTAAAATAAACTGTGAGGTAATATTTGAAGGCGAGCCAAGTCTGGATTTTTATTTGGCCAATTCAGTAATGCGTAGGAGAGGATGTTTTCATGACCTTTTACAGTAAATGATAATTATACAGTTTAAAAACTCCAAAAACACTTTTAAACAGTGTAAATCATTACTGATGCGTCATCTTTCTTGTACAGAGCTTTAAAGTTTAAAAAAAATGGAAACATGCATTTAAAGGGAAACTGCTGAAGATCATTTTGATGCTTAACAAGCTGGGGATCTGCTGAACGAGGGTACCAACAAGCTTGGATCTGCTGAACCAGGGTACTAATAAGCTGAGGATCTGCTGAACGAAAGCACAGTACCTTCACTCAGCAAATCCCCAGCTTAATAGTACCCTTGTTTAGCAGATCCCTAGCCTATGAGTACCCTCGTTCAGCAGATCCCTGCTTAATAAGCTGGGGATCTGCTGAATGAGGGTACCAACAAGCTTAGATCTGCTGAACAAGGGTACTAATAAGCTGGGGATCTGCTGAACGAATGCACAGTACCTTCATTCAGCAGATCCCCAGCTTAATAGTACCCTCTTTCAGCAGATCCCTGCTTAATAAGCTGGGGATCTGCTGAACGAAGGTACCAACAAGCTTGGATCTGCTGAACAAGGGTACTAATAAGCTGAGGATCTGCTGAACGAAAGCACTGTACCTTCATTCAGCAAATCCCCAGCTTAATAGTACCCTCATTCAGCAGATCCCCAGCCTATGAGTACCCTCGTTCAGCAGATCCCTGCTTAATAAGCTGGGGATCTGCTGAACGAGGGTACCAACAAGCTTGAATCTGCTGAACAAGGGTAGTAATAAGCTGGGGATCTGCTGAACGAAAGCACATTACCTTCATTCAGCAGATCCCCAGCTTAATAGTACCCTCATTCAGCAGATCCCCAGCCTATTAGTACTCTTGTTCGGTAGATTCCTGCTTAATAAGCTGGGCATCTGCTGAACGAGGGTACCAAGAAGCTTGGATCTGCTGAGCAAGGGTACTAATGTGCTAGTGTGTGAGTGGGGGTACTACCGGGCCTCTTTAAAACAAATAGAAAACCATCACAGACACACAGGGCATTTGCCAAGCTTCATTGAAGCTTCAAAAAAGCATCATGAAAGCATCAAAGAAGAATCAAAAACAAATTAAAAAAGCACGTTGAAGCGGTAGGCACTTTAATATGTGTTAAGGTGGAAGCAAATGTAAATGAGCCTTAAAATATTACATGGAGGGTGTTCCCAGGCGTTTGGCCATACAGTGAAGATTTTACAGTTTCCTTATGGGGAGGTTAACCAAGGGGTCATCTAATAAACCTGGAGCAGCTGGGCATGGCAACCAATCAGCTTCTAGCTTTCATTTTCAAAGCTTAAGTTAACAAGCTGAACCTAACCATATGGAAGAAAAATATATTTTAAAAATATTCTTCTCAAATATGTTGACATATATTTCAAATGCTACAATTTTGGCCATAGTCAAAATATTTCAATATATATATATATATATATATATATATTATTTTTTTTTTATTACAACATATATGAAAAATATTTTCAAAAATACATTTTTTTTACACTGTCCTGTTTTTAAAAATACAAATCTACATTTTTGGAATGCATTTACAAATATATGTTAAAATTAATTTTTTATATGTTAAAAAAAAATCTGAAGAATGTATTTTAAAAATATATATGTTTACAATTGAATTATTTTTCATATATTTTGTAATATATATTTCATGTATTTGTAATATACATAAATATATTTTGAAATATATTGAATATTGCCTAAATTGTAGCATTTAAAATATATGCCAATATATTTGGGAAGAATATTTTTTAAATACATTTATTTCAGGTACTTATATAGCGCCATCAATTTATGCAGTGCTTTACATATATATTGTACATTCACATCAGTCCCTAACCCTCAAGGGGTGTACAATCTAAGGTCCCTAACTCATATTCATACATACACATACTAGGGACAATTTAGACAGGAGCCAATTAACCTACCAGCATGTCTTTGGAGTGTGGTAGGAAACTGGAGTACCTGGAGGAAACCCACACAGGCACAGGGAGAACATGCAAACTCCAGGTGGGTGGTTCTGTGGTTGGGATTTGAACCGGTGACTCTAGTGCTGCCAGGTGGAAGTGCTAACCACTTAGCCACTGTCCTGCCCCATATATTTCAACTATATTTTTCTTCCATGTGGGTAGAAGCCCATAGCAAACCACCGGAAGACTCCCTTTTTTACTTTTTTTTTTTTTTTTTTTACTTTTACAACATAGTCATAAGATGTATCATCTCCTAAGCACAACAGATACAATAAAAGGTTGTAAAAGAGTAAAAAGACAAAAAAAAATTGTACTGCTGACAAACTGGGTTATTTTACTGTCCTACCTTTAAATACCAAAACCTCCTAGAAAAATCGAGTCATATAATACTTTAATCGTTTTCACTTACTTTCTAAAGCCAAAGAAGAAAAAAAAAAGAACACTCAATTTTTTACTTTGTAATGGATATTGCTCGTAAAGTTTCAATAAAAAAAAAAAAAAAAATGGAAGGTGGGGTGTTGGGGTTTAAAGAGATACATCTCCACGGCAACCGTTTCCTAGGCAACTGGCCAATTCAGCAGTCGCCCCCATTAAGTAAAGCAGTCGGAGCTGGACGATCTGACAGGCATGATAAAAAGAGAGTCCTGCGGAGCACGGAGACAAAAAAAAATGTCTTATTGTTTTTGTTATTCCTCTTTTTTTTCCCCCTCATTCTTTCATTAGGTTTGCATTATTTATTTCCCCAGACCCGTCCAGTCACAGCAAACGATTCATAATTAAAATGTTGGTGGTGACAAGCTGGGGATGAAATAAGACTGGATGGGGTTGTAGACTGTTGGAAAGTACAGCCGTAAATATCAATTCAACTTCAGGCTGTAAACAAGGGAGACGAGGGAAGCCACAATGTGTTGAGAAAATCACAGATTTCAAGCAGTAGAGTAGAAATAATCCACCTTCTCCACCTGATTTGTTTTTTAAACTTAAAGTGGTTGTAAACCCTTACATATACCCGGTGAAGTGAACGAAGCCGGGATGGAACAAATCCTCCTACAAAAGTTGTACCTGTTTATCTATAGCTCTCTCTTTTCTATATCCATTCCAAGTGCAGAATTTCCTACATGGAAGAGAAATATATTTGCCATATACTTAGAAAAAAATGATATATGTGACATATATTTACAATATATTGGCCTACGCTAATATATTTTAAAATGTATTCTAAAAAATGTAATTGTAAATATATTTTCTAAAGGCATATATTTAAAAATATATATATTTTTAAGTATATTCTTCAGATTTTTTTTAACAGATAAAAAAGTAATTTTAACATATATTTTTTACATATATTTGAAAATGCATTCCAAAAATGTAGATTAAATGTATTTTCAAAGACATATATTTGAAAATGCATTTTTAAAAATATTTTTCATCTATTTTGAATATAAAAAAACGCATTTCAACATACAGTATATATACTGTATATTGAAATTATAATATATATATATACTGTATATATATATATATATATAAATATGTGTGTATATGTGTATATATATATATATATATATATATCTCCTAGATTGTAAGCACGAAAGAGCAGGGCCCTCAAACCCCTCGTGTATTGTATTGTTACTGTATTGTCTCATGTTCTGTCCCCCACTATAATGTACAGCGCTGAGCAAACCTTCTGGCGCTATATAAATACTGTATAATAATCATAATCATAATATATATTTATTTATAGTTACTGTATGTGACATATATTTACAATATATTGGCCTACGCTAATATATTTTAAAATGTATTCTAAAAAATGTAATTGTAAATATAATTTCTAAAGGCATATATTTAAAAATATATATATTTTTAAGAATATTCTTCAGATTTTTTTTAACAGATAAAAAAGTCATTTTAACATATATTTTTTACATATATTTGAAAATGCATTACAAAAATGTAGATTAAATGTATTTTCAAAGGCATATATTTGAAAATGCATATTTAAAAATATTTTTCATCTATTTTGAATATATAAAAAACGCATTTAAACATACAGTATATATTCTGTATATTGAAATTATATATATTATATATATATATATATATATATATGTGTGTGTGTGTATATACCGGTATATAGTGTCCAGGGGCGGACTGACCATTCAAGCACTACGGCACTGCCCGAGGACCCGGGGTCAGTAGGGGGCCCCATGAAATGCCCCTGGTATCTTTTTTATAGGCTTTTTTGGTGTGCTTTGAGTGTGGGCAAGGACACAGGGGCCCCATGATCCCCTATTGCCCGGGGGGCCCAATGAGTTATCAGTCAGCCCCTGATTGTATCCCACATGTTTATTGTGCTTTCAGAAGTGGGAAACACACAGTGTAAAAGGGCACTAACAATAAAAAGTAATAGAAAAAAAAACTAACATTTTAGAACCTTTTGTAAAAAATTGAAGACAAATCTTTCCACAATGCATATAGCTACAGAAGTAATTTAGGGTTTTTACAGCTTGCTCTGAATATTTAAATGATTTTGTGTGCATGATCTGGGCTTTAAAGCTCACTTTTAAGTTTTAAAGCTTGGAAATGTGAGAGAGTGCTAGTTTTTATTGTTTCGGTGTCAAAAAGCACCAAAAGAAAATGAATTCTTTAAGGCTTATGGTTTTATGGTTCTTGTTTATCCTTCCAGTGCATAATGACAGAAATCCTGCCTGTCAAAAGAAAACTATGTGTAGGCTCTCTCCATGCTCAGAAATGGCATAGGAATAAAACGTTAATTGAATGCATTGTTCAATAAATGTCACAGTGAAAATCCAATGCCACAAAGATTCCTTAGAACACTTAGCTAGAAAAGAGAGGTAATTGTGGTTGGATGTTAGCGTTCCATATAACACATATAACAAGTACTAAAGCGGAAATGGCAAACTCTCGACTGGGAAGATTGTAATAGAATGGAGACTGGAACAAATGGCACTGATAAGAAATGTTAGAGGCTTAAAGTTTGAATAGTTTTGCTACAATAGATAAAAAGTAATAGCAAAACTATAATGCTTATGTTTTTCTGGAAAAAATGCTGCTTCAGTTCTCTTCAGTGCTGAATAGGGTGTAATTTTAGCCATGGATGGCACTGTTGGCCCCACCAGGCCCTGCCAGTTAGCCCTACCAGCCCCTGCCGAGGTGGCCCCACCAGCCCCTGCTGAGCCAACCCCACCAGTCACTGCTGAGGTGGCCTCACCATGCCTTGCTGAGCCAGTCCCACTTGCCTTTGCTGAGATGGCCACACTAGCCCATGCCAAGTCAACACCACCAGCCCCTGTTGATTTGGCCCCACCAGGCCTTGTCAGTAGACTCCACAAGCCCCTACTGAGCAAGCCCCACCAGCCACTGCCAAGCTGGCCCCACCAGTCACTGCTGAGGCGGCCTCACCATGCTTTGCTGAGCTAGTCCCACTAGTCCCTGCTGAGATGGCCACACTAGCTCCTGCCAAGCCAACCCCTCCAGCCCCTGTTGAGTTGGCCCCACCAGGCCTTGCCAGCAGAATCCACCAGCCCCTACTGAGCAAGCCCCACCAGCCACTGCCAAGCTGGCCCCACCAGCCTCTGCCGAGGCGGCCCCACCAGCCCCTGCTGAGCCAACATTATTAAACCAATACTCTATAACTCCCTTCTGAAAAGTCAAACTTTCACCCTTGAAAGTGCAAATAACAAAAACCTTTTCAATAATCCAATGTAACCCTCTCCCACAATCCCATATACATAAATGTCCACACCTCAGTCCACAAAAATGTATAATAAAGTCCAAAATAGAAAATTAAAATAGAAAAATAATGTTCAAAATATATAGCAATAATCCAAATGTGTGTTAAACATCCAAAAAAGATATCCAAAATCTTCCTACTCAATCCAAACGATCCTCAAAAAAACGAAAAAAATATAGTGCATTATCCTTAATACATAATATTGTGAAATGGTGTCATGCAATCACACCAGTGATCAATATAAATAAACGGATAAATAAGGATGGAATCACCTCAATACTGTGCTCTTAGTGAGAGAACACTGCATTCGTGAAAGTATAAACCACACAGTGTAATCTAAAATATAACATCCGTGACATTAGTGCAAAAGCAGTGCCACACTCTGTTGGGGGATATGGTTGCAATTACCCTCTTGTTGTCAGTAGAGGACATATAAGATTCTCAAATCCCCAAAGGTAGCCTTCCTGCGAGGTGCGTCTTCCTCCCAGGAGTGGACAGTGGGGTCCCTCTTTCTTCTAAGGTCAAATCCCTCAAAGAGACCGCGGTCCCCGTATCTCGCGGGGAAAATAGGAGCAGACTCAGTGGAGTATCATAAAAGTATACTTTAATTAGGTAGACTTACATTCTAGATAATACCGTCCATCTCTCCCCCTCCGTTCGTTATTCTACACAGAAACAAAAATGGCCGCGCTGCTCCTTCCGGCTGCAGCGTCTGAGCGTCTGACGTCACGACCCTGACGCGTTTCGTCACTTCCGACTTTTTCACAAGGGATCCAATCAAATGCTGTCACTGTTCAGGTATTCAGGCAGCCATGGTTGCTGTGGCCATCTGAATACATGTATTTTTAACATGAATAGAGGACTCTGTGCATATATGACCAGCCTGAATCACACTGCCTCAATCAAAGGGGAGGCTCAGAGATCTGCACGGCGCAAGCTTTTCGGCAACAGGAATTATGTTATCAAAGAAGAAAGCTTTTGGCTGTGTGATCAGCACTGGATAGAGCCTGGAGCAGGGGCGGACTGACCATTTGGAAACTCGGGCACTGCCCGAGGGCCCGGGGTCAGTAGGGGGCCCCATTTTCATAGGCTTTTTTGAGTTTGGGCAAGGACACAGGAGCCCCATGATCCCCTATTGCCCGGGGGCCCCATGAGTTGTCAGTCCGCCCCTGGCCTGGAGAAGCATATTCTACAGGAAAATCTCAGCACATCTATTTATTCATCCCAGAAAAATGTCAAATAACTACAAAAAATCATTTTCATATATTCAAGTTTTTTTTTTTTACAGTTACAGCATCAAATATATGTTTACAGTTGTTATTGTATGCATGCAAAGAAATAGGTAAGTGTGGCATTTCTATGGATAGATTAGCTCTATGGATAGATCACAGCATTCCCTCTGACAATGCCTTCTAGAAAGACAGTGCATGTGTTTGCAAATGTCTGACACAAATCAGCCCCTGCTGCTCTACTCTGCAGCGACTTGCTACAAAGTTACATTGTATTCTTTTAGTGTTCAGTAGAGGGGAGGAGAGAAGATGGGGGAAATGCTCTTTCCTGCCTGCAGCAGACTCTCATTTGTCTGGAACTCGGGGACATCTTGTAATAGTAAAAGAGAAAGAAAAAATACACAGCAGCTGTATTTTAGGAGATGTCATTAAACCATTCATACAGACTAATGTTAAAAATACAAGAGCTATGAGGTTATCTCTGGGCTCTACCCTCCAGTAAGCATGCGCCCAGTGTTATACTAACAGCGCTATGCAGAGCAACAGAGTTCTGCTCAGAAAAGGATTACATGAAGCTTATACTAGCTATATTAAAAAAAGAATACACACATTTTATTACAACATGCAGCTGGATTAATAGGCTTTTTCTGTGTGTCGGGAGCTCAGCTTTAATCTAGCTTTAAAGGGAACTATTCAAAAACCTAAGCACCTCACTCTGAGCATAGAACTAAAAATGCATATTCAGGGGAACCTTCAGTTCCAATTGAAATGTCTAAAACCAACAGAATCTCTGGATATACGGACAGTTGACATGAAAATCTTGATGTTTACTGTGAAAGCCAAGTTTGGCACCACCCCATCCCAATGATTCAGCTTAATCTTCTAACACAGTGGTTCTCAACCTTTCTAATGCCGCGACCCCTTAATACAGTTCCTCATGTTGTGGTGACCCCCAACCATAAAATTATTTTCGTTGCTACTTCATAACTGTAATTTTGCAGTGGGAGGACTAGTGCCACATCATTGGTGTCAGTGGAAGGAGTAGTGCCCCATCACTGATGTCAGTGGGAGGAATAGTGCCCCATCGTTGGTGTCAGTGGGAGGAATAGTGCCCCATCGTTGGTGTCAGTGGGGGGAATAGTGCCCCATCGTTGGTGTCAGTGGGAGGAATAGTGCCCCATCGTTGGTGTCAGTGGGAGGAATAGTGCCCCATCGTTGGTGTCAGTGGGGGGAATAGTGCCCCATCGTTGGTGTCAGTGGGGGGAATAGTGCCCCATCGTTGGTGTCAGTGGGGGGAATAGTGCCCCATCGTTGGTGTCAGTGGGGGGAATAGTGCCCCATCGTTGGTGTCAGTGGGGGAATAGTGCCCCATCGTTGGTGTCAGTGGGGGGAATAGTGCCCCATCGTTGGTGTCAGTGGGGGGGGAATAGTGCCCCATCGTTGGTGTCAGTGGGGGGAATAGTGCCCCATCGTTGGTGTCAGTGGGGGGAATAGTGCCCCATCGTTGGTGTCAGTGGGGGGAATAGTGCCCCATCGTTGGTGTCAGTGGGGGGAATAGTGCCCCATCGTTGGTGTCAGTGGGGGGAATAGTGCCCCATCGTTGGTGTCAGTGGGGGGAATAGTGCCCCATCGTTGGTGTCAGTGGGGGGAATAGTGCCCCATCGTTGGTGTCAGTGGGGGGAATAGTGCCCCATCGTTGGTGTCAGTGGGGGGAATAGTGCCCCATCGTTGGTGTCAGTGGGGGGAATAGTGCCCCATCGTTGGTGTCAGTGGGGGGAATAGTGCCCCATCGTTGGTGTCAGTGGGGGGAATAGTGCCCCATCGTTGGTGTCAGTGGGGGGAATAGTGCCCCATCGTTGGTGTCAGTGGGGGGAATAGTGCCCCATCGTTGGTGTCAGTGGGGGGAATAGTGCCCCATCGTTGGTGTCAGTGGGGGGAATAGTGCCCCATCGTTGGTGTCAGTGGGGGGAATAGTGCCCCATCGTTGGTGTCAGTGGGGGGAATAGTGCCCCATCGTTGGTGTCAGTGGGGGGAATAGTGCCCCATCATTGGTGTCAGTGGGGGGAATAGTGCCCCATCGTTGGTGTCAGTGGGGGGAATAGTGCCCCATCCTTGGTGTCAGTGGGGGGAATAGTGCCCCATCATTGGTGTCAGTGGGAGGAATAGTGCCCCATCATTGGTGTCAGTGGGAGGAATAGTGCCCCATCATTGATGTCAGTGTGGTGGAGGGGGAAATAGTGCCCCATCTTTGGGGTCAGGGGGGGGAATAGTGCCCCATCGTTGGTGTCGGTGGGGGGAGGAATAGTGCCCCATTCTTGGTGTCAGTGGGGGGAGGAATAGTGCCCCATCGTTGGTGTCAGTGGGGGGGAGGAATAGTGCCCCATCGTTGGTGTCAGTGGGGGGGAGGAATAGTGCCCCATCGTTGGTGTCAGTGGGGGGGAGGAATAGTTCCCCATCGTTGGTGTCAGTGGGGGGGAGGAATAGTGCCCCATCATTGGTGTCAGTGCGGGGGGGGAGGAAATAGTGCCCCATCATTGGTGTCAGTGGGAGAAATAGTGCCCCATTGTTGGTATTAGTCACACAAATGATGGGGCACTATTCCTTCCACTGACACCAATGATACTTACCTTGCTGACCCCTGCTCCAGCCTGGGCTCGCTCTCTCACTTACCTGTCAGCTGTCTTCCTTCTCTGGCCGCTCTCCTCTTCACTTACTCCGGCAGTTCGCTCGATCTTCTTAGATCTACGCGCGCTGCCGCTCGGCTCCTCCTCTCCAAGCTCCACCTCCTCGCCGGTGATTGGCCGCCTGTGTGCCTCTCCTGAGCTACAGTTCCGCTGGCCAATCAGCGGCGAGGAGGCGGAGTTGTTGAGGGATCCCGGAGGTGTGGCCAGGTGACAGGGCAGCGTGTCATCCCGCCCACACATCGACTGAGTCAGAGGAGCGGTGTCTCGGTTCCTAAGACCATCGGAAATATGTGTTTTCCGATGGTCTTAAGCGACCCCTGGGAAATGGTCGTTCGACCCCCAAAGGGGTCGCGACCCCCAGGTTGAGAACCGCTGTTCTAACACAAATGCATAAAAACATAATACAGCTCAATCCACCTCTTCTAAATACAGTGTATCAAACTTGAAAAGCATGGCAAAAAAAGCCCTGGTTCAAAACCGATGCGACTTGTCATGCGAAATACGTCGGACTGTCTACTCTGCAAAAAGGGGTCATTTGGGGATATCTGTACTGTTCTGACATTCTTAGACCTCAAGAAATTAGATTGGCCGTCAGTACTTCAGGATTGATCAATTTTCAGATCTATCCCATAGTTTGTGAACTCTATAACTTTCCTACAAACTAAAAAATACATCCTAATTTGGGTTATTTTCACCAAAGACATGTAGCAGAATACATCTCGGCCTAAATTTATGAAGAACAATTATTTATTGCAAACTTTTATAACAGAAAAAAAAGAAAAACGTGGGGTTTTTTTTCTAAATTTTTGGCCTTTTTTTGTTAATTTAGCAAAAAATAAAAACCCCAGCGGTGAGTAAATACCACCAAAATAAAGCTTTAGTTGTGTGAAGAAAATTATAAAATTTTAGTTTGGGTACAGTGTTGCATGACCGCGCGATTGTCATTCAAAGTGTGAGAACGCTCAAACCTGAAAATTGGCCTGGGCAGGAAGGGGGTAAAAGTACCCGGTATTGAAGTGGTTAAAAATAGTCAATGTTGATTGAGAGAGTGAAGTTCCACGTTTATACTGGCCCCAACCCACCTTTCACCGGCGTTGCCATCCTGTAGGGTGTCCTGTAGGAGGAAATCAGTAAAAGTCAGTAAGACAAATATTATATTAGTATCATATGATATAAATAATAATATTACCCATAGTCCTTGTAAAGTCCATAAGTAGTCCAAAATCTAAAATCCAGAAAATGGTTCCATCAGCTGTCAGAATAGAAGCTCCTCTGGAGTAAAGATAAAATAAAGGGAAACACAGCAGCGCTTTTCTATGTCTAGAGCAGTGGTTCTCAACCTTCCTAATGCCGTGACCCTTTAATGCAGTTCCTCATGTTGTGGTGACCCCCAACCATAAAATTATTTACCCAGTAATTATAATTCATGAGTGTCGTTTTACCTCCAATATTGCTGCTTTCAACACAGTAGCTGCTTTCAACACAGTAGCTGCTTTTAACAGAGTAGCTGCTTTCAACACAGCAGCTGCTTTTAACAGAGTAGCTGCTTTCAACACAGCAGCTGCTTTCTACACAGTAGCTGCTCTTTACACATTGGAAATATGTGTTTTCTGATGGTCTTAGGGGACCCCTGTGAAAGGGTGGTTCAACCCCCAAAGGGGTCGCGACCCACAGGTTGAGAACCACTGGTCTAGAGCCTTGCAGCACAACTGCACATGCGCCAAGATGTCCTGCGCATAAAAAAAAAATGTGGGATCGCCTGGCTTGCATCTTTGCGCATGTGCTCCTACACCTAGCTAGGTTGACAGCCTGGGGTGCCAGGATCACAGGAATAGCTACAGGACATTAAGGCTTTGTGTACACAAACAGCTCCTAAACTCGAGTTTAGGAGCTTTTGGCATTCTTTCGCCAAAGCTCCAAAACTCAACTCCATAAAAGCCTATGTGTCCATGTACACACAGGCTTTTAGCAGAGTTTAGGAGCTGCCGCATTTAGGTGAGATTAAACCTCCCTCTCCTGAACGCAGAAGAATCAGGTTGAAGATAGGAACGTTTTGACAGCTGGCAGCGGGAAAACGTGGCAAAATGTCTCTGATTTTCCCACGGCAGGCAGTCAGTGTAGGCTTGTGTACATGGAGCCTAAAACGAAAAATTGATGACCAAACACTCACTGTAATTTTCCTTTCCTGACCTTTCTCCATGGCATCGCACTGGCGGTTTGACTCCAGCCTCTCACCAAATGATAGGACCATATAACTATTAAACACTTCTGTGATGGACTACTTAGCACCCTGCCTGGGTGCCACCACCAAACAGTGCCTCCTGCCCTCAAAACCCTTCCTGCAGACCCAGAGCTAATACCAGCCCTTTACCCCAAACATCGTACACAGACAAGATGTTGAGGTAAAAAGCAAAGGAATCTCTTTATTGAACAGAAATACAGGTTTTTATACACTTCAGAAACAGGGGCAGTCCCCATATGAACATAACACAACAAATATTACATATTGGAATAAACATCCCACAAAGATTAGGTAAGGAGGTAAAGCTGACACAAGACTAATCCCATCATGTAGGAACCTCCAGGAGCATTAGCCCAAGGACAGGAACAATAGGTGACTCAATTAACAATGGGAGAAAGACACAACAGTAAAAACCTTAATAAACAGATTACAGCAGGAGACCTCAGCATCAGGTTGTTTTTAGCTGATGATATTAACATCTGCTCTGAGTCTCTGAGTCTACGAGGGGGGGAGTAAAGCAGTCAATGCTGGTTTGGGCTTTCTATACCCCAACAAAACACAGGAGCACCAAATCTGTAACCGGGTTTTCCAGTCCTCAGAGGCTGTGTGTTTTGGGGAGACATGGATTTGAATCCAAAATAAAACTACTCCAAAGCTCCCCAAGGCACACACCTCCCAAAGAATAGAGCCCCCCCAAATGCAAAGGGTCCATGGGCAGTAGACAAGAGGCTAGCCTGCAGTTCCCTTCAAAAGCCCCTGTCCCGGTTAGGTCTCTCACACCTACATTAATCTAAGAGGAGCATTCTGTATCTAGCTGTTACTCTCTCATTGGGTGGACATCATCTGATGCCATGGAGAAAAGTCCAGAAAGAAATTACGGTAAGTATTTGAATATCAATTTTCTTTTTTCCTGACCTCTTCATGGAATCACACTGATGGCAAAAAACTAGACAAAATAGAGTGAGATATGTTTTCACATGTTTAATCATCTACATTAGCTGAGGACAGCACTTAATGTCCAAGGTCAGAGAAAGAGGCGTTAGGTCTATGCAGTCAGTGTCAATGAGGTGTAGTCCATGTGTCTGCTTCTTAAAGTTTCTCCACCGAGATTTGTCTCAATGCACTCGAGAGGTAGTCAGACTTTAAGTCATATGAGCATTCACTCCTTCCAGAACACGTAGAGCCTTATAGGTTTGGCGTATTATAACCCTTTAACCACTTTACAACCATACTATACCCGAATTACGGCTACAGCTCGGTTGTCCAGTTCAGGGAGGGCGTCATATGGGACTTCCTCCCAGAATGCGCCTCCTGGGTGACCCCAGCGGCACGCACCCAGTGCTGTCTTTGATTGCTTTGTCCTTTGTCCTACCATGACAAGGTAAAATGCCAATCACAGTGGCCTTTTACCACGTGATCAGCTGTGTCCAATGACACAGCTAATGGCAAAGTAAAGCAATTGCCGGTTATCAGCAGCACTTTCCTTATGCTGTCACAGCGTGAGCAAAGTACTGCCGATAACCGACAAGTGTCACAGAGGAGATCTGCACTGATTACCAGTGCCCTGATTATCAGTGCAGCCCCAAAAGTGCCCAGCAGTGCCAAGCAGTGCCGCCCAGCAGTGCCACTCATCAGTGCCACCAATCAGTGCCACCAGTCAGTGTTCATCAGCGCCGCCTATCATTGCCAATCATTGCCGCCTATCATTGCTGCATATCAGTGCCACAGAATCATCAGTGCCTCCTCATCAATTCTCACCAGTGCCGTCTCATCAGTGCAGCCAGCAGTGCCCATCAGCACTGCCTATCAGTGCCGCCTCATCAGTGCCGACTATCAGTGCCAATCATTGCCGCCTATCATTGCTGCATATCAGTGCAGAATCATCAGTGCCTCCTCATCAATTCCCACCAGTGCCGCCTCATCAGTGCAGCCAGCAGTGCCCATCAGAGCTGCCTATCAGTGCCCATCAGTGCTGCCTATCAGTGCCAATCATTGCCACCTATCAGTGCTGCATATCAGTGCAGCATCATCAGTGCTCCCTAATCAATTCCCACCAGTGCCGCCTCATCAGTGCAGCCAGCAGTGCCCATCAGCGCTGCCTATCAGTGCCGCCTATCAGTGCCCATCAGTGCTTCCTATCAGTGCAGCCTCATTAACGCACATCAGTGAATAAGAAAATGTACCTGTTTGCTAAATTTTATAAAAGAAACAAAGAAAAACTTTTTTTTTCAAATGTTTTGCTCTTTTTTTCTTTATAGTGCAAAAAATAAAAAACCCAGCGGTGATTAAATATCATCAAAAGAAAGCTCTATTTGTGTCAAAAAATGTCATTCAAAGTGCAACAGAGCTGAAAGCTGAAAATTGGCCTGGGCAGAAAGGGGGTAAAAGTGCCCTGTAGGGAATGCCATCCTTAACCACACACGACCCGAACCTATCCCCAACCTCAGAATTCCATATATATATATATATATATATATATATATATATATATATACCGCCACCAAAGGAGAAGAGGAATGATCTGCGATGTTACAGAAGTGGTCAGAAGGCTCTTGCATATACTGTATATATATATATATATATATATATATGTATATATGTATGTATATGTGTGTATATATATGTATATGTATGTATGTATATATATATGTATGTATATATGTATGTATATATAAATATATATATGTATATATATGTGTGTATATATATATATATATATATATAAATATATATATATGTATATATATATATATATATATATGTATGTATGTATATACTGTATGTATGTATATATGTATGTATATATATATGTTCAGCACAGTGGCTTAGTGGTTAGCCCTTCCGCCTGGCAGTACTAGGGTCGTTGGTTCAAATTCCAACCACAGCACCACCTGCCTTGAGTTTGCATGTTCTCCCTGTGCCTGTGTGGGTTTCCTCCGGGTACTCTGGTTTCCTCCCACACTCCAAAGACATGCAGGTAGGTTAATTGGCTCCTGTCTAAATTATCCCTAGTATGTGTATGTATGAATGTGAGTTAGGGACCTTAGATTGTACACCCCTTGAGGGTTAGGGACTGATGTGAATGTACAATATATATGTAAAGCGCTGTGCAAATTGATGACGCTATATAAGTACCTGAAATAAATATACATACAGTGTATATATATAGTTTTGGAAGAGCCTTCTGACCATTTCTGACTTTGACACTCCTATAATGACAGTTGAGTGCCGTTCAGTGCAGTAGTACCCTGAGCCCTGGCCTACATGGTGATTGACCCCCAGGGGGTGTATTCATGACAACCTGGGCTAAGAGGAAATAGGTTGAATAATGTTGTCTGGTATTCAGTTTGGAGGAGTGTGCCATGTGTTGGAGGAGTGTGCCATGTGTTGGAGGAGTGTGCCATGTGTTGGAGGAGTGTGCCATGTGTTGGAGGAGTGTGCCATGTGTTGGAGGTGTGTGCCATGTGTTGGAGGAGTGTGCCATGTGTTGGAGGAGTGTGCCATGTGTTGGAGGAGTGTGCCATGTGTTGGAGGAGTGCGCCATGTGTTGGAGGAGTGCGCCATGTTGGAGGAGTGTGCCATGTGTTGGAGGAGTGTGCCATGTGTTGGAGAAGTGTGCCATGTGTTGGAGGAGTGTGCCATGTGTTGGAGGAGTGTGCCATGTGTTGGAGGAGTGTGCCATGTGTTGGAGGAGTGTGCCATGTGTTGGAGGAGTGCGCCATGTGTTGGAGGAGTGCGCCATGTGTTGGAGGAGTGCGCCATGTGTTGGAGGAGTGTGCCATGTGTTGGAGGAGTGTGCCATGTGTTGGAGGAGTGTGCCATGTGTTGGAGGAGTGTGCCATATGTTGGAGGAGTGCGCCATGTGTTGGAGGAGTGCGCCATGTGTTGGAGGAGTGTGCCATGTGTTGGAGGAGTGCGCCATGTGTTGGAGGAGTGTGCCATGTGTTGGAGGAGTGTGCCATGTGTTGGAGGAGTGTGCCATGTGTTGGAGGAGTGTGCCATGTGTTGGAGGAGTGTGCCATGTGTTGGAGGAGTGTGCCATATGTTGGAGGAGTGTGCCATGTGTTGGAGGAGTGCGCCATGTGTTGGAGGAGTGTGCCATGTGTTGGAGAAGTGTGCCATGTGTTGGAGGAGTGTACTTTCTGTGGGAGACAATGCCAGAATAAAGCTAAAAATTGCAGCAAAAGTTGCTGTTAAAAAAAAAAAAAAGTGCTGTGCTTTGTATTTTTTGCTTTTTTTTTTCTATAGCAAGAGTTCTGCTTTAAGCAATGCGCACTCAAATCCAGAATTATTACCAGTACGGATGACTGATAGCAGCTTTAGTCTGCTTCTTCCGAGAACGAAACATTACAGCAGCCTGGAAGCATTACAGTTGGAATATATGAAACATTATTTTTCTTTTCATACTTCAGCAGAGGACATTTTTCTTCCCCTTTTCTTCATACACTCCTTAATTATATAGTGTGAGCTCCAAGTTCACCACTGAGCTGATTTGTGCATTTTCCTTGCAATTGTTTGAATGTTTAGGCCCCATTTAGCCTGCTGTCAGCTATCCTAAGAGACATTCTCCCCTAATGTAAGATCATCCATTATTTCTGCTGGCACCTTGCAGGCTTTGGAGAAAGAAAGATCTCAAAATCTTTTCACAGCATGGTACCCCCAAGAACAAATTACCTTTTGTAGCAAGCGATTTGACTAAAATTGAGTGGATTATACCAAAATACAAAAGGAATGTTTTGAAGCATTTTAACTGTGCTTGCAGTTCTTTGCATCGGCGTGGAAGCATTTGCAAATAATAAAATAATGATAAAAGGTAGAAAACGCTGTAAATTAGCAGGTTCAGCTAGCAAATTGGCAGAAGGAAAAACGTCATTGTAGCCCAGCAAGCGCTTTGGATGTGCTTAAAGTAAACTTCTTGTGAGTTAAATAAAAGTGCTGTCTTTGATGACAGTTTTAAAAATATGCAAAAAAGCGAGTGCTATAAATATACAAAGGTACAAGCATCCGATCCTCTGCTGACTCTTGGCAAAGCCCGCTTTCGGCTTGCGTGATGACGTCTCTTCCAATGGCTCCACCTTGACGCATTTTGTGATGACAGACGTCATTGGGGGAGTGAGTTTTTGATCTTGTAAAAATGATAGTTGTTTGGCTGTTTTGATGACCCAATAATGATCAAAAAAGTCAGAGTAAAATCAGATGTGTCAAAGTATTGATGCCAGGAGGTCAGTATTGAAAAATCACTGTCACCCTGACCATGCGTAACAAAGTGTCTTCCCCCTAAAGCTCCACCCCTTCCCCTTCCCTCCTCCTTAGGCCTGGCTTACACCTCAGCCTTGCTTTTATGCAGTGATGTTACCCATAAGCTTGCTATGGCCTATCCATTGTCATGCCTGGACTGGAGAAGTCTGAAAAAGTGTAGGAAAACACATATTCCCCCCCCCCTTTCCCCCCCCTAAGGCCTGGCTTACACCTGTGGTTAGGGAGTGGTAAAAATGAGCAGTTGAGCCTTGTTTTTATGTAGTGACGTTATCCATAAGCTTGCTATGGCCTATCCATTGTCAGCGCTAGCTGACAGAGGGGAGCGGGATGACATGCCTGGACAGGAGAGGCCTGAAAATTAGTAGGAGAACACATCTTCCCTCCCCCTTAGCCTGGCTTACACCTGTGGTTAGGGAGTGGTAAAAATGAGCAGTTGAGCCTTGTTTTTATGTTTTTATGTAGTGACGTTATCCATAAACTTGCTATGGCCTATCCATTGTCAGCGCTAGCTGACAGATGGGAGCGGGATAACATGCCTGTACAGGAGAGGCCTGAAAATTAGTAGGAGAACACATCTTCCCTCCCCCTTAGGCCTGGCTTATACCTGTGGTTAGGGGGTGGTAAAAATGAGCAGTTGAGCCTTGTTTTTATACAGTGATGTTACCCATAAGCTTGCTATGGCCTATTTATTGTCAGTGCTAGCTGACAGAGGGGAGTGGGATGCCGTGCCTGGACAGGAGAGGCCTGAAAATTAGTAGGAGAACACATCTTCCCTCCCCCTTAGGCCTGGCTTACGCCTGTGGTTAAGGGGTGGTAAAAATGAGCGGTTGAGCCTTGTTTTTATGCAGTTACATTACCTATAAGCTTACTATGGCCTATCCATTATTCTTTTATTATTATTATTTATTTTATCTAAAAAAAAATTTTACACTGTACCTTGACATTTACTTTGTTGCTACCACAAGGAATGAACAATATCCCAACGTATAGCATGTACCATGACAGGTCCTCCTTCTGGAGAGGCCTCCAAAGCAGCCAATCAGACATAGATTGTTATGATCAGCCGCTTCACTTGCCAGTAACAGTCCAGTAAATACAAAACCGAAACAAGAATTGACAAAATACCAGTCACGTCTGTTTTTTTAGATCATAGAGAGGATTGGGGACATTCCGATCCTCGGTCATCTCTATGGTCAGCTGGCAGAACTGCCGGCTGCAGTCCCGGACTCCCTGGTGGGATAGGAGAACCTGAGAAGGAGCCTGTAAAAGTGATCCAGTGGCTAATCAACCACTAAGATCACTTTTATAAAAGATAGCATTGTTGGCCCAAAAAAAAAAGATGCCAGGATGATGCCTGTAGCTGCAGTCATCATCCCTGTAAAACCACTGCAGCTCAAGGACATACAAGGATGTCCTTGGGTGGCAAGTGGTTAAGCAAGAAAGAAAAATTTGAGAAAGCAAAGAAGACAAAAAAGAATGATTTACATGAAGGAGAAAAGCGGGATTCGTCTTGAGGGTAGAATATGGTGGGACTAGAAGAAAGAGAGGAGTTGATGGAGGAGGAGGAGGTGGGGGTGAAGGAGGATAAGGTGATGAGGAGGAAGTGGAGTTGGAGGAGGAGTAAGATGGCACATCAGCATTAGCACCTACTGCTTCTACCCGCAGCACCTCTACCTCTCCATTTTCAAATACTTATCTTTTTTTTCTTTAGGAAGACCTACTATAAGAAAGTGTAGATAGCCTAAGGTCACAAGATTCTATGGTTAGCTTTTTTTCTGCTGCTTCTCCTTTTCCCTGACTGTAGAATACCCCCCCCCCCTTCCTTTGCTGCTGCCTGCCCTTCATCCTACTGTATATAACTATAGGCAATCTATAGTTTTAGGTTTTCTCCAGATCTCAATCTAATCAAGCATCTGTGGGATGTGCTGGAAAAATAATTCCAATTCATGGAGGCTCCACCTCATAACTTATGGGGCTTCAAGGATCTGATATTGACAGCTTGGTACCATCTATCACAGCATACCTTTAGAGGCCTAGTGCATTCCATATCTTGACGGGTCAGGGGTGTTTTGGAAACAATAGAGGGACCTACACAGTATTAGGTGGGTGGTCACAAAGTTATGGCTGATCATTGTAGACAAATATATATACACTCACCAGCCACTTTATTACACCTGCTCAATTGCCTGTTAACACAAATTGCTAATCAGCCAATCACATGGCAGCAACTCAATGCATTTAGGCATGTAGATGTGATGAAGACGTCTTGCTGAAGTTCAAACCGAGCATCTGAATGGGGAAGAAAGGAGATTTAAGTGACTTTATGCAGCATTATTGTTGGTGCCAGACGAGCTGGTCTGAGTATTTCAAAAACTGCTGATCTACTGGGATTTTCACACACAACCATCTCTAGGGTTTACAGAGAATGGTCCAAAAAAGAGAAAGTATCCAGTGAGCGGCAGTTGTGTGGACGAAAATGCCTTGTTGATGTCAGAGGAGAATGGGCAGACTGGTTCGAGATGATAGAAAAGCAACAGTAACTCATGTCAATATGGACCAAAATGCCTGAGGAATGTTTCCAACACCTTGTTGAATCTATGCCACGAAGAATTAAGGTAGTTCTGAAGGCAAAAGGGGGTCCAACCCATTACTAGCAAGGTGTACCTAATAAAGTGGCCAGTGAGTGCATATCAGGGGCGGACTGACCATTTGGAAACTCGGGCACTGCCCGAGGGCCCGGGGTCAGTAGGGGGCCCCATAAGATGCCCCTGGTACCTTTTTCATAGGCTTTTTTGAGTTTGGGAAAGGACACAGGGGCCCCATGATCCCCTATTGCCCGGGGGCCCCATGAGTTGTCAGTCCACCACTGGTGCATATATATGTGATTACTGAGTTCCTGGGAAGAGAAAGATTATTCTGGCAAAGCAGAGGAGTAGCAGTTAAAAAATAAAGGAAATTGCAGTGCAAAGGGCTTGGTCAAAATACGGGTGGGTATAATGTGGCTTTTTTGCATCTCCAGATGGCAGCTGATGGAGTTACATTGTCCTGCCACTGGAAGAAAGCATACAGGTGGCACAAACACCTAGTGCATTATCCAAGGTTTATTAAAAGTATACAAAAAACAAGAAATATACTCACAAACATAGCATGTATGTTAAGCTTATAAGGCCATGGAGATGGCCACAAGGATGGCAGAGTGTCCGACTGATGGTGCGGTCGGCCTGCTGATGTTTTTTGGGGACGAATCCCTTTCCACAGCTCTGAGGAAAGGGATTCATCCTGAAACGCATCAGCAGGCCGACCGCACCATCAGTCGAACACTCTGCCATCCTGTGGCCATCTCCATGGCCTTATAGGCTTGACATACAGTACATGCTATGTTTGTGAGTATATTTCTTGTTTTTTTAATACTTTTAATAAACCTTGGATAATGCACTAGGTGTTTGTGCTACCTGTATGCTTTCTTCCAGTTTGTTGACCTCCCCATCTGAGGAGGGCTGCAGCTCAGGAACGTTATCCATAGGCTATTTTGTAATGTACAGCGCTGAGCGCATAATAATAATAATAATATTCATACACCTGATCCCCTAGCCTTTGCCAGACATTGGCTCCCACGAGGAGCTGGAGAGTTTACACTTCTGCCTGCTATTGTCCAGCCACTGTGCAATATTTTTGGTTACTGTCTCTCAAATATTTGACACTGGCCAGTTTGTGTTAAATCAAAGGCTTTAGCTTAATTTTTTTGGAGCAAATTTTACTTTAACTTTTAGATTGTTGTGTCTGCCGCCGGATAAAGAATTTATGTTTAACCTATTACACATCAAGAAACATGTACAAAATATGTCACACAAATAAGTACAAAAATTAATAGAAGAATTGAAGTCCATCTGATGTGGAAAGAAACAAGAGTATAAGAGCCCAGGATATAGTAATAAACACAGCTAAGATTAATGGGAAGTCTAGTAAACCCGTACTATAGAATTTATAATGTTTCACATGCATATATTATGTATGTAATAAAGATATCTGTGGTGCTATGTTGTAAAAGAAAAAAAGAAAGATAAAGAAGTTTTTAAAAAGCTTTTTTTTCAGGTTGAAATTAATCTGATTTGGGGTGAGGCTGCTCTAGTTAAGCCAAGCACATGTAAAAATTTAAAAATGAATTACACATCCAAAAAAAAGGGTGCCAGCGGACATACAAAATTGTACTGTTCCATAACATCGTATACAGCTTAAAGGCATCTCCCAAGCATGTAATTTAAAGGTGTGTTGTTGTTTTTCCATGTTAACCTTGAAGTCATTAAAAAGACCCTATCCCCAATATACAGTATTTTAAATAGGCAGAACTTAGTAGCAAGATTAGACCCCCATTTACTTCAATGGGGTTTGCTGCTAACTTCAGGTTTTGCGAATTTCAAGCAGCATTTTACAAACCCCCTGCAAATTGAACTTGGGCATATTCACTCATCCCTAATTTTTTGTTGAATGCAGTGTATGCATAAATAAATTATAGAACACTGCTCATGTAGATCAAATGAAGGAATACCAACAGGGTGTACAGAACATGGTCGATAAAAATAGACATCCAAGCAAATCAATTTTGTAGCATGTAACCTGTTCCAAATAATACTTTTCTTATTTTTCCAGCACACATTATCATCTACTTTTGCTATATTATTCTTCCACTATATGAAGCATTACAATGTTTAAACAGAGGAAGGGAAGACGTTGTACAGGAACTCCTGAAACTGAAAGAAGTGATGCATATCACACAATAATGTTGAGTTCTCATTGTGTAGTGCTGACAACAAATCTTGTACATTTCACATAGTCTGGTAAAATATGATACTGCAAGTATGTTTTCCTAGCAAAGAATATGCACTGTCAATCTAAACTGAATGGCAAAAAATGTTCTTGCAGAAAAAGAGCAAAATGGAGAGACAAAGGATTAAAGATGAATGAACCAAACAGAACTTGTATCAGATTGGCCCAGTTTGCTTTACTTAGACTAGTTTATTTAGTGAACGTGTAAAGTCTTAAAAAAAAAAACCTTTTATTTTTGCACCTTGCGCTCTAAATTCCAATGGAGATCCTGCTTTGAAAATTCATACCAGACCCATATCGTAGATCAGGAGTCTCCAAACTTTCTAAACAAAGGGACAGTTTACTTTTGTTTAGACTTATGGGGACTGGACTGTGGCCAATGGAAGTAGAAAATGTCATGGCATCAGTGGGAGTAAATAATGTTCCATCATTGGTGTTCGTGGAAGGATTAGTGCCCAGTAATTGGTGTTAGTGAAAGGAATAGTGTCCTATGATTAGTGTTAGTGGAAGGAATAGTGTCCTATGATTAGTGTTAGTGGAAGGAATAGTGTCCTATGATTAGTGTTAGTGGAAGGAATAGTGTCTTATGATTAGTGTTAGTGGAAGGAATAGTGTCCTATGATTAGTGTTAGTGGAAGGAATAGTGTCCTATGATTAGTGTTAGTGGAAGGAATAGTGTCCTATGATTAGTGTTAGTGGAAGGAATAGTGTCCTATGAATAGTGCTCCGAGACACTACAGTGCTGGAGCGGAGCTTAATATTGTTTCAATTTAAGAAAAGGAGAAGAGAGATCAGAGAAAGAGAGCAAGAGTAAAGTCAAGGGAAGAGTGAGAGGAACAAGAAAAAAACAAGAAGGACAAAGAGAGCGTAGTGAGGTCACAGGAGAGAAGTAAAGGATAGTGAAAAAGAATACAGCATGAGTGAAATAAAAGAGAGATTAAAAAATAGGTGTAGCGTCCCTCTAGTTAGCCAGGGGGAGCCAGCTAGATTTTTAGTTAGAGGCTGAGTAGCAGCCTGGGATGAGTCAGCGTGGGAGTGAGGTAATGAGGTTACTTCAGGACAGGCTAATGAGGTTTTAAAGGTCAGAGCTTCTGGAGCTCTCCCTCCTCTCTAGAAACCAAGAGCTTTCTGGAGGAGGGATGGAGGAGGGGAGGAAGCTCAGATCTAAATACTTGAGGGACTTTGGCCAATCCCCTGGCAGGAGGCTGGGCATGGTGATAAAAGCAACCCCTTTAGTACTGCAAAACCCGAGAGGAGTTGGTCAGTGTCAGGTGGAAGATGAAGTAAAAGGATGGAGTGTGGAGCCTGGGAGGGGACCCAGGAGAGGGGCCTACCTGCAGGCAGAAGCTGGAGAGGAGGATATCTTGGGCCTCACCATCCCCTGAGAGAGGACCACCTGTGGAGCAGGGAAGGAACCATCCCAGCGTAAGGCAGCCACCAACCCATCAAGCTCAGAGGAGATGACAGAATGAGTAATCCTACCCCCCTTGGGCCAAATAAGGGGAGAGGGCAGGAGTTAGGTGGAAAACCAATCTAACTCCTCATCTGAGGCTGCTTTGCTAAAGTGGCAGTTTCTGGGTCCCTTTGCCCAGGGATTCCCTCAGGCAGCTGGGTGAAGAGGAGGATTCAAGAAAAAGAGAGGAAGGCGCCTCTAAGTGCAGTATTGACAATTTATTTAGTAAACAATAGATAAATTGCACTTACAAGATAAAAATAGTTAAAAAGACTCATCATGTGGTAATTAGATCCAGGTGGGACATCCAGCCATCCAGCAGCAAAATCTGTCTATAGGATCAGTAAGTAGAGACCAGGATGTACCTGTGCATCAAAATGAAGCTAGGAGAGCAGAGTCGGGTGTAGGAGGTGAAGGGGGCGGTAATGCATTTCGGAGCATGCTCAATAGACTCCTTCAGGAAGTCTGATTTTGCTGCTGGACGGCTGGATGTCCCACCTGGTTCTAATTACCACACAGTGAGTCTTTTTAACTATTTATCTTGTAAGTGCAATTTATCCATTGTTTACTAAATAAATGGTCAATACTGCACTTAGAGGCGCTTTCCTCTCTTTTTCTTGTTACTGCATTAGAGACTTGCTTCCACTCTAAGAAGAGCTGCCTCAGTGTTACTGCTCCCATCCATCCATCCCTGATATCCATCTGGCACCTTTATCCTACAGTTACAGAGGTTGGGCTCCAACAAGCGGGCCCTATATAATATACATTTTCTGAAGAGGAGGATTCACCAGGGGTCTGAGGTGTTATACCAGGTGGACTGGAGAGCTCTTCAAGAAGAGACTGTTTGTCTATGGACATGTACATAGTTGCTAAGGAGTTTGTCCTCAAGGTCACAGTTCCCTTAGGCATCCCATACACCGCTCAACCCCATCCAAGTTCAATACTCCTTATTAAAACTACAAAACCAAGCTATAGGACTGTTTACTGTCTCCTGTGTGCAAGTGTGGAAGAAAATACGTGTTGCCAGGCTGTGCAGGATTATAAGGGAACCCAAAACTCAGTGCCTCCTGAGGAGGTAGTGCTATATAGAGGCAGATAAGCAGAGATGTTGCTAGACTCTGGCACATCTCCCAAGCAGGGGCGGACTGACAACTCATGGGGCCCCTGGGCAATAGGGGATCATGGGACCCCTGTGTCCTTGCCCAAACTCAAAAAAACCTATGAAAAAGGTACATGGGGAATCTCATGGAGCCCCCTACTGACCCCGGGCCCTCGGGCGGTGCCCGAGTTTTCAAATGGTCAGTCCGCCCCTGGTCCCAAGGCTTTTACTGCGTTCCCTGGGTTTCAGCTGGGATATGGAGATGATACATTCTATTTGGGATATTTACTAAAACTGAAGAGTGCAAAATGTGGTGCAACTCTGCATAGAAACCAATCAGCTTCCAGGTTTTATTGTCAAAGCTTAACTGAACAAGCTGACATTAGAAACTGATTGCACCAGTTTTAGTAAATCTACGCCTATGCATTATACAGTTTTGCAGTATTGTACAGTTTATATCTTTTTCAACCCACCTTTTATTTATTTTGTCATCATAATGTACCATTACAGTTTTTAGACCAATCCATTTTTGTTCAGTTAAAAAAATTACATTATTCTTAGATTTGATCCAAATTGGTCATATTGGTATCCTATTAGCCCTTCCACATTTTAACCTGTGTTTCCAGAGGTGCCCCTGGTCTATTAAGACCCTAGAAATGCCCCTGTAGATAAGAAAGGTGGAGAGACAGCAAAGGATGAAGAAAGAGAGACAGAAGAGCAAGGGACCTTTCACCCATATGAGCCTCTATAGGCAATATATTGCAAACAAATCACTGGGTTGTTCAGCCACACTCATTAAAACAGGATTTCTAAATTTATTTAATTATCTTTCTGGTTATCCAGTCAATGAAATTAAGACATTAGCACTACATGCATGAACAGACCCCGATCGAAACTGTACAGCCAGTCCAGTGACTGATTTTTCTTAGGTACTAGAAACACTTGTTATAAATCTCGGCATGAAAAGTTTCAATACTGGAGTCAGCACCACAGACAGAGGCAATGCTCCTGATTGACTGCTCAGCCCAGGGGCGGACTGACCATTTGGAAACTCGGGCACTGTCCGAGGGCCCGGGGTCAGTAGGGGGCCCCATGAGATGTCCCTGGTACCTTTTTCATAGGCTTTTTTGAGTTTGGGCAAGGACACAGGGGCCCCATGATTCCCTATTGCCCGGGGGCCCCATGAGTTGTCTGCCCACCCCTAGCTCAGCCTCTTCTAACATTACAAACTCCCAGGGGCGGACTGAGCATTTGGAAACTCGGGCACTGCCCGAAGGCCCGGGGTCAGTTGGGGGCCCCATGAGATGTCCCTGGTACCTTTTTCATAGGCTTTTTTGAGTTTGGTCTAGGACACAGGGGCCCCATGATCCCCTATTGCCCGGGGGCCCCATGAGTTGTCTGTCCGCCCCTGGCTCAGCCTCTTCTAACATTACAAACTCCCAGGGGCGGACTGACCATTTGGAAACTCGGGCACTGCCCGAGGGACGGGGTCAGTAGGGGGCCCCATGAGATGCCCCTGGTACCTTTTTCATAGGCTTTTTTGAGTGTGGGCAAGGACACAGGGGTCCATGATCCCCTATTGCCCGGGGGCCCCATGAGTTGTGAGTCCGCCCCTGCAAACACCCATTCTTTTCTCTCTTTGTTTACTGTATTTTTTAACCTCTTCCATACCGGGCACTTTTACCCCCTTCCTGCCCAGGCCAATTTTCAGGTTTCAGCGCTCTCACACTTTGACAATTGCGCGGTCATAGAACACTGTACCCAAACTAAAATTGTATCATTTTCTTCACACAACTAGAGCTTTCTTTTGGTGGTATTTAATCACCGCCGGGGTTTTTATTTTTTGCTAAAGTAACAAAAAAAGACCAAAAATTGTGAAAAAAAAACACGTTTTGCTTTGTTTCTGTTATAAAAGTTTGCAAATAAATAATTGTTCTTCATAAATTTAGGCCAAAATGTACTCTACTACATTTCTTTGGTGAAAATAACCCAAATTAGGATGTATTTTTTAGACTGTAGGAAAGTTATAGAGTTCACAAACTATGGAGTATATCGGAATATTGATCAATCCTGAAGTACTGACGGCCAATCTAATTTCTTGAGGTCCAAGAATGTCAGAACAGTACAGATATCCCCTAAATGACCCCTTTTTGCAAAGTAGACAGTCCGACGTATTTCATAACAGGCATGACAAGTTTATTTAAGTTGTAATTTGTTTGTCATAATTTTTCGGAAATTAAGAAATTAAAAAAATTATTTTCACTATTTTTTTTTTTTTTTACATACTGTCACCAGTGCAGTACAGCGTCATCGTATAACTGGCATGACGGTGATCAGGGACCCTGACTGGTGACAGTAGGAAAAAAAAAAATTGATAATTTTTTTTTATTATTTGTTATTACATTGTTTTCCTCTTTTTTAAGATTTTTTTTCATATTTCACTATGACCAAAGTAGTATAATGTTACCATTGTCTTGGGGAGATTTACTGTCACTATCTATACCAGAGGGTAAAGGTAGCCATATTTGAAGTAAGGGTATTATCTTCAAACTGACAGTAGTAGTGGCCTTGACAAATATTAAAATAGTTAGATCCTTTTCACTCAGATTTTCCAATCAAATCCACCTATCCAGTTTTTTAGGTGGCTCTTATTGGAAACCTTATGGTAGTTTATGGGTAGGCGGATGAAAAGGGACTGTGTCTTCTCCCTTTTTCCCAAACCTAAACATGGGAGGGATGGATCAGAGGTAGTTTGATGTAAATGGCCCCAAGCCCGTTTACATCCAGCTGCCAATAAAGCTAATACTGGTGCAGAAAGATCAAGTTTTAAAATGGTGCTTAAACACTGAATTAACATGAATGTAATTTCTCCTTTGTGTACCACCAGCCATCCTTATCTCCACTACCACTCGATACTGACCTTTGGTTTGTTCCTTGGCTATGCTTCAGCTTGATCTCAACTTGCTACCACCTCTTTCTCTCCTTTGGATTTTTTAACTGACTATGCTTCTGCTTGATCCCAACCTGCTTTATCTGCTACTGGATCCCGGTTGTCTCAACTCCAGATGGGGTGATCCTGAGGACCGCAACCGGCACTACCATGCAATAAAAGCCTTCTCCACCATCAGGAGCTCTGGTGAATACCAGTTAGTGCTTAGACCCTGTACCTTGAGTGAGCCCCTGTCACCTGCCAGGGTCACCTTCTTGCATACTTTTCTAGCTGTTTGGTTGGAAGCAGGGGCGGACTGACCATTTGGAAACTCTGGCACTGCCCGAGGGCCCAGGGTCAGTAGGATGCCCCATGAGATGCCCCTGGTACCTTTTTCATAGGCTTTTTTGAGTTTGGGCAAGGGCACAGCGGCCCCATGATCCCCTATTGCCCAGGGGTCCCATGAGTTGTCAGTCCGCCCCTGGTTGGAAGCCTCTTTACTACTGCTATAGCTATTGGTCTCTCAGCCTGACCATTTACCATGATGCTAAAAGGAAAAAGTTTAAGTTGGATATCTACTTTAAGTAGCCAGTAATGTACTTCATAGTCTTTTCTTTTATAGCTTTATTCAAGTCCTTTTGAGTTTTGAATGGGCATCCTGTCTTTCTAACTAATTTTGACAAAATGTTTGTGGTCAATAAAGACTATAATAACACTTTTGGTCTATTTCAGCCTGAATCTGGAGTGATGTGTGTCAGAGATAAAATAGCTACAGAAAAACACAGCTCAAGCCATTGTAGTGTGCTGAAACTCTTATATAAACAGCTCGGTTGAAGATACATTTCTGGTTGACTGAAGGATTCCCATTCATGCATATTCATATTCATGGTCGTTTGCTTCTTTGGCAAGCTGAACCATCCCATTGTTTACCTTCAGCTCTGAATCCCTTGACCATGCATCTCCTCCTTATTTATCCTCTTACAATTATAGCTTACAGCCTCAGACAGCATTATCTGCCTATAAGCCTGTTTTGTAAAACAGTTAAGTGTGTCCGTACAGCCAGATGGCTTATTCCCGGCACTCCTGTGAGTGCCGGCTATAGAATTTTAGATCCCTCATTATTAGGGGGTCAGGGAGATTGATATTTACAGTTTTCAATTTTTGGCCTGTCTAGAACTGGCTACCGTTCAGTACATTCATTTAGAGAGTGGCTGCAGTGGAATTAATTTACCTTGGCGCAACAGTTGCCGATGCATCTTTTTTTTTCTATTGAAAGATGTACGATTGTTTTGATTTAGTAAGCTGGTAGACCTATTGGCAGTGGTTTGGAGATGAATGTACTCTTGGGCATATTTAAAGATGACCTGTGCTTACCATTGACTGCTTTATGATCAAGATGGTCATCCCTACATAAAAAGGTTAAATTTGAATCTGAAAACATACCAGTGGTAAAGAAACTGCCACTTTTATAATTTCTTGGTGGCAGGTTGTGCCATGAATACAGCTACGTCATGTGATCTTTGTCAATGGTTTAGATCAGAGTGCAGGCTCTCTTGGGTAGCACTTCCAGAATACCCTCCTTTAGTTGACATCATGGGGTTTATTTACTAAAGCTGGAGAGTCCAAAATCAGACTCCCTTCTGCATAGAAACCAATCAGCTTCCAGGTTTCATTGCCAAAGCTTCATTGAACAAGCTGAGGTTAGAAGCTGATTGGTTTCTAGGCAGAAGGGAGTCTGATTTTGAACTCTCCAGCTTTAGTAAATAAACCCCCATGTGGCCCTCAGGCTGGAACACAGACGTTTTTACAAAAGGTACATTTTTCCAACTTTTTCCTTTATCCTTTTCTCATTGGATTGATTTTCTTTCTTCTTAAGAACACCATGATCTATGCTTACAGTATGACTGCTTTACAATTGAGATAGTCATCCTTGCAGAAAAAAATATTTGGAATTTCCAAAAGTTACCATTACCAACGAAACTGCCACCTTTATCTCTTCCAGTGGCAGGTTGTGCCATGAATACAGCTACGTCATGTGATCTTTGTCAATGGGTTGGATCAGAGTGCAGGCTCTCTTGGGTAGCACTTCCAGAATACCCTCCTTTAGTTGACATCATGTGACTCTCAGGCTGGAACACAGAAGTTTTTACAAAAGGTACATTTTTCCAACTTTTTCCTTTATCCTTTTCTCATTGGATTGATTTTCTTTCTTCTTAAGGACACTCTGATCTATGCTTACAGTATGACTGCTTTACAATTGAGATAGTCATCCTTGCAGAAAAAAGATATTTTGGAATTTCCAAAAGTTACCATTACCAACGAAACTGACACCTTTATCTCTTCCAGTGGCAAGTTGTGCCATGCATACTGCAACTTTTGTCATGGGATCTTTGCCAATCGGTTGAATCAAAGTACAGTTTCTGTTCGATCTGAACTATACTAAAGAAAAAGGAGGGAATATTGAAAAAACTGATTGCCTTATGACTATATTAGTGTTGCTCTCTAAACCATAAATACACAGAATACAAAACTGTTGCATACAGTGAGTAAAGCCCACTCCATGTGACAAGTGGCTAATACGACAGCAAACAAGGCTTGCATCATGACCAGGGGACTAAAAATGGCTTGATCCAGTCCCACTAAACCAATACCTACCCCCCATCCTTAACCTAAGTAACCACACTGACAACAAATTGGAGTTAATGACCCAAAATGGGCCTTTTATTACAACCATCAATAAATAACATTTAAATAACAGAAACACAGTATAAACATACATTTTTTTCAAGGTCCCAAAAGGCATCAAGAAAACGAATACCTGCATCCTGCTTAACCATTTGCCGCCCGGCCTATAGCCGTTTGCCGGCCGCAAAAATGCATTACCTTTCGGGGTTTACGCCATTTGGCGTCCTCCCGCACATGCGCAGTTCGCGCGGTTGTGGTCTGTCACCGGCCGTATACCTCGGACACGGCCGATGACAGATCTGAGTACCGGCCCCTGTTGCCGGTACCATGTGACCTGCTGTGACCAATCACAGCAGGTCACATGACACTTGTATACAATGGATGGCTTCATTTATGCCATCCATTGTATACTAGTGTCTAGCTGTGAATGGTCACAGCTAATCACATGCACATGTCATGTGATTAGCTGTGGCCAAATCACAGCTAAGCACAAAAAAAAAAAAAAAAAACCTGAATGAATCGATTTCATTCAGATAGATGCTTGCTTATAGCAAAGTAATTCTTTGCTATAAGCAAATTAGGTAAAAAAAAAAATACCAATCACTTGTACTACTTTGGTCATAGTAAAATATGAAAAAAAAAACTTAAAAAAAAAAAAAAGTAATAAAAAATAATAAATAATAAAAAATATGTATATATTTTTTTTCATACTGTCACCAGTCAGTGTCCCTGTTCACCGCCATGCCAGTTATATGATGACACTGTACTGCACTGGTGACAGTATGTAAAAAAAAATAGTGAAACTAATTTTTTTAATTTTCCGAAAAATTATGACAAAAAAAATACAACTTCAAAAAACTCGCCATGCCTCTTATGAAGTACGTCGGACTGTCTACTTTACAAAAAGAAGTCATTTGGGGGATATCTGTACTGTTCTGACATTCTTGGACCTCAAGAAATTAGATTGGCTGTCAGTACTTCAGGATTGATCAATTTTCAGATCTATACCATAGTTTGTGAACTCTATAACTTTCCTACAAACTAATTTGGGTTATTTTCACCAAAAACATGTAGCAGAATACATCTTGGCCTAAATTTATGAAGAACAATTATTTATTTGTAAACTTTTATAACAGAAACAAAGAAAAACGTGTTTTTTTTTTCAAATTTTTGGTCTTTTTTTGTTAATTTAGCAAAAAATAAAAACCCCGGCAGTGATTAAATACCACCAAAAGAAAGCTCTAGTTGTGTGAAGAAAATGATAAAATTTTAGTTTGGGTACAATGTTGTATGACCGCGCAATTGTCATTCAAATTGTGAGAGCGCTGAAACCTGATAAATGGCCTGGGCAGGAAGGTGTAAAATTGCCCGGTATTGAATTGGTTAACTAGGCCTCCAGCCGCAACATTACCGACTCGGAGACACCAGCGCAAATACCCCCACCAGAACAACTGGAAGCCGTACCTCAGATGGGTTCCTACAAAGTGCTTTTTCTTTTGCCCAGTTTAACCAACGAGGACCTTGCACCCCGCTGGACGTCCCCCAGCACCAACATGGCACCACCACCACCAAGACAAACCATAAAACAACGAGTGGGTGGGAGGGAAGTTTGCCTTGTGAAAACTCTCTTCAGACTAAAGACCCCCTGCCACACCCTGTCAGACCACCCCTTGTAGCTCCCCCCACTCCTTCCTTAAAACCATTTAGACTCCCCTTTATGCTAATAGGACTCTGCCTCCCCCAACCCCCTTTAACCCCTGTCATGCCGGCCCTTCGTTCAGGTCTTCTTTCTTCTTACTGTGGGCCTTCCTGAGTTTGTAGTTTTAAAAAGATATTTTTTTATTCATGGAAACAATTTGCAATGCATAAAAATAATATTGACACACATTGCTCAATAGCCACAACACATACATGAACATACAAACAAATTAAGAACAATATGAAAATTGAAGACTTCCAAATGTCAAAAATACTGTATGTATGTATCCCTTGCAGAGCATTATCACAAGAGTATATGTATGTGAATCAACAAATACACGGGTTTCAAAATGGCGGCCCTCCAGTTGTTGCCAAACTACAAGTCCCATGAGGCATTGCAAGACTGACAGTTACAAGCATGACTTCCAAAGGCAAAGGCATGATGGGATTTGTAGTTTTGCAACAGCTGGGGGGCCGCCAGTTTGACACTCCTGAACTAATAGTTGTGAGGTCAGCACTGCACGGTCCACATACATACATGCCCCAGGGCATATTAGCCTCCCTGGAGGTATTCCCGAGTGTAGCTCGGGGTAAAGTTTCAGCACCAAAAGCGGTAACCGCGAGCTATACTTGGGAATACACTGCAGCGTTGCTCCGGGATCCCTTCTGCATTTACCTTGTCCTTCGCTCCCGCAATGTCTCTCCTGCAGTGTCCCCAGCAATGTCCTCCGGCATCCGTCTTCCGGGTTCCATTCCCTGCGACGTCGGGACGCACAGAGGACGGAACCTGGCAGGAAATGTAAAAAGTGACATTCACTAATACACTAAAATCACATAGTAAAACATTACTGTATCAAAGCATTTCACATACATTTTGTCTCGAGTGCTTTGTCCGGCGCCCTGCCTGCATTTTTACTGTTCTTCCTGCCTGGAAACTGAGAAACGTCCATGGCGTCCAAAAAGCGTCCCTTTAGGTCAACAGTGGTTTTAGACCGGCTAGAGAACAGCGATAGTAAATCAGAACCACTTGCAGAATTGAGTGATACGATTTTGCGACTTTGCTCAGTGATGTGCGAACTTGGCGCTATATTTCAAATTTCAGTGTTTTTGGTTTGATTATATTATTAAATTAAATTTATTATTATTATTATATTATTATTTTGTATGATTATTTATTATATTATAATTTATGATTTTGTGTTTCAAATTTTAACATACCCGGGATGTTTACTAGACTCTTGTTGGGACAGATTTCAGTGAGTTATTCCTAAAAATGACAGGCCTACAATAAAAAAAACGACATATTTCCATGCAAAAAAATGTACCGCTTTGAGCACAGAAATATGGACATAATCAGACCGCTAGGGAGGTTACCAATAGATGGTTTCAGTACTGGTGTTACTCTAGGAGGGAAGTTAGTCCCTAGATCATAGTATGATACTGGGACTATTCAGGGACAAACCCAAATTCACCAGCCACAGTCTCAGGATTAAAAACTGGTGGGATCAAAATATAACCTATAGATTGAATAGGTGCAAAAATGATGCATAACAAATGCAAATTGGCTGTCCCAATCCAAGTAATTAAAAAAATCAAAAAATAAGTCAGTATATGACTAGTAGGTATATGCACATAATTATACCGATATGGCTAATTGGAGCAGATGAGCAGATTCTGGGGTAGCAGATGGCGCATATAGTATATCAGTGGATATCCAAATGAAGCGATAAACGGCACAGAACCTCCGCCTCAATGTCCATCCAAAGGTGGAACAAGGCCCATGGCAGAATGTAAGGTCTATTGGATCTGGGTATGGGCTCTACTGGTAGGCTCCTCTGTAAAAACACCCTTCGGCTGACACCATTCAATCTATAGGTTATATTTTGATCCCACCAGTTTTTAATCCTGAGACTGTGGCTGGTGAATTTGGGTTTGTCCCTGAATAGTCCCAGTGTCATACTATGATCTAGGGACTAACTTCCCTCCTAGAGTAACATCAGTACTGAAACCATCTATTGGTAGCCTCCCTAGCGGTCTGATTATGTCCATATTTCTGTGCTCAAAGCGGTACATTTTTTTGCATGGAAATATGTAGTTTTTTTATTGTAGGCCTGTCATTTTTAGGAATAACTCACTGAAATTTGTCCCGAACAAGAGTCTAGTAAACATCCCGGGTATGTTAAAATTTGAAACACAAATTCATAAATTATTATTATACAGTATTTATAAAGCGCCAATAGTTCACTCAGCGCTGTACATTACAATGAGGGACAGAACATGTGACAGAACAATAACAATACAATGCAAAACATGAGGGGATCGAGGGCCCTGCTCTTTCGAGCTTACAATCTAGGAGGGAGGGGATGGTGGTACAGGAGGAGATAGCTGTGGGGGATGGAGTGGTAGGAAGAATGGAGGAGGTCGGCAAGTTAGCAGGGGGTGGGGTACGCTTCCCTGAAGAGATGGGTTTTCAGGGTGCGCCTAAAGGAGAGGAGAGTAGGTGATAATCTGATGGGTTGGGGCAGGGAGTTCCAGAGGATGGGTGACACCCTGGAGAAGCCCTGGAGGCGGGCATGAGAGGAGGAGACCAGGGAACTAGAGAGAAGGAGGTCTTGTGAGGAGCGGAGTGTGCGTGTTGGGTGGTACTTGGATATTAGGTCAGTGATGTAGTTCGGGGCAGTATGGTGGACGGCTTTGTACGTCAGTGTTAGGATTTTGAATTTGATCCGTTGCGCAATCGGAAGCCAGTGGAGGGATTGGCAGAGGGGGGTGGCGGAGATGGAGCGGTTGGAAAGGTGAATGAGTCTGGCAGCCGTATTCAGGATCGACTGAAGCGGGGATAGCCAGGGGCGAGGCAGGCCAGTGAGGAGGGAGTTGCAGTAATCGAGTCGTGATATGATGAGGGAGTGGATGAGCTGTTTAGTGGTTTCTGGGGTTAGGAACGTGCGGATTTTGGCGGAGGTGGAGTCTGCATGAATTTGTTAAAGATTGGACTTGGGGCTGGAAGGATAGGTTGGAGTCCAGAATGACACCAAATTATAATATAATATTTACTAAAGCTGAGGAGTGCAAAATCAGGCTCACTTCTGCATAGAAACCAATAAGCTCCTAACCTCAGCTTTTTCAATTAAGCTTTGGCAATATATCCTGGAACCTGATTGGTTCCTATGCAGAAGTGAGCCTGATTTTGCAGTAAATAAACCCCCAAGTGACCCCAAGCTCCAGCACAGAAGTCTTCGCAAAAGGTACGTTTTTCTGCCCTTATCCTTTTCCTTCTGTTTAGGGACACCTCCATTGAGGGAAATATAGACGTTGCCAGTGTTGGTATCGGGGCGGACTAACAACTCATGGGGCCCCCGGGCAATAGGGGATCATGGGGCCCCTGTGTCCTTGCCCAAACTCAAAAAAGCCTATGAAAAAGGTACCATCGGCATCTCATGGGGCCCCCTACTGACCCCAGGCCCTCGGGCAGTGCCCGAGTTTCCAAATGGTCAGTCCGCCCCTGGTTGGTATCTCCTTCTAAATGCACGATGCTGGGCTGGGTTGTTGGTGCAATGGCTTCAATATTTTTTAAGTCACCAATTTTGTACATAAGGAATTGCAACTTGTCTCATACATGTATTAGTTGGATTCTTGGACTGTGTCTTTGTCTATAGAATACTAAAGTCAGGCGCAGGTGACTAAGATTTTCAGTAAATCTGTTATTAGCCTCATGAAAGGTGTATTTTAAAGAGGACCCTGGGACCCCAAAAAAAGACAAGTTGGGGTGGGGGGGCAAAGGATTTGTCACTAGTCTTTGGTCTTGGTGCAGCTGATCTTTTACCGAGTTGCCATGCCTTGTTCTACACCGTGTGTGGCCATCTTGGTTGTTTAACTTTCGTCCACAATGGCCGTACAGTGCATGCATATGCCTGAAATGAACACATAAGATGGCAATCTCCTATGACGAGCAAAATATGGTAATGCTCAGTGGTCTCAGCAAAGTGCCACTAATGAAAAGCATTTACTACCGGAGTAGAGCACTTTGCAAAGCGATTTTTCACTTTTCTTAGTGAATGAGGTAAACATCATGTGAAAGAAAAAAAAAACAAACAAACAAACAGTATTTTACTCACTAATGATTGAGTAATTGAAGTTGATCCTCATTTACAAAGCTAAATGAAATGTACTGTATATATACACACAGTGGGTATAGAAAAGAACCACCCCCTTTAAAATAATCACATTCTGTTACTTTGCAGCCTGAAATGAAGACAGACACACTTTTTATTTTAAATAAATAAATAAATAAATAAAAGGAATGCGCTAAATAATAATGTGAAAAAATATATATATAAAAAATTATATATAACATTTTTTTTCATAAATCATTAAATATTCAAAATCAAAAAGTCTTCAAATAATGTCCATACTGTGTTGAAGCCACCACCAAAAAATGTTGAATCACTCACCAGAGCTAAATGCTGAACAATTGGACTCACAACAAGCACTTTTTGCTCTGGGGCAATATATAGCAGTCCAATTCCTGAATACAATGCTGTGCAAAATAAACAAACTCTCCTCAGATATATAGCCACCATTCAAGGATATAGGAAATTTCCAGGGATACAGCTCATCTTTCTTTCATACACCTCCATACCATTGGAGGACGTTGTTGGTGACGAAACGCGTAGGGTGTGGCCTACTGGATGCCGACGTCTGAGATAGTCTCTGTAATCTGAAGGGAGGTGATTCGTTCGTGTACCGCTGCCTAAACTAATGCTTATAACACTGGTGTCGGTGCAGACACCTCACTTGTGAGTTTTATTTGTTCATTAAAAATTTGTTACATGTGTGAAACTTGCTGCACCATGATTTTGTTCTTTTACCTTTTAAACATGGTCCCAATGGTATGGAGGTGTATGAAAGAAAGATGACTGTCCCACTCAGGGGCGGACTGACCATTTGGAAACTGCTTTATTTGCTACTGGATCCCGGTTGTCTCAACTCCAGATGGGGCGATCCTGAGGACCACAACCGGCACTACCATGCAATAAAACCCTTCTCCACCATCAGGAGCTCTGGTGAATACCAGTTAGTGCTTAGACCCTGTACCTCGAGTGAGCCCCTGTCACCTGCCAGAGTCACCTTCTTGCATACTTTTCTAACTGTTTGGTCGGAAGCAGGGGCGGACTGACCATTTGGAAACTCGGGCACTGCTCGAGGGCCCAGGGTCAGCAGGGGGCCCCATGAGATGCCCCTGGTACCTTTTTCATAGGCTTCTTTGAGTTTGGGCAAGGAGACAGGGGCCCCATGATCCCCTATTGCCCGGGGGCCCCATGAGTTGTCAGTCCGCCCCTGGTCCCACTGCATCTACTCGGATCTAAACAGTCCACAATACAATCCTCCTTTAAATGGAAGGAACAGATAAGTAATTATTAAAATTCCTTCCCAATACATGTGCACTCCGGGATAAATGAGTTGTCCAATATTAATTAAAAGCAAAAACTAATTAGAAACATAATCGAAGGTTAATTTGGGGATGAAGTCAAACTATTATTAGTTCCAAAGGCAATGTCTAATTGCAATGTTCTTACATGTTCAGAGTTGGCATTTCCATACCAACGGCTCTGCCTGTACATGGCGGTTATTGACAGACAAATAACATGCTTGCAATTGATTGACTTACTGAAGCAAGAAAGAAACAAAGCAGTATATTCCACATGACATGACATTCCATCCTACAGGATTGTCACTTGACTCGCCTGCAAAAGTGAAGTTAATAAACTGTAATTAATTACTTTTAATAAAAGTCAAAGTATCTCTGTGAAGGAAGCAGTAGATGTTCATTAAGGATATCTAATTTTGGAGCACAGCGGAGGACAGGAAAGGTTGTAAAGATAAAGTTTTTAAAGGGAACTTGTCAGAACACTGTACCCTTGAACCTATCTAGCAATGGGGATGCATCAGCTTTCAGCCCCAGATGCTGCTACTTTTAAGTACATAGATCATGAGAAAAATATGGCCCAGTGTAAGAGGGGTTTCATGGTTGGCTTGATTTGGCGCCAAGAGCTCAAGTCCCTACCCCTGTTCCTGTCCTGCTAGATCACTGTCCTCCCCTGAGGTTGAACCCTTTTTGTGTCCCACTCCATGTCAGAGGCATCCACATGACATTTCCTAACCTTTACATCCACAAGGAAGGAATGTCTACAGATAAAGTCGTTTGCTTGACTTTACTTCATGGAATTCAGGGAATGGTATAACAGTCATATCACATCAACATATAGACCAGAGTCACTTGACATTAGGCAGTTAATCATGTTTACGGATGGTTCACCCCAGTCACATGTGAAAGCATATGAAGCACCTTTAGCAGCCGTCTCTTTAGTGCTCACAGGACTGTGTTTTCTGTAGTTACTTCCTTGCTAGGAACACCTGTAGTCAGGTGGTAGAGAGGGTTCCCCGTTAAGGTCCCTCCTCCACTTGGGAGAAGGCAGTATCTAGCAGGGAGGTGGGTAAGACTGCAGAAGAAGAGAAAGCAGCAACATCCATCTGCTGTGCTTCTGCTCTCCCCCCTCTTGTGGGAGGGCAGGGTACTCTGGGGTTCCCCATCCTAGTTCCGGGAGAAAGATAGAAGAGAGAGCAATGGAGCTAGTTTACCCTTCTGTTTCCCCTATTCTGGGTCAAGAAGAACATAGGCTCATCCAACTGCAGAGACAAGAGCAACTACAAGTAGGACATGAGACCAAGAGTCTGTTACATGACTGAAATGTGTTGTTGGAGCCATGATTGACTGAGGCTTTCAATAAATGAATGTTAACCACTTCCAGATTCTTGGTGCCTTTATTTGGTAAGAATGCTGCTTTGAAGAGTGTGATCAAGAGTTCTACTGGCATCCCTTGGTTGTCAAACATGGAGAGGGTGCCCAGTGTCTGGAACCCCTGAGAGTAAAGGGGATTAAGCAAACAGTCAGGAGGTTGGATCAGGGATTGGTCTCTGTCCACCACCCACACATCAAGCAGAGTCATCGGACAGATTCCTATATTGCTCAGAAGGTCAGTTCTACGTTGGGGTTCGGCTTGGCTGCTTGCTATTGCCACAAGCAATGCAGCCCACCATCCGCCAATACACCTCTCTCGGGATCCTCCAGGGAATCTGCCATACCCAGGAAACTTCGGGCCTGGCCTAAAAGACCTTGCAATCTGCCCAACCTTCATAAGGGACAGAAAAACTACAGGGCAGGAGACCAGGAGTGCATGTCTACTCCTCCTGGCCACCTGCCCTCTTCGGGGCCTACACATGCTAGTTATATCCACATTGAGGTGGGGTGTTTAGCTCCCATGCTCCTAGTACACCTAGGGCTCCTCCAGGGACGGACTGACAACTCATGGGGCCCCAGGGCAATAGGGGATCATGCAGCCCCTGTGTCCTTGCCCAAACTCAAAAAAGCCTATGAAATAGGTACCAGGGGCATCTCATGGGGCCCCCTATTGACCCCGTGCCCTCGGGCAGTGCCCTAGTTTCCAAATGGTCAGTCCGCCCCTGGGCTCCTCCCAACCTGGCTTATATATGGGTGCTGACTCACCCCTGGCATCACTGCAGAAGAACTCTACCTAAAAGGGACCTAGCACCTGATGACACTTTCTACTGTGGCCAGACACTGGTCTGGTACAGTGTCACCTAGTGGAAAAATGGCCACACTCTTCCTCAAAATTCTAGTTACCTGATACACATCCATCCAGAGTGGAGACGCCCAGAGACAGAGAGTATAGTACTGGTCGAATCACTAGGTGAAAATTAGGGGGAAAAGCGTAAAAAAAGAAAACTAATGCAGACATCACAAACAGGGATTAGAAAGGAAATATCAAATTTATATTTACAAAAAAAAAAAACGTTATACAAATATTTAAAATATGCTTTAAATATTACAAAATTAGGCCACAACGACCAATCACAGCGTATGATAACTAAAGCAGATAATTGATTGATTGGAATTAGACAGCGTAATTCATCGCACTTTGTAAATTGCTCTTTAGCTTTCTAATTAATTAAGAAGAACATCACCTTTTTTTTTTTTAATTTGCCATGAAAACATGAAACATCTGAAAGTATATGATAGATAGGGAGATTTTTTTTTCATATTCTTCTCTGACATCATCTGAGATATTGTAAGAAACTGCTGACACTTTGAAATTAAAACATTTGCTGAAACCTTTCCAGAAATATTGGCGTAGGAGGAGAAAAAAAATCGTAATATTTATTACCTCTAGGTTGACTTTCAGCACTTTCTGGATGCTTCCCTGGCCAGGATGAGAAAGCACTGAAATTAAATCCTCTATCAGTGGCACAGCAGACACACGGGCCTTATTCAGTAAACACTACATGAAAAAAAGAGAATTAAAGCAAACCTGTTCTCTCTCTTCCTCCGGCAATGCAAAGTCTGCAAGTTTGCACACCTGATCGTCTTCTGGGCTCGGATTTTGGGCCATTTTTGATTGGCCGTGCTGAGATGCCATAAGAATCCTTAAGAGACATACCATGAGCCTGCCTGTTCACACAATTTAAATTTTCATTTAAAATTCCACTTTAATTATAGAGCCCTGTTACCCACAACAACCAATCAGAATGCACTTTACTGAAGCCAGACCAGTACAAGATTGGTTGGATATTGTACTTAGCACACAGATCCTTGTATTTTTTTTTTACTGTTTGATGGATATAGCCACCCTGTCATAAGCAGAGATGAGTAGTTAAATTTAGGTCTACTAGGTTTTAATCGGTCCAGACTAATTTGCCACCCATGTCCTGAGGCGCTATGACTCCACTCCAGCCTGCTGTCAGGAGCATCTAATGCTCCTCATCCATCACAGCTGCTGGTCTCATTTTAGCATCCTGGTGTTGGCTGTGACACTCCCTGTCTGTCTGTGAACCTGCAGAGTGATTGATGTGGCTAGTCTCTGGGTGGGGACCAAACTTGATTTAAGCCAGCCAAGCCTGCAGTCTGATGCTTGCAATAGCACTAGTAACATGTGCCCAAGTTCCCTGTTTGTCTGCCCTGCTGTCACATACCTGGTGGAGATGAAGCTGAAGAGAGGGCTTCTCTTGCATCTCTTGTCCAACACCCCTGGTAGTGATGACAGGGAGTGTGAGGACCCCTGCGCGCTTGTGACAATGTCTGTTTTCTATCAGAATTATGAGCATGCGCATAACTATGAGCACGTGTCAGTCTTCTCCTTCTAACATGTACTGAGGTTTTCTTACACCTGCTCTGCTAGTTTGGATTCCCTCAATGACAACTTCAGATTGGATATCAACTACTCTCGGAACTCTGCCTGACTTTTCTCTACTGATCTGACTCTGACTATTCTGAACCTTGCCTGCTCTGTACCTGGACTGTCATTGAACCACTCTGCCTGTCTGCCAACTGCAAGTACCTGTTTGCTGTGCTCAGTTCACACCTGCCCCAGCATGGTAGACAGGCACTATAGCATTTTGTATAAGTCCTGGGGGCAACCGAGTACCAGTAGGCCTGCTTGCCTTATGGGAAAGGGGGCTGCTATAGATGAAGAACACAGAAGTTAACTATAGTGTCTGACCACCTGTGTTAGGGGTAAGCATGACACCTGCTGATTGGACAATGTAGGAGCAGCAGCAAACTGATGAGGTCAGCCATATGCACTATCCCTGGGTCTTTACCCAACAGAGCTCTCACTGGCTCACAGTACTGATCTAGGAAGCCCCCAGTGCTGCCGTGGAGGATTACCTAAAGCTTATGTTCACCTATTTCGGTACTAAGCCCCCGGTCACATCAAAGCCGATTTTGAAATCGTGAGACTTACAGTGAAGTCGCGAGATTTCAAAATCGTGTGACCTGCTGATTTCAGTTGAGATTTGCAAGACGCTCAACATAGATGTCTATGCAAATTGCAACAAAAGTAGTTCATGCGCTACTTTAGAAATTGGTGCGGCTCCGACTAAGTCAGAAACTGCACCAATATGACCGCTCTAATAGCGGACAATAGGATGCGACTTGACATGCAATTTGCAAGTTGCGTGGCATACAAATTGCATGCCAAATCGCACCCGATGTGACCGGGTTATAAGTCTAGTTGGTTTCAGAAGCAGCTTATTTTATTCATGAATGCATAGCTAAATTAAACTATGATTGCAATATTTGCCTGGAGTTCAACTTTTAAACAAGGAAATAAAAAAACAAATCTAAGCAATTAAAATAAACCTTCTAAAGTATAATTGCAGGCAAATTTATTTTTCTTTTGGGTAGAGAGAAGAGGGATTCGAACATCTGTCAGGTGTTATTGCTCTCCATGTCCCCCATTTATTACTATCTGTGTTCCCTATTTATTACTATCTGTGTCCCCCGTTTATTACTATCTGTGTCCCCCATTTATTGTTATCTGTGCCCCCATTTATTGTTATCTGAGCCCTCCATTTATTACTATCTGTATCCTCCATTTATTGTTAATTGTGCCCCCATTTATTGTTATCTGTGCCCCCCATTTATTACTATCTGTATCCCCCATTTATTACTATCTGTGTCCCCCATTTATTGTTAATTGTGCCCCCATTTATTGTTATCTGTGCCTCCCATTTATTACTATCTGTGTCCCCCATTTATTACTATCTGTGTCCCCCGTTTATTACTATCTGTATCCCCCGTTTATTGTTATCTGTGCCCCCCATTTATTTCTATCTGTGTCCTCCATTTGTTTCTATATGTGTCCCTGTTTATTGCTATCTGTGTCCCCCGTTTATTGCTATCTGTGTCCCATGTTATTACTATCTGTGTCCCCCATTTATTACTATCTGTGTCCCCCATTTATTGCTATCTGTGTCCCCCATTTATTGCTATCTGTGTTCCCCGTTTATTACTATCTGTGTCCCCTATTTATTGATATCTGTGCCTCCCATTTATTGTTATTGGAGTCCCCCATTTATTTCTATCTGTGTCCCCCATTTGTTTCTATCTGTGTCCCCCGTTTATTACTATCTGTGTCCCCCATTTATTGCTATCTGTGTCCCCCGTTTATTGCTATCTGTGTCCCCTGTTTATTGCTATCTGTGTCCCCCATTTATTGCTATCTGTGTCCCCCATTTATTTCTTTCTGTGTCCCCCGTTTATTTCTATCTGTGTCCCCCATTTGTTTCTATCTGTGTCCCCCGTTTATTGCTATCTGTGTCCTCCATTTATTACTATCTGTGTCCCCTGTTATTACTATCTGTGTCCCCCATTTATTACTATCTGTGTCCCCCATTTATTACTATCTGTGTCCCCCATTTATTACTATCTGTGTCCCCCTGTTATTACTATCTGTGTCCCCCATTTATTGCTATCTGTGTCCCCCATTTATTTCTGTCTGTGTCCCCCATTTATTTCTATCTGTGTCCCCTGTTATTGCTATCTGTGTCCCCCATTTATTGCTATCTGTGTCCCCCATTTATTGCTATCTGTGTCCCCCATTTATTACTATCTGTGTCCCCTGTTTATTTCTATCTGTGTCCTCCATTTATTACTATCTGTGATCTCCGTTTATTACTGTGTCCCCCATTTATTGCTATCTGTGTCCCCCGTTTATTGCTATCTGTGTCCCCCATTTATTTCTATCTGTGTCCCCCGTTTATTGCTATCTGTGCCCCCCATTTATTGCTATCTGTGTCCTCCCATTTATTGCTATCTGTGTCCCCCATTTATTGTTATCTGTGTCCCCCATTTATTACTATCTGTGTCCCCCGTTTATTGCTATCTGTGCCCCCCGTTTATTACTATCTGTGTCCCCGAGAGATTCACCCCCTCTATTTGTCCTTGTGACTGTTATCACAAAGAGTGAAAGAAAATCTTTAAGGTTTGAGCAACTATTACACAGATTTTTCTCCTTCCGTTACTTGTCAGCTCCAAGGTTGACAGGCAATTATAAATACCTATAAGTGCTACAGTTACATATTACTCATCGTGCATACATTTAGCATGAAAAAAACTATATCTGTAGCTATGTTCACTTTGAATTATTACTCAGATTACTTGCCTCCGGACCACACATATGAATTGCATGTTTTCTTCTCAGCAAACACCAACATGTAGTGATGTACATTCAGTAGGCCAAAAAGTCTGACAATATCTTAAAATGAAACATAGCCTCCCGTAACTTGTCCAACAGATTTTTTCCCATGATTTTCAGCTCCATCTAGAGGCCATAATGTGTTATTTTCATGGTTGAAGTATTGCAGGAAAATACTGCATTATGGCCACTAGATGGAGCTGACAGTGATAATAAATAAACATATTGGACAAATTATGGGGATTGATAGGGACATTTGTACAGTAAATATTTTATACGAGGGGGCGTTCAAGTCAAACCAGGACTTTTGAGTTTTCATAATAAAAGAAATTTCAAGGAGTGGAAACTGCATTTATTTTTTTACATACTCCCCTGCTACATGTATACACTTATCCCAGCATTTAACTAATGGACAAATCTTAATTAATATAGTCAGAAGAATCACAAAAATGTATTTGCTTATTCATTTTGTTTTCAAACCATGTTTTTTATCCCAAAAATGGCTCAACTCTTGAGAAGAAGGACTATCGGAATACATTATATGTGAGGGGCAAATCTATTAGAAGAATGGATGCTGCCTGAGAAATATTAGAATTGCCTGTGATGACTTTATACAAGTCAAGTCAAACTTTTAATTTTACAGGGATACTAGCGTGGCGGTACTACACGCAGTGGCAAGTGTGTCCTATTACTGATAGGCGGCTCTCATGTCATGGGCCAGTCCACAGCCCATAAATCAAGATGGCAGACAACAGCGTTAGTGCATACATGGAACAGCGTGTGGCGATGAAGGTTTTGGTGAACGAAGGTGTAAAACCCGTGCATATCTACAGAAGACTTCAAGCACAGTACGGTGATGAGACGCTCAGCCGCAGTAAGACATTTGAACGGTGTGAACGTTTCAAAGATGGCCGTACGTCCATCAGGGATGATCCCGGCCGTGGTGGTTCCCAGCCCACAGCAGTCATTCCTGTGAACATTCAGCGCCTGGAACCCCTAATCCTGTAAAATCTACACATAACCTATTGTGAAATTGCACAAGAGGCTAATCCTTCTGTGGGAACGGTGAACACAATGATGAGGAAGTGAAGCAGGATATAATAGGATGGTTCAGGTCAGGGGTGGACTGCCAACTCATGGAGCTCCCAGGCAATAGGAATCATGGGGCCCCTGTGTCTTTGCCCACACTCAAACTACACCCAAAAAAGCATATGAAAGGTACCAGGGGCATCTCATGGGGCCACCTATTGACCCCGAGTGCCTAAATGGTCAGTCCGCCCCTGGTTCAGGCATACTGACAAATCTTTCTACGCCGAAGCTTTCCAGGCATTACTTAAATGCTAGGATAAGTGTATACATGTAGCAGGGGAGTATGTAGAAAAATAAATGCAGTTTCCACTCCTTAAATTTTGTTCTTTCAATATATGAATGTAAAAGTCCTGGTTTGACTTGAATGCCCCTCGTAATAAATACATAAAATATTATTTGTTACAGAAACTATTGAATTTCAGTGTCAGATGTCAGTCCCTTGAATTGATTATATAGGTGGTTGATGTACTGGATGAAGAGAGCCTCGACTAGCCCCTGCCATTCCCAGGGGGGGGGGGCACATAATATTTAGCATATGGAATGCTAGAAGAAAATTGCCAGAGACTGCGGAAATAATGAAAGAGATGAACAAAGACTTAGGACCAGGGGCGGACTGACCATTTGGAAACTCGGGCACTGCCAGAGGGCCCGGGGTCAGTAGGGGGCTCCATGAGATGCCCCTGGTACCGTTTTCATAGGCTTTTTTGAGTTTGGGCAAGGACACAGGGGCCCCATGATCCCCTATTGCCCAGGGGCCCAATGAGTTGTCAGTTCGCCCCTGCTTAGGACATGCTACAGCTTGGTTGGAGGCTGGAAATATGTTGCAGGAGACTGGAAGCATGTTACATGAAACTGTTAGAGAGCAACATTACTACAGTCCCTTCACCCATCAATGTTTTGACTCCCACTACTGGCTGCCCAAGGGGTGCAGAGTAAACAGCAAAGGACCACTATTTTGGCACCAATGGTATTCGGCAACACAGGATTCCCAATATCCATCATAAGCATGCTGAGATAAGTGAGGATCCTTTAATATTACATTACTGGTTCCTGTCAGAGGATTCACGTCTTATTTTAAAAAAAATGAATTAAAAAAAATCAGTTTCAATTTATCAGCCAGCTCTAGAATTTTCTCTCTTAACTCATGGAAAGTAAAATGAAAGAGATCAAAACTCGTAGCTTCCCCATAGCTTGGGGCTATAATCCGGTGCTAGAAGAGAGCCTGCACGCTAGATGAGCAGCTTGGAAGAGAAATGAAGATGATCGGAATCTGCGGCATTTCTGCCATGACACCTAATATTCTGATATGGATGAGACATATTGATTTTGAAAGTCCCGGCATTCTCTATACAGGCACACCCTTCTCTTTCTATAGACAAGTGATCAGGAGGAGGACAGATAGATACAATACAGAGATGCCATACAGAACATTCTGCAAGTCAGCTAAACATTTTCAGAGTGAGATATCATTTTCAAAAGAGACATCCGATATATTAAGTGCTCCTTGTACAGACTGACGTTATTTAATCTCCAGGCCTTCAGCTTTTAGGTGTACAAAACTAGATAGATAGATAGATACATAGATAGATAGATAGATAGATAGATAGATAGATAGATAGATAGATAGATATGAGATAGATAGATAGATAGATAGATAGATAGATAGATAGATAGATAGATGATAGATAGATAGATAGATAGATAGATAGATAGATAGATAGATAGATATGAGATAGATAGATAGATAGATAGATGATAGATAGATAGATAGATAGATAGATAGATAGATAGATAGATAATAGACAGATAGATAGATAGATAGATAGATAGAGAGAGAGAGAGAGATATTGGGTAGGTACAGCATGGTGTAGGCCAGGGGTGTCCAAACTATGGTCCTCCAGGTGTTGAGGAACTGCAAGTCCCATGAGGCCTTGCAAGACTCTGACATCCACAGGCAAGATACGGCTGACTTGTAGTACTTCAACAGCTGGAGGGCCATAGTTTGGACACCCCTGGTGTAGGAACACAGAGTTCAATTTTGCAGGAAACAGTGTATTATAAAAGTAGTTCAACAGTACAACCAGTCCCGGAGGGTAGGCTTACTCATCCGGTACCACTTATTACAGTGCAGTTTAGAGACAGCGGTCTGAAGACTCAAGTATGTGACAGCATCTGCCATGAGGAACGGAGTGTGGCATGGCCAGTCCCACCCAAAGGGGAAACTTCCTGAGAAGGTAGACGTAGTCCCTGCTTTCTCCCTACTCCACAGAAACCCTTCCCTGTCACTAGCACTATCCCTGGCAGATGGGGAACCTGTCCTTACATGAGCCACTTGCTTAAAGTGTCCAAATTACGGGGTCAGAATCTTAAATAGACTCTGCCTAACCCAAAATGGTTGCCAGAGTCACAAGGGACCAGGGCATCCAATCGGATCACTGTCCTGTGTGACTAAGAAAATCATAGAGAAACCCAGTTTTCCTCAACTTCCTCCCCCATCTGCATTGCTGCTACGGTTGAGTGCCACCTGCAATGGAGAATACAGACTGCATCTGCCTATAGATAGATACAGATTGATAGAAACAGACAGATAGATAGATAGATAGATAGATAGATAGATAGATAGATAGATAGATAGATAGGAAGATAGAGACGGACTGACATAGGCAAATTGATAGATAGGCATACATATAAACATAGAGACAGATTAGTATAGAAAGACAGATGATAGAATGAAAATAGATGAATAGGGGCCGATATACTGTAGAAGACAGATACTGAAGATAGATAGATAGAATTTCATCCCGATACCTAATGGCAGTCAGGGTGCCATTGTCTAGCCTGTAGAGCTCTGTGTGTCCCTCCATGGATATGCCTCCCCAGACCATCAATGACCCACCACCAAAACGGTCATGCTGAACAATGTTACAGGCAGCAGAACGTTCTCCACGGCTTCTCCAGACCCTTTCACGTCTGTCACATGTGCTCAGGGTGAACCTACTCTCATCTGCGAAAAGCACAGGGTGCCAGTGGTGGACCTGCCAATTCTGGTGTTCAATGGCAAATGCCAATCGAGCTCTATGGTGCCGGGCAGTGAGCACAAGGCCCACTAGAGGACATCGGGCCCTCAGGCCACCCTCATGAAGTCTGTTTCTGATTGTTTGGTCAGAGACATTCACACCAGTGTCCTGCTGGAGGTCATTTTGTAGGGCTCTGGCAGGGCTCATCCTGTTCCTCCTTGCACAAAGGAGCAGATACCGGTCCTGCTGATAGGTTAAGGACCTTCTACTGCCCTGTCCAGCTCTCCTAGAGGAACTGCCTGTCTCCTGGAATCTCCTCCATGCTCTTGAGACTGTGCTGGGAGGCAAAGCAAACCTTCTGGCAATGGCACGTATTGCTGTGCCACCCTGGAGGAGTTGGACTGCCGTGCAACCTCTGTAGGGTCCAGGTATGGCCTCATGCAACCAGTAGTGACACTGACCCTAGCCAAATGCAAAACTAGTGAAAAACAGTCAGAAAAAATGGCTAGAGAAAAAATGTCAGTAGCCTCCACCGGTAAAACCATTCTTGTTTTGGGGGTCGTCTCATTGTTGCCGATCTATTACACCTGTTGTTAATTTCATTAACACCAAAGCAGCTGAAACTGATTAACAACCCCCTCTGCTACTTAACTGACCAGATCAATATCCCAGGAGTTTCATTGACTTGATGCTAGACTCTGATTAAAAAGTCTTCCTTTCAATTTTTTGAGCAGTGTATATAGAGACAGATTGATCTAGAAAGACAGATGGTAGATTGAAAATAGATAAAAAAAATAGATATACTGTAGATAGATAGATAGATATAATAGATAGATAGATAGATATAATAGATAGATAGATAGATAGATAGATAGATAGATAGATAGATAGATAGATAGATAGATAGATAGATAGATAGATATAAATAATAGATATTTCGAAGGCCCCAGAGAAGTCGGTTCGGCGGCTGGATGCTATAATTGTGTATGATCGATATTCGGCTTGTACAGACCATCCCTGCAGCAAGTTCTGATGTTATTACTACAGCAGAAAACACAAACCTCAGGCTGGCAATAAATCACAAGTATTCTGTCTGGCTTACCACAGTTTAATGCAGAAAATAATGAATATGAAGGCATGGTAGTCATGATATCTAAGTATTGTTTCTATTTGCCTCCTAATAGGCAGATAACTAGGAATACCCATTTATAGTATTCATATGTATACTTTACCTACTCTGGAGATGGAGAAGATAAGACCTTCTTCACATGCAGTCAACTACAACACACACCTGTGCATGGATACACAGGTGTGTCGTACAAACATATGCATGTCCCATTGATGTCAGGGACGCAGGCATAGGGTTGCCACCTCATCCCTTCAAAACTGAATAATAATTACACAGGTTCTGGGGCTGATTAAGATGGTAATTAAACTCACTTAGTGCCTTATCTGCATTAAAATAGCCCCAGAACCTGTGTAATTAATCTCCCAGGACCCTGCATTTACTATATCCGGTCTCCCCGGACCCTGCATTCACTATATATGCTCTTCCAGGACCCTGCACTCACTATATCTGGTCTCCCCGGACCCTGCATTCACTATATCCGGTCTCCCCGGACCCTGCATTCACTATATCTGGTCTCCCCGGACCCTGCATTCACTATATCTGGTCTCCCCGGACCCTGCATTCACTATATCAAGTCTCCACCGGACCCTGAATTCACTATATCTGGTCTCCATGGACCCTGCATTCACTATATCCGGTCTCCCGGAAGCTGCATTCACTATATTTGGTCTCCCCAGACCCTGCATTCACTATATCTGGTCTCCCAGGACCCTGCATTCATTATATCTGGTCTCCCAGGACCCTCCATTCACTATATCTTGTCTCCCAGGACCCTGCATTCACTATATCTGGTCTCCCTGGACCCTGCATTTACTTTATCTGGTCTCCCAGGACCCGCATTCACTATATCTGGTCTCCCCGGACCCTGCATTCACTATATCTGGTCTCCCACAGTACACAGAACATGGAAGTGCAATTATTTTAGTGAATATAAAATACTAAATACTTTTTATCAACAGCAGTATATAGCAGTCTTGTGACTTCTATCAGTGTCTAGCAGAGCACTAGTTAAAGCTTGAAGGAGGAGTTTCTCTTCTCCTGATTGTCCTATGAGGCTGCAGAACCCCTGACCTCTGTCTGGACAGTGCTGATTGGCCCTGTGCTGATCACATGCCCCTCCCAAGAAAAGGAAAAAACTCTCTAGCAGTAGAAACCAAACTGAGCGTGTGCAGAGTGTCCCCAAGGCTCTGTTCTATCAGGAGATGAAATTGGGAACGTGATAGAAGCTTTTCTCATTAGCAGTTCGAGCAGTCCTTTGACTTCTATCAGTGTTCAGCAGAACAATTGTTAAAGTTTCTCTAGGAGGATGCAGAACCTCTGACCTCTGTCTAGGCAGTGCTGATTGGCCCTGCGCTGATCACATTCCCCTCCCAAGAAAAATAAAAAACTCTCTAGCAGTAGAAACCTAACTGAGCATGTGTAGAGTGTCCTCAAGGCTCTGTTCTATCAGGAGATGAAACTGGGAATGTGGAAAAAGCTTTTCTCATCAGCAGTTAGAGCAGTCTTGTGACTTCTATCAGTGTTCAACAGTGCACATGTTAAAGCTTGTAGAAAGAGTTTTCTCTAGGAGGATGCAGAACCCCTGACCTCTTTCTAGGCAGTGCTGATTGGTACTGTGCTGATCACATGCCCCTCCCCAAGAAAAATAAAAAACTCTCTAGCAGTAGAAACCTAACTGAGCATGTGCAGAGTGTCCTCAAGGCTCTGTTCTATCAGGAGATGAAATTGGGAATGTGGAAAAAGCTTTTCTCATCAGCAGTTAGAGCAGTCTCCTGACTTCTATCAGTGTTCAATATTGCACATGTTAAAGCTTGTAGGAGGAATTTTCTCTAGGAGGATGCACAACCCCTGACCTCTTTGATTGGCACTGTGCTGATCACATGCACTCTCCCAAGAAAAAAAAACCCTCTCTAGAAATACACACCAAATGGAGCATGTGCCGTCTCCACACGATATGTCTTATCAGGAGATAAGAGGGATACACTGGAAGAAGGGGAGGATCAGAGAAGACAGGATCAAACAGCATTTTTACACAATGCAAAGGATTAACCCCTTAGGTCACACAGTGAATATAACAAGCATGCTTTACTGCATGTACAGACTGATTGTACTGTTGTGACTTTTGTGACGCTTTAAGTTTCTTTGGAGCATAAAGGCATTCGCTGCACTTTTTTAGTGCCGTCACACAAGCAACTGTGCGATTTTGAAAACCTTTGCGTTAAACAAGAGATTGAATGCACAGCAAGGTCCACATAATTTATACTAGACATATCCTAGCTATTTGCATCGATAGTCTGGTGTCTGAACCCGGCTCTGTAAGGTCTGATAATTCTGACAGCCTAACACGGTGCTGCGATTAATACCAGTAATTGCCTGCAAGATAGGAAGGGTAATGATCAATAGAACCGTCTGGCAGCTTCATATCTCCATAATAAATAAAATACCCGAGTTCATTTATTGAGTTCAGACCTTTCAAGAAGAGTCAACGCATGAAAGTTTGTTATTAGTGGTAAGTGCTCCTTAGGAGATCCGAAAAAGGAGGGAATAAAAAGAAAAAGAGAGTATTATAGAAAATTATATCTATATAGTCCTCCCGCATTCAGAATGTCAATCTCTAAATACAGCCCCTAACACCCTACCACATACCACAATGGACAATAATTAAATATAATGATTTGTGGC